>NC_044565.1:114939557-115249143 GCF_007565055.1 Rhinopithecus roxellana | reverse complement strand
CCAAAGACAAGTACATAAAGGTCATAGCAGCATTATCCAGATTAGCCTTAAATTGGAACCATCCCCAAGGGTCATCAGTAGTACAATGGATAAGTAGAATGTGGGATATTTATTTAATGCAATTATTCTAACACATTTAAATGAACAAGCTACAGGTACACCAAAAAAGGATGAATTATGCATACATATAATTTGAATAAATGTCTAATTTTATTAATTTAAAGTTTTAAAATATGCAAAAATTTTTTGATGTTAGAATTCAAAATAGGATTCTGACTTTAGGAAGTCAGAGGAAGTAGTGATTAAGAGTGTGCATGAGAAGTGATTTCTTTGTGTACTGGTTATATTCTGTCTTTATGTTTGTTGGGGTTACAAAATTGTGTTCTATTTTAATAATTTATTCTGATATACACATGAGATTTGGGGGATTTAAAACATGTATAGTCTAATAAAAAATTACTAAACTTGTATATGTTTGGATCCCATTCCAGATTGTGGAGATGGGGCCTGATTATCTTGGTAGCCATTTTCACCTTTTGCATTTCTGGAAGAGAGAAATAGGAAAGGAACAGTTATCTCAAATTCCTTTCCTGCTCTGCAAAACTATATATTGCTGATTTATAAGTTATTACAGAAGAACTTACTGGAATTGAAACTGATCCAATTGTCCCATTGAACTGATGTTTATGGTTTCTTTTGAATAAGCATAGAAATGGACTCTCCCAATCTTGAAACTTGGAAGAGTTATGTTTATCTTATTTGAGTTCCTTTCTCAGGAAATCACCTATCAGGCCTCTAAGATGGTATCAAAGAACTAAAATTTACCAGATCTCTGCATCTGGACCATGAGACACCAGACCCTTCACCTTTCATGATTGCTTAACTGACCACCTGCTTCCTGTTGACCAGCTCCTCTTCCTTATCCTTCCCTAATTTCTGTTTTCCCACACATGGTTACATTTCTTCCCTGCTATATAAATCCCTAATTTTACTCAGTCAGGGAATGTATCAGTCAGGGTTCTCTAGAGGGAAATAACTAATAAGATAGAAAATATATATATATATATACACACACACACATACATAAAATATATATATAGGGTTTTGAATATTCACAATGCAAATAATTGACAAATTTCTGTGTGTATGGATTTGCTAACTACCCTGATTTGATTATTACTCATTTAGGCATATATCAAAATATCTCTATGTATCTCATAAGTATGTACAATTATTGTGTGTCAACTAAGAATAAAAGGACAAAAGAAGTACAGGCAACAAAACCAAAAATAGACATGTGAGACTACATAAAAATCAAAAACTTCTTTACGGCAAAGGAAATCATCAGAGTAAAAGCAACCTACAGAATGACATAAAATATTTGCAAACCATGTATCTGATAAGGGGTCAATTCCAAAATATTTAAGAATCTCCTACAAGTCAAGATGAAAAAAACAAAACCAAATAACCCAATTAAAAATGGGCAAGAATCTTGAATAGACATTTCTCCAAAGAAGATATATGAATGGAAACTAGGTATATTAATAGATGCTCAATATCACTACTCATCAGGGAAATGCAGATCAAAGCTATAATGAAATATAACCTAACAATATTACGATTAGTATTATTTAAAGAAACAACAACAAGAAAAGCACCAATAACTGTTGGTGATGATATGCAGTTTTTGGAATTCTTACACACTTTGGTTGGAAATGTAAAATGGTACAACCATTATGAAAGACAGTATAGAGGTTCCTAAAAAAACTAATTATAACACTACTATGTGATCTGGCAATCTTACCTCTAGATTAAGTACCAAACCATTGAAATCAGAATCTCAAAGCCATATGTGTGTTCGTATGTTCATTGCTGCATGATTTGCAATAGCCAAAATATGGAAACAATCCAAATGTGCATCAAAGAATGAATAAAGAAAATGTAGCATATACAAAGGAATATTATTCAGCCTTAGGAAAGAAGGATATACCATTTGCAACAACATGGATAAACCCAGAGGGCATTGTGCTGAGTGATCAGTCACAAGAAGGCAAATACTGCATTTTTCCACTATGTCAGATATTTTAAATAGTCAAACTTACAGAAGCCAAGAATAGAACAGTGATTATCAGACCTTAGGAAAGGCATTAAAGGGCAATTGTTGCTCAATATGTATAAAGTTTCAGTTATGCAAGCTGAACAGGTTCTAGAGATCTGTTCCTCAATATAGTACCTCTAGATAACAACAGGCTTTTGTGCACTTTAAATATTTAATTAGGATAGATCTCATGTTAAGTGTTCTTACTTCAAAGAACCAATTACAAAAAACAGAAACAAAAAGACGCACAGAAGAACACAAGGAAATTTTCTGCAGGTGATAAATATGGTCTGTACCTTAGTTGTGGTGATGGTATCATGGATGTATGCATGTATCTAAACTTATCAAAATGTATATATTTAGTATGTGTGATTTTTTGTATATTAGTTATATTTCAATAAAACTCAATTATAAAGAAAAACTAGCTATTATTGGCCTTTTAAGTTATGAATGAAATCTCGAGGACCTTGCCTATAACTTCGTTAACATCTCATTAACCCAGATAACCAATAACATTAAAGATAGAATGAACAGTGAAAGAATTGTTCCCTTTCAATAGCAAAGCAACAGGGACAATTCATCACCTATGGTGGGAAATATATACAAGAGTCTGTCTCTTAAGACTTTAACATTGAACAGGCTAATCCCTTACCACTGATGCTATGTCACAAAATCAGTACCCTCACCAGCAGCTATGTGCATCCACACTCCTGCAACAACAAGAGTCATTTGAAATAAATGAAAGGATGCCATTACTCTTTCTAACTGAGGAATGAATGTCATAAGGCAGATTTGTCATCCCTCAGTGAAGGAAATCTCTATTGCATTTTACAGATTTCGATGTCTAAGAAACTGTCATTTAGACATAGGAAAAATGGAGACACTAAAAGAGCTGGGAAGACAATTCTTAGATGGGGGAATTACATTTGTCCCTTAAGGTTTCAGAATAGATACTACTAACTAGACCATGAAAACAGTTGCTTGCCAAAATTGTTTTGTCAAATCAAACAAGTGTTTATCATACATAGAGCTGCAGTCTTTACAAAGCCCTAAAAGAAGCTGAAGTCCTCATAAACTGAAAAAAAAAAAAAAAATTACTCTAATGGGAATATTGGAAGTACAAAATTACATTTTGACAAAAGATAAAATCAAAGTAGTAGGAAGGTCTATACGGTTGAGTTTAAATTTTAGGTTTAAAGATTAAGTTTAAAATTCAAGATTAATTTTAAAAAAGAAAGCTAATTTACTTTTAAAAGACTGTATTGCGTAATAGTTAAACACCTGCAATATGGGACAAATTAGACAGGTCTAGGTTTGATGCCTAGGTAACGGGTCCTTTTGTGGCTTAGGTCCCTGACACACATGTACACACTGAATGCAACTTTTACTTGCATGATCTCTTACGTCCTACAAAGCATTATCCCATTTTAAGCATTATGACACTAAGACCCAAGTAATAGACTATTAATGTCAAGGGAGGTGGGGAATAGAAATGAAGCCTGCTTATCAAAATTCAGTTTTCTAACTCTATCTGCAACCTTACACATATCTAATCAGGTTCTTGCTGTGTTTAATCCTCAGAAAGGTTACCTGTTATAATCAGAATACATTCCAAAATGCATAAAAACATTAGCATGCCCTGGTCCCTGACAAATATCTTAGGCTCAGTTCGGTCCCTCCCCATAGCTCTCCCTGCTTTGACTGGCCTTTATTCAATCCCCCAAAGATAAAGTCTTCTATCATCTTGTACTCCTTTATGATACTTCACACACTATTAGTTTTATAGTTAGTTACTAGTGATTATTTATTTAATATCTGACTTCTGACTTAATATCAGCTAGAGCATAAGTTCTGTGTTGGCAATTCTACACCTATATTGTTTACTTGGTCTATGCTCAGTGCTATGCAGAGTATCTGGCACATAGAAAGTGCTTATGACTTGTTTTCTAATTCATACACTTATTTCAAATAAGAAAATTTTATTTCTCTGAACTTATGGACCCTGTTCCTACACTATTTCATCTGGCAATGGGGCAGATTATCTCTTTCTCTTTTGTCAGCCTGTATTAACTTCTGCCCATTTTTCCAAATCCAACTTAAAATTTCCAGTTATTTCTCCTTTGTTCCATCTTTTCACACATTTGCTATTAGAATCGCGCAGTCAACATTTGATTACATTCATTCTTTCTTTTCATAAAAGTATGTTATATTTCACAGGGCTTTTTTTTTTTTTTTCTATGAGATATTTTTAAAAGAGATTCTGAAAGTCTTTTTTTTCCGTTTATTTTCAGAGCCTATGCCTGCTAGGCATCTTCAATGTGATGAGTAGCAACTTGCTGACATTGATTTGGAAGATACTGAAGAGTAGAGAGCAGTTAAGAGACAAAGGCTTTTGAATGGATAGAGCGCTTGGTCTGGAGCTGATCAAAGAGAAAGCTTAGGGAAGACAGCCTTGTTATTATTTTCTTCTAAGAGGCTGCATGTCTAGAGGTTGTGGTGAATATTTCAAAACTTACCTGAGAAAATAACAGGGTAGATGTTTGTCTCTTAGGATGCTTCATGAAAAACCTACTGACAAAGTCCATCTGAAAACTAATAAGAAAGTCAAGGTAAATAGGAGATATTTGTGTGAGAATTCCAAACAACATTTACAGAGGTTCTAATTAACCTTACGTGAAAACACAACACAGCAAAGCAAATCCATTGTAATTTAAATCACAGTAATCTGTATATTTGACCCCTTTCATTCAAATATATATATATTTGAAACTATATATATATATAGTTTCAGATACTGAATTTAATCAACCTCAAAGTACAAAAATTGACAATCTGACATAAAGAAATAATTGAATAGGCTTCCTTCTTTCAACATGAGTAGAACTTGTTGACTGAGAAAATCTATTTGTTCTTTATTCATTCCATGTCATAAATCTATAAAACTGAACAATCTTGTTTTGAAAATCCTGGTCAGACAGGGAACATGAGGCTCTTAATCTCAAAATCCTGTATAACAACCTGTATTGGGCTGATGGATTTGCCATTTTTCATATTAAACTGTAAATTCCTAGGGTCTAGATTATTATTATTTTTTTTTTACATGCCTTTAAGCTAGGTAGTGTCTGGCTTACAGAAAGCACTTTTTATAATGAAAGGTTAAAGAAGAAAAACAGGAAGATGTCACAGTGGACAATGTTTTCAAAATTATATTTGGAAAAATATGAAGATATTTCCCTCAGCTACAGTTCACAAAAATACATTTTAAACACATTTGGCCTAAGTAGGAACAGAGACAGTGAACCTCCTGCCTCAACATGTTTCCAGAGTCTGCCTTCTAGAGTACCTGACATTTCCTTGTTTATTTCTTTTTTTTTTTCTTTTTATTATACTTTAAGTTCTAGGGTACATGTGCAAAACGTGCAGGTTTGTTACATATGTATATTTGTGCCATGTTGGTGTGCTGCACCCATCAACTCGTCAGCACCCATCAATTCATCATTTATATCATGTATAACTCCCCGATGCAATCCCTCCTCCCTCCCCCCTCCCCATGATAGGCCCCAGTGTGTGATGTTCCTCTTCCCGAGTCCAAGTGATCTCATTGTTCAGTTCCCACCTATGAGTGAGAACATGCAGTGTTTGGTTTTCTCTTCTTGTGATAGTTTGCTAAGAATGATGGTTTCCAGCTGCATCCATGTCCCTACAAAGGACGCAAACTCATCCTTTTTTATGGCTGCATAGTATTCCATGGTGTATATGTGCCACATTTTCTTAATCCAGTCTGTCACAGATGGACATTTGGGTTGATTCCAAGTCTGCTATTGTGAATAGTGCTGCAATAAACATACATGTGCATGTGTCTTTGTAGTAGAATAACTTATAATCCCTTGGGTATATACCCAGTAGTGGGATGGCTGGGTCATATGGTACATCTAGTTCTAGATCCTTGAGGAATTGCCATACTGTTTTCCATAATGGTTGAACTAGTTTACAATCTCACCAACAGTGTAAAAGTGTTCCTATTTCTCCATATCCTCTCCAACACCTGTTGTTTCCTGATTTTTTAATGATTGCCATTCTAACTGGTGTGAGATGGTATCTCATTGTGGTTTTGATTTGCATTTCTCTGATGGCGAGTGATGATGAGCATTTTTTCATGTGTCTGTTGGCTGTATGAATGTCTTCTTTTGAGAAATGTCTGTTCATATCCTTTGCCCACTTTTTGATGGGGTTGTTTGTTTTTTTCTTGTATATTTGTTTGAGTTCTTTGTAGATTCTGGATATTAGCCCTTTGTCTGATGAGTAGATTGCAAAAATTTTCTCCCATTCTGTAGGTGGCCTGTTCACTCTGATGGTAGTTTCTTTTGCTGTGCAGAAGCTCTTTAGTTTAATTAGATCCCATTTGTCAATTTTGGCTTTTGCTGCCGTTGCTTTTGGTCTTTTAGACATGAAGTCCTTGCCCATGCCTATGTCCTGAATGGTACTACCTAGATTTTCTTCTAGGGTTTTTATGGTATTAGGTCTAACATTTACGTCTCTAATCCATCTTGAATTAATCTTCGTATAAGGAGTAAGGAAAGGATCCAGTTTCAGCTTTCTACTTATGGCTAGCCATTTTTCCCAGCACCATTTATTAAATAGGGAATCCTTTCCCCATTTCTTGTTTCTCTCAGGTTTGTCAAAGATCAGATGCTGTAGATGTGTGGCATTATTTCTGAGGACTCTGTTCTGTTCCATTGGTCTATAGCTCTGTTTTGGTACCAGTACCATGCTGTTTTGGTTACTGTAGCCTTGTAGTATAGTTTGAAGTCAGGTAGCGTGACGCCTCCAGCTTTGTCCTTTTGACTTAGGATTGTCTTGGAAATGCAGGCTCTTTTTTGGTTCCATATGAACTTTAAAGCACTTTTTTCCAATTCTGTGAAGAAACTCATTGGTAGCTTGATGGGGATGGCGTTGAATCTATAAATAACCTTGGGCAGTATGGCCATTTTCACAATATTGATTCTTCCTATCCATGAGCATGGTATGTTCTACCATTTGTTTTTGTCTTCTTTGATTTCACTGAGCAGTGGTTTGTAGTTCTCCTTGAAGAGGTCCTTTACATCCCTTGTAAGTTGGATTCCTAGGTATTTTATTCTCTTTGAAGCAATTGTGAATGGAAGTTCATTCCTGATTTGGCTCTCTGCTTGTCTGTTACTGGTGTATAAGAATGCTTGTGATTTTTGCACATTAATTTTGTATCCTGAGACTTTGCTGAAGTTGCTTATCAGCTTAAGGAGATTTTGGGCTGAGACAATGGGGTTTTCTAAATATACAATCATGTCATCTGCAAACAGGGACAATTTGACTTCTTCTTTTCCTAACTGGATACCCTTGATTTCTTTCTCTTGCCTGATTGCCCTAGCCAGAACTTCCAACACTATGTTGAATAGGAGTGGTGAGAGAGGGCATCCCTGTCTTGTGCCAGTTTTCAAAGGGAATGCTTCCAGTATTTGCCCATTCAGTATGATATTGGCTGTGGGTTTGTCATAAATAGCTCTTATTATTTTGAGGTACGTTCCATCAATACCGAATTTGTTGAAGGTTTTTAGCACGAAGGGCTGTTGAATTTTGTCAAAAGCCTTTTCTGCATCTATTGAGATAATCATGTGGTTCTTGTCTTTGGTTCTGTTTCTATGCTGGATTACGTTTATTGATTTGCGAATGTTGAACCAGCCTTGCATCCCAGGGATGAAGCCCACTTGATCATGGTGGATAAGCTTTTGGATGTGCTGCTGAATCCGGTTTGCCAGTATTTTGTTGAGGATTTTTGCATCGATGTTCATCAGGGATATTGGTCTAAAATTCTCTTTTTTTGTTGTGTCTCTGCCAGGCTTTGGTATCAGGATGATGTTGGCCTCATAAAATGAGTTAGGGAGGATTCCCTCTTTTTCTATTGATTGGAATAGTTTCAGAAGGAATGGTACCAGCTCCTCCTTGTACCTCTGGTAGAATTCAGCTGTGAATCCATCTGGTCCTGGACTTTTTTTGGTTGGTAGGCTATTAATTGTTGCCTCAATTTCAGAGCCTGCTATTCGTCTATTCAGGGATTCAACTTCTTCCTGGTTTAGTCTTGGGAGAGTGTAAGTGTCCAGGAAATTATCCATTTCTTCTAGATTTTCTAGTTGATTTGCGTAGAGGTGTTTATAGTATTCTCTGATGGTAGTTTGTATTTCTGTGGGGTCGGTGGTGATATCCCCTTTATCATTTTTTATTGCGTCTATTTGATTCCTCTCTCTTTTCTTCTTTATTAGTCTTGCTAGCAGTCTGTCAATTTTGTTGATCTTTTCAAAAAACCAACTCCTGGATTCATTGATTTTTTGGAGGGTTTTTTTTTGTCTCTATCTCCTTCAGTTCTGCTCTGATCTTAGTTATTTCTTGCCTTCTGCTAGCTTTTGAATGTATTTGCTCTTGCCTCTCTAGTTCTTTTAATTGTGATGTTAGAGTGTCCATTTTAGATCTTTCCTGCTTTCTCTTGTGGGCATTTAGTGCTATAAGTTTCCCTCTACACACTGCTTTAAATGTGACCCAGAGATTCTGGTATGTTTTATCTTTGTTCTCATTGGTTTCAGAGAACATCTTTATTTCTGCTTTCATTTCGTTATGTACCAAGTAGTCATTCAGGAGCAGGTTGTTCAGTTTCCATGTATTTGAGTGGTTTTGATTGAGTTTCTTAGTCCTGAGTTCTAGTTTGATTGCACTGTGGTCTAAGAGACAGTTTGTTATAATTTCTGTTCTTTTACATTTGCTGAGGAGTGCTTTACTTCCAATTATGTGGTCAATTTTGGAATAAGTGTGATGTGGTGCTGAGAAGAATGTATATTATGTTGATTTGGGGTGGAGAGTTCTATAGATGTCTATTAGGTCTGCTTGGTGCAGAGATGAGTTCAATTCCTGGATATCCTTGTTAACTTTCTGTCTCGTTGATCTGTCTAATGTTGACAGTGGAGTGTTGAAGTCTCCCATTATTATTGTATGGGAGTCTAAGTCTCTTTGTAAGTCTCTAAGGACTTGCTTTATGAATCTGGGTGCTCCTGTATTGGGTGCATATATATTTAGGATAGTTAGCTCTACCTGTTGAATTGATCCCTTTACCAGTATGTAATGGCCTTCTTTGTCTCTTTTGATCTTTGATGGTTTAAAGTCTGTTTTATCAGAGACTAGGATTGCAACCCCTGCTTTTTTTTGTTCTCCATTTGCTTGGTAGATCTTCCTCCATCCCTTTATTTTGAGCCTATGTATGTCTCTGCATGTGAGATGGGTCTCCTGAATACAGCAGACTGATGGGTCTTGACTCTTTATCCAGTTTGCCAGTCTGTGTCTTTTCATTGGAGCATTTAGTCCATTAACATTTAAGGTTAATATTGTTATGTGTGAACTTGATCCTGCCATTATGATATTAACTGGTTATTTTGCTCGTTAGTCGATGCAGTTTCTTCCTAGCCTCGATGGTCTTTACATTTTGGCGTGTTTTTGCAATGGCTGGTACCGGTTTTTCCCTTCCATGTTTAGGGCTTCCTTCAGGGTCTCTTGTAAGGCAGGCCTGGTGGTGACAAAATCTCTAAGCATTTGCTTATCTGTAAAGGATTTTATTTCTCCTTCACTTATGAAACTTAGTTTGGCTGGATATGAAATTCTGGGTTGAAAATTCTTTTCTTTAAGAATGTTGAATATTGGACCCACTCTCTTCTGGCTTGTAGAGTTTCTGCCGAGAGATCTGCTGTTAGTCTGATGGGCTTCCCTTTGTGGGTAAACCGACCTTTCTCTCTGGCTGCCCTTAAGATTTTTTCCTTCATTTCAACTTTGGTGAATCTGGCAATTATGTGTCTTGGAGTTGCTCTTCTGGAGGAGTATCTTTGTGGCATTCTCTGTATTTCCTGAATTTGAATGCTGGCCTGCCCTACTAGGTTGGGGAAGTTCTCCTGGATGATATCATGCGGAGTGTTTTCCAACTTGGTTCCATTTTCCCCCTCACTTTCAGGCACCCCAATCAGACATAGATTTGGTCTTTTTACATAATCCCATACTTCTTGCAGGCTTTGTTCATTTCTTTTTCTTCTTTTTTCTTTTGGTTTCTCCTCTCGCTTCATTTCATTCATTTGATCCTCAATCGCTGATACTCTTTCTTCCAGTTGATCGAGTCAGTTACTGAAGCTTGTGCATTTGTCACGTATTTCTCGTGTCATGGTTTTCATCTCTGTCATTTCATTTATGACCTTCTCTGCATTAATTAGTCTAGCTGTCAATTCTTCCACTCTTTTTTCAAGATTTTTAGTTTCTTTGCGCTGGGTATGTAATTCCTCCTTTAGCTCTGTGGAGTTTGATGGACTGAAGCCTTCTTCCCTCATCTCATCAAAGTCATTCTCTGACCAGCTTCAATCCGTTGCTGGCAATGGGCTGCGCTCCTTTGCAGGGGTAGATGCACTCTTATTTTTTGGATTTCCAGCTTTTCTGCCCTGCTTTTTCCCCATCTTTGTGGTTTTATCTGTCTCTGGTCTTTGAAGATGGTGACGTACTGATGGGGTTTTGGTATAGGTGTCCTTCCTGTTTGATAGTTTTCCTTCTGACAGTCAGGACCCTCAGCTATAGGTCTGTTGGAGATTGCTTGAGGTCCACTCCAGACCCTGTTTGCCTGGGTATCAGCAGCAGAGGTTGCAGAAGATAGAATATTGCTGAACAGTGAGTGTACCTGTCTGATTCTTACTTTGGAAGCTTCCTCTCAGGGGTGTACTCCACCCTGTGAGGTGTGGGGTGTCAGACTGCCCCTAGTGGGGGATGTCTCCCAGTGAGGCTACTCAGGGGTCAGGGACCCACTTGAGCAGGCAGTCTGTCCGTTCTCAGATCTTAACCTCCATGTTGGGAGATCCACTGCTCTCTTCAAAGCTGTCAGACAGAGTCGTTCGTGTCTGCTCAGGCCTCTGCTGCTTCCCCTGTTGTTTTTTTAGCTGTGCCCTTCCCCCAGAGGTGGAGTCTATAGAGACAGGCAGGTTTCCTTGAGCTGCTGTGAGCTCCACCCAGTTCCAGCTTCCCAGCGGCTTTGTTTACCTACTTAGGCCTCAGCAATGGCGGGCGCCCCTCCCCCAGCCTCGCTGCTGCCTTGCGTTTAGATCGCCGCAGACTGCTGTGTTAGCAATGAGGGAGGCTCCGTGGGCGTGGGTCCCTCCTGGCCAGGTGAGGGATATATTCTTCTGGTGTGCCCGTTTGCTTAAAGCGTGGTATTGGGGTGGGAGTTACCTGATTTTTCAGGTGTTGTATGTCTCAGTTCCCCTGGCTAGGAAAAGGGATTCCCTTCCCCCTTGCGCTTCCCAGGTGAGGCGATGCCTTGCCCTGCTTCAGCTCTCGCTGGTCAGGCTGCAGCAGCTGACCAGCACCGATTGTCTGGCACTCCCCAGTGAGATGACCCCAGTACCTCAGTTGAAAATGCAGACATCACCGGTCTTCTGTGTCGCTGGCGCTGGGAGTTGGAGACTGGAGCTGTTCCTATTCGGCCATCTTGCTCTGTCCCCCTTCCTTGTTTATTTCAAGAAGTCTAAAGTTTATTTAGGAAGTTTATTTCAGACAATCTAAACCATTTGTCATTTAGGAGATATCTCAAGGCCTTAAAAATGGTGTAATAAAAGTGATTGAATAAAAAGAAAAAATAGCCTCCAAAATTCTCTTTCTGCTACTCTCAGATCTTTGTATATTGATTGGTTCAGTTTTTAAAGCTAGGGTTAAGCCATGGCTGGCTCCTGTTAAAGTATTAATGTGGTATCTCGGATATGTGTAATGAGTAATACATTAAACCAATATCAGCTGCATGAATTAGTGTATCAGATATACCAAGACAAAACCAGTTGAAGGATGGAAACTTAGATACGTTTTGACAAGAAGGTACGAAAGGAATTATGGTCTGGGCTTATCCTCTGAGAGGAAAACCACAAGGCCAGAAAAATGATGAAGGAAATGAGTAGAGCTAAAAAAGACCAAACTACAGAGTTCACACTTTTGATGCAGACCCACCATGGATAGTTCAGGTTAATGGTGTGACTAAGTTTGAGTCCCTATTTGCTTAGGAAACTGATGTGATAGGAGAAGGAGTTACAGATATGAGAAAAACATCTTACTAATTCTCTCATGGGAATGTCATTATAGTGGTACAGAGTATGTCTTATCTGTCCAAGGGCTAGTGATAAGCTACTTTCATGATTGGCTACTCAGCACAGTTATTTTGCCATCTTTATACCTATTTAAAGATAGGAGTAAACCATACCATAAAGTGTTTACAATAAGTGATGAAGTGGCCAGAACCATGGGATACATGACCTGATTATTCCTGGTCTTTTCATGAAATAGTGAAGAGAGTCTTTCCTTGGTTTTATTTTTTAAATCTCAACTCCACTCCTTTCTTCATCCTAAGTCAAAGTTCACACTATTCCAGTATACTGTTTCTTTTTAATGGAGATGATTCCATGGACAAATTATATGACACTTTCAGCAATTACAAAATGTATTTTCCCAGAAATGTTGGGTTTTGACCCTACCCTGGAAGGATCAGAACCTTTCTTAAACATGTGCGGATGGTAAGGAGGAGTGGAAAAAATAAGCAGGAAAGAACACATTTTTCACACCTCTGTACTTCTGCTCCAGGTGGGAAGAAGAGAGATGACTTATCATCAAAGCAAGTTTGGTATGTTATTATTATTACACAGCGCTTGGCTTTCTATTTGTCAGATGAAAATTGTGTTTGTGGCTTTGACAGGAATACTGTTATTATAGGATATGACCATAGATACATCTGTAGACAACCCTGTCCATTGCTGTTATCCACATACTACTTTTCAGAGAAAATTGACGGTGCTAGATATGGTTTATTATACATGGCTCAGGGACAGGAGGTAGAGCATTGCTTACCCAAACATGCCCTCCTGGGTTCTATGAAATGTAAAATGCTATGATGCACAAACACACGTACGAGGGGGAAATGATCTGCCTGGTCCTGGAGAGCCAAGACATTGTGCCCAGAGCAGAAACATCTGCATCTTTCCTTCTATCCTCATTATCAATCCCTCTTTTTTGTCAACTGGACTACTGAAATATCCTCGTATCTAATCTTGCTTCAAGATACCCACATTCTCCTTCAACCCTTTTATATGCTGTACCCAAATGATACTTCTAATGCTGAATTTTGATCATATCATTTTCCTCATTCGAAATCTCTCACTAGCCCACAGAATTAAATCTGAACACTACAGCAAATATATACATCCTCCTTGGTCTGTTGTTTCCTTCCTTCCTTTCTGACTTCCTCTTTCATACAATCTAGACAGTCTAAACTATTTGTCATTTAGGAGATATCTCAAGGCCTTAAAAACGGTATAATAAAAGTGATTGAATAAAAAGAAAAAATAGCTTCCAGAATTTACTTTCTGCTACTCTCAGATCTTTGTATATTGATTGGATTCAGTTTTTAAAGCTAGGTACACAATGCTCTGAGTCCCTTGAGGTTAAAAGTTATGCTCTATCTCATTCGCTACTGTATCCCAAGGATCAAACACAGTTTTAAAGAAAGACAGTGGGAGAAAGAGAGAGAGAGAAAGAGCCTTCATTAGGATAAACCTACCTTAGGAATATTTCCAGAACAATTGGGCTCCAATAAATTGCATTTTTAGTTCAATAAAAATTAAAGAAAAAACAACTTGTTCCAATGCCTACTGTAAAAAAAAATATTTATCAAGCGCCTTCTTCCATATTTCTTCTAGTATGGCCTGCTGGTCATAGTTGAATTTCTCTTAGCTGCAAACACTTGGTCCCTATTCTATGTACTCATTTTTAATGACCAGGAGTAGTGGAATATGTATTATAGCTGCATTTAATGTGAATTGTGCTCAAAACATCACAAATAAGGTATGAATTTACTTCCACTTAGTGAAGTCTAAGTTCTGGTGAAAAAATGTTCACTAAAAATAATTTAGATTTATTTGCTTAGTGCAGTTTTAGATAGAAAGAATTAAGAAAGTGGAGATCCCACTGTAAGTCTTGGCTCTGCTAATATGCTTATGCAATGGTTGAAAAGCAAAAAAAAAAAAAAAAAAAAAAAAAAAAAATACTGAAGATTTAGGATGAACATGTATACAATAATAAAAATAAGCTTAAAGTCCTTTGCACCTAAAATAATAAACACACACAGAGGATCTTTTATTTATTGATTTCTTAGTACAGGCATCCTCAGAGATATTGTGAGTTCAGTTCCAGACCATCACAATGAAGTGAATATTGCAATAAAATTTATGAGCCACACAAATTATTTGGTTTCCTAGTATATATAAAAATTGTGTTTATACTACACTATAGTCTATTAAGTATGCAATAGCATTATGTATAAAAATAATATATGTATCTTAACTAAAATACTTTATTGCCAAAAATACTTTATTGCTAATGCTCATCTGAGCCTTCAACTAGTCACGGTCCTTTTGCTGGTGGAGAGTTTTGCCTCTATGTTGAAGACTGCTGACTGATCACAGTGGTAGTTGCTGATCAAGATAAGGGTGGCTGTGGAAATTTATTAAAATGAGAGAGCAATGAAGTTTGCTGCATTGATTGGCACTTTTTTCACAAAATAGTTTTCTGTAAAATGTGGTGCAGTTTGATAGCATTTTACCCGCAATGGAACTTCTTTCAAATGTGGAGGCACTCTTCTCAAACCCTGCCACTGCTTTATCAACTAAATTTATGTAATATTCTAAATCTTCCATTATTTCCACAATATTCACAGCATCTTTACCAGGAGTAGATTCCATCTCAAGAAACCACTTTCATTGCTTGTCCATAAGAAGCATATTGTTATTCATGTAAGTTTTTTTGTAAGATAGCAACAATATAATTACGTCTTCAGGCTCCACTTCTAATTCTCATTCTCTTGGTATTTCCATCACATCCGCTGTTATTTCCTCCACAGAAGTCTTAAATCCTTTAAAGTCATCCATGAATGTTGGCATCAACTTTTTCCAAACTCCTGTGAATATTGATATTTTGACATAGTGAATCACAAATGTTTGTAAGGAAATTGAGAATGATGAATTGTTTCCACAAAGTTTTCAATTTACTTTGCCCAGATCCATTAGAGGAATGACTGTCTATGGCAGCATTACCTTAAAAAATGTGTTTGTTAAATAATAAGACTTGAAAGTCAAAATTCCTCCTTATCCATGGGCTGCAGAATGGATATTATGTTAGCAGGCATCAACATACATACACACAACCATTAATCTCCTTATACATCTCTATCAGCACTTTTGGGTGACCAGGTGCATTGTCAGTAAGCAGCAATATTTTCAAAGGAATCTCTTTCTGAAGAATAGATCTCAGCAGTGGGGTTAAAATATTCAGTAAACCATGCAGTAAATACACGTACTGTCAACTAGGCTTTGTTTTTTCAATCATAGAGCACAGGCAGAGTAGTTTTAGCATAATTGTTAAGGGCCCTAGGATTTTCTGAATGATAAATGAGCATTGGCTTCAACCTAAAGTCACCAGCTGCAGTAGCCCCTTACAAGAGAGCAACCTGTTTTTTGAAGCCAGTCATTGACTTCTCTCTAGCTAGAAAAGTCCTAGATAGCACCTTCTTCTAACATAAGGCTGTTTCAACTACATTGAAAATATGTTGTTGTTTAGTTAAAAAAAAAAAATAAAGAAAGACATTATGTTGTTTAGCAAAATTACCTTCATCAATGATCTTCGCTAGATGTTCTGGAGAACTTCCTATAGCATCTGCATCAACTCTTTCTGCTTCACCTTGTGTTACAGAGATAGCCTCTTTCCTCAAACCTCACGAACCAACCTTTGCTGACTTTGAACTTTTCTTCTGCAGCTTCTTCATCTTTCTCAGCCTTCACAGAGTTAAAGAGAATTAGGACCTTGCTGTCAATTAAGCTTTGGTTAAGGGAATGCTGTGGCTGGCTTGATCTTCTCTGAAAACCACTAAAACTTCTCCATGTCGGCAGTAAGGCTGTTTACTTTCTTATCATTTGTATGTTCATTGCAGTAGCACTTCTAATTTTCTTCAAAGACTTATCTTTTGTACTCACAACTTGGCTAATTGTTTGGTGCAAGAGGTCTAGCCTTCAGTCTATCTCAGCTGTAGACATGCCTTCCTGACAAAAGCTTAGTCACATCTAGCTTTTGATCTAAAGTGACAGAGAAGGAGAGAGTTGTAGGAACAGCCAGTTGGTGGAGCAGTCAAAACACACACATTCATTGATTAAGTTTGCTGTCTTATTTAGGCATGATTCATGGTACTCCAAAACAATTGCAATAATAACATCAAAGATCTCATATTACAGGTCACCATAACAGATAAAATACGAATGAAAAAGTTTGAAATAATCTAAGAATTACAAAGAGGTGATACAGAGACTTGAAGTGAACACTTACTGTTAATAAATTGGCACTGATACACTAGCTCAACTCAGGGTTGCCACAGACAAACCTTCAATTTGTAAAATATGCAATATCTGTGAAAAGCAATAATGTGAAACACAATAAAATCAGGTATACTTGCATGTTTCAGGCATTGTATAAAAGTTTCTTGATTTAAGTCCCATGATAATTTTTAACGTTGGCACTGCTTCCTCTTGGAGATGAAGAAACTGAGGCTTAAAGTTACTGATTTTTAAATGTTCTTGTCACAGTATTCTTAGTGATTCATTAATATTTTCATGGCTGCGAGGTCAAAATAAATGCCTAGTAGTTTTATTTATTAAGTAGTTATAGGTCTAAACAATTTAAGTGTTTATGTTTTAAAAAGGTAGTAGCTGATTTAAAAAAATACATATGAATGAAAAGGAAAATAATTTCACCTTCTTTTTTTTTTTTTTTTGAGACGGAGTCTTGCTCTGCCACTCAGGCTGGAGTGCAGTGGCCGGATCTCAGCTCACTGCAAGCTCCGCCTCCCGGGTTTCCGCCATTCTCCTGCCTCAGCCTCCCGAGTAGCTGGCACTACAGGCGCCCGCCTCGTCGCCCGGCTAGTTTTTTGTATTTTTAAGTAGAGACAGGGTTTCACCGTATTAGCCAGGATGGTCTCGATCTCCTGACCTCGTGATCCGCCCCTCTCGGCCTCCCAAAGTGCTGGGATTACAGGCTTGAGCCACCGCGCCCTGCCCCAATAATTTTACCTTCTTAGATAACAACAGCCACTTCCCAACTCCCGTATCTCAGAATCAGATTGGATTCATCAATCTCATTTTCTCTATCTTGGTCTTCACACATCACATAGGTTTGGTGTTTGCTTTTGTTTTTGAATTATATCATACACAGATTCAGAAAAGATACATCACAGAAAAGAATGGCATGTGATCTAATGCTGAAACTGTGAAGTAACTTAAGCTAGTAATTACCCTGATTCTGACAGATGTTGAGTATCCCTGTGCTTTTCTTGGAAAATAAAAATATCCTGGAGTATTCCTCTGAGTTTTCTGAGGAGCCCCAGTGCAGTATGAACTGTGGAGTTAAGTAACTTACTCAAAATCACATGGGCAGAGAAGGGGTAAAGCTGTAATCTGAACCTTACTTTCTATGAACCAAAACCAGAGTTTTGGACTACTATAATTTCCTAGGATCACACAGGGCTGTCAAACAGTGCCAGGGTCAGTGGATAAATGTAGACAAACATGTTGGGAAATACTTCACAGATAGTGTTTCTAGTAAGAAACATTAAACTGTGCCTAGTTAGTCCTCTGGTCACTCAAGTCTTTATTAAGTACTGTGGAATCTATGAGAAAGTATTTTCAAAAGCTTCTATTTTTCTAGGAGTTTATAGTCTCTAGCTCAAAAAGAGAACACAAATTTCCAAAGTTTAACTGAAGCAAACTCAGCTCTTAACCACAAGCTAACGGTCTCTGTGTTCCTCTTACAGAAGCATTTTTTTTTTCAATTGTAATTGTTCCTGCAGAAAAGTATTGTTTATGCCTACAATAAAATGTGTTGGTCTAATTTAAAAAACTGGACTTTAAGCAAAGAACTATTTTGATTTGTCAAAATAGTTGACAAACTATTTTGTCTGGTTGCTTATTTGTGTTGTAGTGGTTGTTAAAATTTCCCATGTTGTTGTTTTTATAAATATTACATAATTTTTATTGTCTCATTCATCTCATTCATTATAATGTTACTAGTTTTTGTTTAAAAAGAACAAACGAGCAAAACAATGGAAAAAATTCTTGTATTTCAGAATATAATTGTTTTAGTTGATTTACTGAGGCAAAAGTAGCCATAATAAAGAGAAGTCCTATGAGGTCCAGAAAGGTGTTGATCCACTGCCAGTCTGCTATATAATTTGATTATAATCAAACTATTTTTCAGATAGGATTATTCTGAAAACATGTTCATGAATTCAGCAGATTTGTAAGAAGTTTTCCTGTATTACCAAATGGAAAGATTTAATATATTCGTTTTCAAAATGTCATATATATCAGTACTTTCTGAGCAAATTTTCTAATACATTCATTTAAAATAAAATTAGTTCATCCAACTGAAATAAAGACGACTTCCTTACAAATTGATTCTCCATAATATCTAAGTGTGAATTCCCAGCACAGTGCACACAGATTTGAGAGGGAAGGGCTCAAGCAGCCATTATAGAACCTTCAGGATCATCTTTATTTCAAATGCTAACTGAGAATTGCAATTTCAATATTTATCAATACAGAAGGCAAATCTAAGTATAGTACCAAGTTCTACAGCTGACTTTTAGAAATTAATACTGCATAAATTACATAGGTTATGCAAACTTGCAAACTGTCTTTTGTAACTATGTCAATGTATTTAAATAAAACCATTTATTTGTGTCATTTATATGCTGTTTAAGGTCTAAAATAATGATACTTTATTTTTGGTACCCAGAAACTGTGTTTTTTAGTAGGCATTAGTCAGCTTCAGTATTTAAATAAGCTAAAATATCAAAATAAATTATTTTTATGAGAATGTCCCTGAATTAGTGAGTGAATTAAGTGACTACAGCAGCTTGTGAGATGAAATCCATTATTTTTAAATGTTTGACTTTATTTAAGCTGAATGGCACTTAAAGCAAGAAAAAAGCTATAAAAAGACTTAATTTCAAACATAAAGGTCATGGAAGGCTTATGAATGAGAGGATGTTTGGAGAAATGCATTTAGAGAGTAGAACTCTAATCGTAGTTTTGAATGCAGAAGCACACATTGACTCAAGTTTTATTATTACAATTTTATAAGAAACTCACTGAACACCAAACTCATGACCCTGATTTGACTATTTAGGATTAGCCATCTCATAGGACTCATGATTGGCTGACTAATGACTTCTAGGTTTTGCTTTCTTTCACACTGCTGTCCCTATTGACAGCACACATTTTTTTTGCGATGCAGTTCTACTCAGATAGTCCAGAATTCAAATAATATTTTGTTTTTGCTAGGCAAGTTTCATGACCTGGGTCAATTATGAACATTTACAATTAGTTAATGTCTACATTAGCTAAACTGTAGCATCTGACTTGATGTCATCCTAAAATAATATTTCCTTCAGGGCATTTTCTTCACTCTGTAATTGCTAACTGCTTTCCTATTTGTTTTGTCACTTAAGTTACTATTTCCTTAATTAGAGAATATTTTTAAAAACAAAATTTGAGCAAGGATTGGAGATACCTGAGATTTAGTGTGCCTTTGCTTTAAATCAGTGTACCAGTTTGCTAAGTTTGCCATAATGAAGTACCACAGAAAATGAGTAGTTTAAACAGCAGAAATTTATCTTGCAATCCTAGAGGCTGCAGTTTGAGTCGAAGGTGTCGGCAGGCTTGGTTTCTTCTGAGGGCTTTCTCCTTGGTTTGTAGATGACTGTCTTCTTCATCTGATTTTACACGTCGCTACGCTGTCCTAATTTCCTCTTCCTGTAAGGATAACAGTCACAGTGGGTTAGTCACCAACCTAATTCCTCATATTAACTCAGTTTGCTCTTTAAAGAGCCTATCTCAGCCAGGCATGCTGGGTCATGCCTGTAGTCCCAGCACTTTGGGAGGCCACAGCAGGAGGATCACTTAAGGCTGGGAGTTCAAGATTAGCCTGAGTAACACACTGAGATGTCTGTCTCTAAAAAAATGAATAAATAGCAAGCCTCCAAATACAGTCATATTAAAAGGTACTGAGGGTTAGGACTTTAACACATAAATTTGAGTAAGAAACATTTGGGCTTGTAACAATTACCTTTGGTAAATTTTTTGACCTCAGTGGGTTTATTTTTTTCCTCACCTAAAAAGCTGAGTTCTTGGTGTCCACATGTTCTTATCTCTCTGAGTATCCTGAGGTTCTACGACTATAATGATTATTTATCCCATAATATGGGGGAAAAAACCATTTTTGGAAAAGTTTGAATTTTGAACTTATTAAACATGTTGATAGTTGATGACCCCAATAATTACAATAAAAAGTGAGATCCATAAATGCCTTATGAGTCAATAAAAAATCATTTATATATACAGATATATTAACCGAAACAGCTGTTATTTAATAAGTTTATGTCCTATAATAAGTTTATATGGACAGGCATATACTAGTTTGTAATTGTAATGTAATTTTAACAACTTTAATTTATCACTTTATCACAAATCTTGTCAGATTAGGACAAGCATTATATCTGCTCAGTTTGACAGATAAGTTAAAAAAATGGTGTTGAAATAACTAAGACCATGCATTTTGTAAGCAACAGAACTAAGATTCAGAGTTAATCAGAGGTTAAACCTTGTGTTTTATCTGTGATACTATGCTTACCCTTTTGAGGGAGTAACTAAAAAAATATATATATATATATTTTGAACAAATATTATTATTTAAGTCCTTGACAAATTTAGATGAAATCTTTACCAAAAAGGAAAGGTAATTAAATTCTAAGAGAAAAAAATAAGATGTCAAATTGCTAGTGTTGAGGAAATATTGCATTGTTCATTAGAACAAATAAATGTCAAAAAAATTGTTACTCTCAGCTAAGGGGTTAAAAAAAAGAATCTCAAAAAAATCGAGTACAGAAAATGAGAAGAAAGAAAAATGAATTAAAATGAGGTAGATATATTTGATGTATGACATTATAAATGAGAACTTTAATATTAATCTGAATTACAATATAAATGAAAAGACTAAAATCAGCATATCTAGTTAGCTAAGGTTTGTTGCAGATGGAAAAGGAAATCAAACAAATCCATACTAAATCTCATGCTTATTATCTAGGGTACAAACAAAATGACTCCAAAATATCATTAAGCTTCTTCCATCTGCAAAACTGTTTATCATATTTTGTTTTTATTCATTCTATGAGAAAAATGCTCATTTTTAAATAATTTAATAGCATTTAATAATTAACTATCATGTATTATCAAATTAAAAACTCCTTTCCTGATTCATGGCATGGTCTCTCCTTTATATTAGTGCAAGTGCTTGTATCTGCTCCAGGAAAAGAGACGCTTATTTATTTATTTATTAAGCAAACCCTCACATAAAGTCCAGGCAGTGATATAAGTCTTCATCAATGTCATCTCATTAGAGATATGAACTCAAGAGTCTTGTTTCTCAGTTACTTTAGACAAAGATTCTAAGATCTTACCATAGCCACACAATTCCAAAACAGCTGATCTTACTGATTTTCCAGTTTCCTCTATTCCCCGCCACCTCCAAATATACATACAGTGAATTCAGTGTTTCTGCATTTTATCATTCCTCAGCAAGTGTTAGGAGGTAGGCAGTGTAACAAAGTCAGTATGTGCACAGCATGTTGGCTTTGAAGATTCTGAAAGCTCTACTCTGTCATTTATAATGACAATGTCCCACTGCCTCCTCATCATGAATTGTCTAATCAAGATGCGAATGCATACTGTCACAACACAGTATGAACAACTATTAGCTATATGAGAAGGCTGAATATTGTTGCGGGGTAAGAATTGAAGAATGAGCATACCCAAAATATAGAAAGGAGAAGATTCTGAAAAATAATGTGCCCAATTTGGAATGGAATGTAAGCCAGCAAGGAATCACATTCAAGACAGTTAGCTCAGGCGGATAAGCACTTAGTGAAATGATAGGACTGACTAGGTAAGCAGGATGACTAGTCAAGGAGCCAAGATGAGACAAAAGCATATGAGAGGAAGTCACTTTGCACTCATCCCCCACAGAGTCTCTATTCTACTCTTTCCATATATATATATATATATATATATATATATATATATATATTTCCATATATATTTTTATATATATCTTTATATATTTATATATTTACAAATATATATTATATATAATACATATAACATTATATGTATTTTATATAAATAAATAAATATATATATATGTCTTCATTACATAGAGTAGAGTAGGCAGTCAGGCAACTTGTGAAATACTTTAGGAAAAAGGGTTTGCTTTTCTTCAGAGAAGACCTGCACTATGTTGATTGGTACCGAGGGGTTCTTGTCTCATCCCAGTGATGGAGCAGTGACTGGAGAGAAAGGGAGTGACAAAGGAGGAGAGGGAATGATGCTGAAAAATGCAGCAGATATGGAGATATGGCAGAAACTTTTCAGGGCAGCTAGACTTTCTGTAGGTTTATTGATTTGCTTTTTGAAATAGCATTTGAAAGGCTTCTCTCAGGTTTGTGAGTGAGAAGAATTTTAGGCAAGGCTATGGTAAAGACATGTTTATGGTTGACACTGTGTCATTTCCCAGTTTATGGTACCTGTTTGGGGAATATGTTTATATCCTTCTTACTGCGGGCATTTACCAAGCATAGACGCCACTTGCAGAGAGTGATTTATTTTTTGCACCATTATATTTTGAAAGACTTTCAGATTACAAGAAAACCTTTAAATTAGAGCCCATGCTTTTAAGATTAATAACTGTAATTACAGGGCTCTGTTATAGCAGAAAGAGCTGTAGCTTGCCTGTGAGATTGAATATGAAAAGTCCCTGGTCCAAGGGAATAATAAAAGCTTGTTTTTCTGTAAGGACAGCCAGTAACAGGAAGAGACTTTCTCCCTGGAAAATACACGGGAGTGGTGAGGGTTAAAGTCTTTCTGAAGTTATGGTGATTCTCTGTGATCTAGCCCTGAAGACCAGTTAAAGTCATAATCACTTTTGTTTGATTTTTTTTGTGTGTGTGATGCCAACACTCACCTGGGAAATTAGGATTGTTTTGACCCTCTCTCCGCAGCCTCATACTTTAAAGTTTGCTGTGATTTAAAATGTTCCCTCCAGTAGCTGCAGCCCAGCAGAACTGCAATCTGGTTAGGCAGCTACTGCAGGGACATTCGTTTCTCTCAATGATAAGTGACTAAAGTTAAGCAGAGACCGGATAGTCCTTCTATACTTTAGGAGAATGAGAAACTGTCACCCCACCATAAGAAACCCTTAAAACATTTATAATGATGAAAAAATGGCAATGTTAAAAGTAACTCTAATGATTTTATTTAATCAACTTAACTTTTTAGGAGGCCCTTTTGGAAGGAGGAAGGGGGAAAGGTAAGATAAAATAAATGGAGTTGGAGAGATAGTAGGAAGTAAGCTATAATGGAGTGCATGAAAGGACAAAGGCATAAAAAAATAGGGATTGGGGTAAAAATGATCTGGAAGAACAGAAAGATAGAAAACATGAGAGGGAGTAAGAAGGGATGAGAAGAAAGAAGTCATTGACAGAAAGGAAAACTAGGGAAGGCTAACAGTGTTGACTGACAGGAAGTACAGAGACAAATGAAGAGAGAATACAAATGAAGGGACCCCCCAAAAATGCCAACAAGTGCAATTCTTTTATATTTTCTCTTATCCTCTTCACTGACAAAAGGGACTAGAAATTTGAGCTCAAATAAAGAATCTGAAGGGTGTGTCAACCATGGTCTTTAATAAGAAAAGATGCACTAAGAAACATGGAAACAGAAAGCTCATGCTGGATACTGTTCCTCAGGATAACCAAGGAAGATAATAATGACAAGACTAAAGTATGGAAGAACCACGGGAATCTTGGGTTTAAAAGGTCATGCAGAATACACAATGAATGAGTATGTTACCTTTTCATCTCATTAGGAGACTCTGAAATTCTTCCATTGGTGCTTCTTCAAGAATATCACCTGATGAAGCTCTGCATCTTCCTATTCCTGCCCTTATCCTTTCCAACAATCACCAACTCTGTCTTCAATCTCTCTCTTCCTCTTCTCTCTTCTTCATCTGCGATAGATTAAATTATGGTTCCCAGTTCCTCACTCTCCCTGTATCTATATCCTTTGCCAGAGGCAGGGTGTACATATTTCTGTCCTTTGCCTTTGGACTCTGCTGTATGCCCACTTTTGGTCACTGGGACATTGGCAGATACAATGCAAGGAGTGGCTTCAAAAATACTTACATGACTGGACCTGTCCTTTTGTGCTTCTGCTGTAGCCTTGAGCTCATATCCCGAGTGTCCTTTAGAACCCCAAAGAATGAGATGGATATGAAACAGACCTGAAGTAAACAGGTGGCATGGAGCCAAGCCCAGAAGAGCTCAGCCAAGATCAGCAGAACTCCTGGAGCCAATCCAAAGCTATATGAACAGGAAGTAAAGCTCATTATTTTAAGCCAGTGAAATTTTGGAATTAGTTGTTACACAATAGTTTTTCTCTCTTTTTAAATGCTGTCTTGACCCAGTGTTGAGGCCCTGGCTAGGGGCAGGTGAGTTCCCCATCTTGAGCAGCTAATTAAGTATTTGACTCTCACATGCACCTACCATATCACCCTGGGGCCAGGCAGCAGACAACATACAGAGTCGATAGAAATAACTCAAATTAGCCAATCCACAAAGAGCTTGAGAACCTAGCTAACTGCATCTGAACATCAGTGTTCAGTGTCCCACCATCAAATAAATTCTTGAATCTTACATATCAGGGTTATGAAATATTCTTGAGGTGATATATACCTGATATAGCAACCTATATTTAAACACACGAAGAGAAATAGACTTTTTAGCCCGTATCTCACCTATTAGGGAAAACTTGCAATTAAAACAACCTTATATTTTAAAGGTCCTCCTATCAACTACTAATTTTTGGATCATGATATGGTTTGGCTGTTTCCCTACCCAAATCTCATCATGAATTGTGGTTCCTATAATCCCCATGTGTCCTGGGGTGAACCTGGTGGGAGGCAATTGAATTATGGGGGTGATTACCCCCATGATGCTGTTCTCATGATAGTGAGTGAGTTCTCACAAGATGTGATGATTTTATAAGGGGCTTTTCCCCCTTTTGCTCAGCACTTCTCCTTCCTGCCACCATGTGAATAAGGACGTGTTTGCTTCCCCTTCCACCATGATTGTAAGTGACATAAGGTGCCCTAGCCATGTTGAACTGTGAGTCAATTAAGCCTCTTTCCTTTATAAATTACCTAGTCTCAGGTATGTCTTCATTAGCAATGTGAGAACAAACTAATACAGTAAATTGGTACTGGGTAGTGGAGAGCTGCTGTAAAGATACCTGAAAATGGAGAAGCAACTTTGGAACTGGGTAACAGGAAGAGGTTGGAACAGTTTGGAAATACTCAGGAGAAGACAGGAAGATGTGGGAAAATTTGGAACTTCCTAAAGACTTGGAGGGTTCTGAGGACAGGAACATGTGGGAAAGTTTGGTACTTCAAAGAGATTTGTTGAATGGCTTTGACTAAAATGCTGATAGTTATATGGACAATAAGGTCCAGGCAGAGGTGGTCTCAGATGGAGATGAGAAACTTTTTGGGAACTGGAGTAAAGGCCACTTTTGCTATGTAAAGTGACTGGTTGCATTTTGCCCCTGCCCTAGAGATCCGTGGAACTTTGAGCTTGAGAGAGATGATTTAGGATACCTGGCGGAATAAATTTCTAAGCAGCAAAGTGTTCAAGAGGAAGCAGAGCATAAAAGTTTGGAAAATTTGCAGTCTGATAATGTGACAGAAAAGAAAACTCCACTTTCTGGGGAGAAATTCAAGCTCACTGAAGGAATTTCCATAAGTAATGAGGAGCCAAATGTTAATTACCAAGACAAGGAAAATGTCTCCAGGGCATTTCAGAGACCTTCACAGTGGACCCTCCCATTGCAGACTTGGAGGCCTAGGAAAGAAAAATGGTTTCCTGAGTTGGCCCCAGGGACCTCCTGCTCTATGCAGCCTCAGGACATGATGCCCTGCATCCTAGCTGCTTCAGCTCCAGCTGCAGCTAAAAGGGGCCAACATAAAGCTCAGACTATTGTCTCAGAGGATTCAAGCCCCTTGGTGGATTACATATGGTGTTGGGCCTGCGGGTGCACAGAAGACAAGAATTGAGGTTTGAGAACCTCTGCCTAGATTTCAAAGGATGTATGGAAACACCTGGATGTCCAGGCAGAAGTTTGCTGCAAGGGGGGAAGCCCTCATGGAGAACCTCTGCTAGAGTAGTGTGAAAGGAAAATGTGCTTTTGGAGCCCTGACACAGAGTCCCCACTGGGGCACTGCCTAGTGAAACTGTGAGAAGAAGGCTACCATCCTTCAGACCCAGGAATGATAGATCCACTGAAGACTTGCACCCTGCATCTGGAAAAGCTGAAGACACTCAACATCTGCCCGTGAAAGCAGCCTGGGGTGGGGCTGTTCCCTGCAAACTCACAGGGGCAGAGCTGCTCAAGGCCATGGGAGCCTACCTCTTGCATAAGTGTGACCTGGATGTGAGACATGGAGGCAAAGGAGATCATTTTGGAACTTTAAGGTTTAATGACTGCTCTGTTGGATTTTGGAATTTCATGGCTCCTGTAGCACCTTCATTTTGACCAATTTCTCTCATTTGGAATGGGGGTATTTACCCAATGCCTGTACTCCATTGTATTTAGGAAGTAATTAACTTGCTTATGTTTTTAAAGGCTCATAGGTGGAAGGGAGTTGCCTTGTTTCAGATGCAACCTTGGATTTGGACCTTTGGGTTAATGCTGAAATGAGATAAGAATTTGAAGGACTGTTGGAAAGCCATGATTGTGTTTTGAAATGTGAGGACATGATATTTGGGAGGGGCAAGGGTGGAATAATATAGTTTGGCTGTGTCCCCACCCAAATCTCATCTTGAATTGTAGTTTCCATAATCCCCACATGTCATTAGAGTGACCTTGTGGGAGGTAATTGAATCATGGAGGTGGTTAACCTCATGATGCTGTTCTCATAATAGTGAGTGAGTTCTTGTGAGATCTGATGGTTTTATAAGGGGCTTTTCCTCCTTTTGCTCAGTACTTTTCTTTCCTGCTGCCATGTGAAGAAGGATATGTTTGCTTCCCCTTCTGCCATGATTGCAAGCTTCCTGAGGCCTCTCAGCCATGCTGAACTGTGAGGCAATTAAATCTCATTCCTTTATAAATTACCTAGTCTCTGGTATATTTTTATTAACAGCATGGGAATGGACCAATACAGGTCAAGAGCTATTTCTGGAGCAATTCTGTGTGGACAGAGGAATGGTGTCACCAGGTGTTAATGGAAAAACAAAGACTTTTATGCTGAAGAAATAGCCCAAACCATTTTTCTCAGAATAATTGGCATGTATAATAACATTGCCATGCCCATTTATCCCTTAAAATCTCAAACACCATTCCTATCATATGTGATTTGAATTTTGAGGTGTTGATGAGTGTTCTGATAAATCAAATATCAATAAGTCTGAAATAATCATAGAACATTTTATTCACATAAGGCAGGAAAGATAATATTAAATTTCCTTCAACCAATAGCATAAACCAATCACTTTCTTTCCATCTCTCTAACTCCTGTATTTTCCACTGTGTTAGGCAGAGAAAGTTTACAGAGTTCAAAACTCTGACTATATTTCACTTATTCTGTTATTAGCTCTGGTACTGTTGACATGCCACTCACTCTGTGCTGCAGTTTTCTAACAGAGCTAATAAAAATTGTCATTAAAAGCCTTTGTAAAAACAAAATATATGTGTCTGATATTCCTAATTATGGGTTAATAGGTTATTCATAATATTTAATAATATATAATTTTAAGAGTTTCACTAATTTTAAATAGTTCCATTAACTTATTACATATATATTTATTATTATTATTATTTAAGTTCTCGGGTATATGTGCAGAACTTGCAGTTTTGTTACATAGGTATACACATGCCATGGTGGTTTGCTGCACCCATCAACCCATCACCTACATTAGGTATTTTTCCTAATGTTATCTCTCCCCTAGCCACCCAACCCCTGACAGGCCCCAGTGTGTGATGTTCCCCTCCTTATGTCCATGAGCTCTCATTGTTCAATTCCTACTTATGAGTGAGAACATGTGTTTGGAAGACATTTATGTAGCCAATAGACATACGAAAAAAATGCTCATCATCACTGGTCATTAGAGAAATGCAAATCAAAACCACAATGAGATATCATCTCATGCCAGTTAGAATGGTCATCATTAAAAAGTCAGGAAACAACATATGCTGGAGAGGATGTTGAGAAATAGGGATGCTTTTACACTGTTGGTGGGAGTGTAAATTAGTTCTTCCATTGTGGAAGACAGTATGACGATTCCTCAAGGATCTAGAACTAGAAATAAGAAATAACATTTGACCCAGCAATCCCATTGCTGGGTATATACCCAAAGGATTATAAATCATTCTACTGTAAATACACATGCATACGCATGTTTGTTATATATATATATATATATATATATATATATATATATATATACACACACACACACACACACACATACACATATATATATATGTGACAGGGTCTCATTCTACCACCCAGGCTGGAGTACAGCATCAAGATCATAGCAACTTCACAACTTCAAACTCTCCAGCTTAATCAATCCTCTTGCCTCAGCTTCCCAAGTAGCTGGGGCTACAGGTGCATGCCACCACACCCTGTTAATTGACTTTTTTATCTTTTGTAGACCAGGTCCCACTGCATTGTCCAGGCTTATCTTGAACTCCTGAGCTCAAGCAATCCTCCTGTCTTGGCCTCCCAAAGTTCTGGGATTCTAGGCATGAGCTAGTGCACCCGGCCTCCTCAGCTATTTACAATTATGATTAGTATGTTAATCACAATTTGAGTGCTTTTAAGAATTTCATAAACTAGAGACTTCTCTTAGAACAAGGAATTTGCAATGAATTGAAAAGCCCATGTAGTGACAAACGTAATGCAGCTTCCTAATAAGCTTACCATTTACCCAAGAGTTTCTGACAACCTGGAGGAGCTAATTTGGCAGGAAAATTTCTTCATCCATATGATTCCACATGACCTTTAATCTAGTCCCTGGAGAAAATTGGAAATGAAAAATAAATTTAGGGAGCAGTGGAATGAGCTATCTTAGTTGAATGTTTGATTTCACGTATCACTGTTTGAGAGCCGAGAATTCCATAATTTGTGTGGGTGAAGGCATTCATCTCACATTTTATTAGGGACCCATGCTTCTGTATGTTCAACTCTCACACACAAAAAGAGAATAGTTGCATACTTTAGTGGAATGATTTGGCAAGCAGGTGCCTGAAATTTGGATTTAGATATTCTGTGGTTTGAATTCTGGTCGTGATATTTACTAGTTGTAGTACCTTAGGAAATTCACTTAATTTTTCTGAATCTAATTTTGTTCATCTGCAAATTAGGATAATAATCCCTATGTCATAGAACAATCAAAAGTGTTAAGGGGCACAATGCATGTGAAATATTGACTACATCATCTGGCATCTAGTAGGGACTCAGATATTTGTTGTGTCTAAAAGGGTAGTACAATGAGATTGAGCAAGAAGAAAACAGCAAGAGAAGGTTAAAAGAGAAGGATTAGTTTTATTTTCATAAATGTATTTTTAACAATAAAGGAAATCTCACCTCTGTGAAAACTCAACAAAGACGGCAAACTCATCGGTTGCCCAAAAATACATTAATCACTTGATTATTCAAACATTTTTTATATTTAACAAGTACTTGGCAATGAGAAGTCACCGTGGCAGTTACAAAGCTATATAAAACATGTGCTGAGGCCATTAATGACTTTCTATTCAAATAGTAGAGAGGAGACATTGTTAACATAACTATTAGTCAACAAAGCCAAAAGAGCATACCACAAGAAATCCAATTACATGAAACCCACGATTCTATGATCAAGTTATTTTAGAAAAAAATACACAGCACACTCTTCATCTACCCTTGCATATTCAAAATTTGAAAATCCTCTCAGTATTCTGAGGATTCTGTGTAACCAATATCCATTTTATGGTTAGGAAATAAATATATGTTGTTTTATGGGCTATCCCACACCCCTACTCCCCGCAACTAACTGCTATTGATAACTTGTGAGAATATTGTTTCATGGAAACTTTTTGTAAAATGTTTCTATAAATAAAGGTAGAAAGTAATAAGCATAGGCAGAGGTCCCTAAAGTGGAGTACTATACTCAGGAGATGAGGACAGGGAAGAAATTACATCTCTCTAGGAGAAGAGACTGGGGCAAAGATTATGAAAAGAGCCTTCTTAGAGGGAGACTTGAAGCTTGGGTAAGGACTGCAGGAGAAAAATTAGCTGGAGAAATGTCTAAATTAAAAGGAGAGATGAGGTTTAGAAGATCTATGATGTCCAAGATATTGATCTCTCATACATAGAAAAGGAATATGATTTATTTCATATGACTCTCCAGCAGCAGCAAGGAGACAGATTTTGGAACAAAATGTGAAGACATTATCAGAAACAGAACAGGACTTACACAGAGTAGGCAGTAAATTTCCTGCCCCTCTAAGTGTTCCAGAGAAGTCAGACAATGGGATAAATACATGTATAGATTTCCGTGCCAAATAATTGGTGGGATGAATGATCCCTAATGATAACCAACTCAAAGTCTGTCTTAATTCTGTGAGCTAAAAGTTTATTCGCCTAGCTCTGACTTGCTGGTGAAGATTTTAAACAGAAAAAACAAAAAAAAAACAAAAACAAAAAAAAAAAAAAACATGATTTGAACTGTGTTTGCAAAGATTAATCTTGTAGTTCTATATGGGATGTTTTAGAAAAAGAAAGGTAGCAGGGAGATAACTTACAAAGAATCATGTACAAGCACTCTTATCATTCCCTCTCTCCCACCAACAGAGATGCCATTCAAATTCCTCGTCTTGCCTTCCCAAGGAAGAGCAGGCTTTCATCATAGAACTGGGATGAAGCATAGGCTTGAGTTCATTTACCTGGTCTTCAGAGGAATCCAATCTGGAAGTTACCATGTGGTCTGCTAGTGAAGAGGTGAGTATTAATATAGGATTTGTGGCTGATATAACTTTTCACTGTCACAAAATATTGATACAATAAAAAAACTGATAAAGTTTATTAAAGCACTTAAAGGACATTTCTCATTTTGCGTAATATTTTGTAATAAAATCATATATGCAAATATGGAAAATGTGTAGGGAAGTGAGAAGAACATTAACCACACAAGTTTACCTCTGACTATGAGATTCAATTTCCTTTTGTAAAATAAAATGATAGCTATGTATTTCTTCATAATTATAGTTATCTTATATTGAATGCCTACTAAGTACTAGGCATTATGCATGATACTTAGTGTTTGTTATTTCATTCAAACTTCAAAATGGTAATGAGGCTTAAGGTTCACATGAGGTTAAGCTAAAATCTGGATGTATTACAGCAAAACTTTCTTGATATAGCCTTGAGGGAATTATAAAACAATTGGAAAGTAGGACTTAGGATGCCATTTTATTAATAGTTGTACAAAAGATAAAGAACTAATTTTGGGGTCCTTAGTAAAAAACTCTTTAATAAGCAGATTAGGAAACTGCTTAGGCTCAAAACCTATGGAGGGACTTTTTTTTCTCTTCTCCAATGCTTTCCTGAGCTCATATAGACATGCCCACCAAGAGGCAATATTACCTTCCAACTTTAACCTGTGATCCAACATGGTATAAGCCAGAGTGACATTTGTTTACCAATTACAGTATGCTGGTGCAGTAAACATAAGTTTCTTATTAAGGTATCTAGTTTCAGAAATTTTCAGCCAAAATTCCCCATTGCGTTCTGTTTAATGAAGAGCTTCTCTGAGCTCTTAGTTGGGAGAAGGAAGGAATTTCCTATTTTCCTTCAAATCGCATTAAATAGAGGACAAGTCATACTCATAACCTTATGGCTATTAACTTCAAAACATAAAAAATGAAACCAAAAGTAAGTGTATTATTTCCTACTTGAAAACTCCTATTCAACTTTTACTGTGGACCAGGAATTGTGGTAGGGTGTGGCATCCATATAAATCAGGAAAATCATAGTATCATGTTCTTGAAGAACACCCAAAAAAGGAAAACTGTCATATGGTTAAGATTCAGCTGCAGTCTAATCAACATTTTCCTTTTACACATCAAAAGAGGGAGGATCAAAGATGACCACTGACTTGTCAAAATCACATGAGAACTTAGTGGGGGGACTAAAATGAAACCCCTAATTGCTTTTGGAATGCCAAATTTTAAAGCACATATTAACTCATCTCCCCTCATGATGTTCATATTCCTAGTGAATCCCTTGATCCCCCTTTCTTCCCTATCTGAGTCCTTAGAGTTTCCTGCAGATCCATTTGCTTGATGACTGTGTTTATACCCCTACCTTACCTAATTAGATTCATTTTGCAGATAATGCTGCCTAGTTTTATTTTTTTTGTCAAAAGTAAGAAGAACATACGTTAGATAATAATTGATTACCTTACATTTGTCTCCTTTAATTATGCAGTCTTTGAAACTTACCAGTTCTCTGTGCTTACAAATTATTTCTACATCTATTGCTGATTCATTGGACATTGTTTCAGCATAAAAAACTCACTGTACACATTTCCATTTCTGACTCAGCTATCTGTCCTCATATTGATGCATATTTATATCTGTCCCTGGGAATGTGTGCTGCATGCACACTCAGTAATCTTACTATGATCATCTGATCTTTCTTTTAGTTTACCTGAGTCTATTGTTCACTACTGTTCAATAGTAAAGGATATAATAGAGACATGTGTCAAGATGTAAACTGTTTCATTTTTCCAAGATACTTCAGGATGATATTTTCTCTTTACTTTCTACTCATTTGCTTCATGTTTCTCCTATCAGTCTGCAAATGCAATACAAGATCTTGAGCCCTTCCTTTTGGTCTTCATTCAACATATACCTATTATCAGAAAATATAATATGTAGGATGGACAGAGATAAAAACCATATTTCCTGCATTCAAGTCTTAAGGCAAAGACAGACAAGTAAATCAACAATAACTCTTCAATATGATATATGGTATCATGGAATTAAAGACAGATTGTTATAGTGGAACATAAGAGTATTAACAGATCCTTCAACCTGTCTGGGGGTGGGAAAACGAAAGCCTTCACAAAGTAATAGATGTTTTAGCTGAGTGTTGAGTATCAATGGAAAAGTGATGATTAGGGAATGTTATGCCATTTTTCAGCTTGGGGAATTGAAGAGTAAATAAAGCAGTGTCATTCTCAAAAGCACAGTGTCAAGATTATAAGAGATAGATTACAGAGAAGATACACAACTCACTCAAAGAAAGTTGGATATATTTTGTGGAATTTTTAAGCCACAAAACTCCACTTTGTATTTCATTTCAATTACTTTTCTTCTCTTTTAAGATCACTGGAGAAGAATAACATTTTGTAATATTTTAAGTATGGTATTCGATTAAAAAACTTAGAAAACATTAGACGAGTCAATACAATGTCTATAACTGGCTTTTGTTTTGCAGATAAACAGTGTTACTCGAGATATTTGAGAAAGTCACTTGTTATAGTGATGAAAGGTGTATTTAATGGAGTTATTCTGGCAGATATTAGGATAAAATCTTATAACAGAAACAATTTGGAAAAAGTGATAATCATTTGAAGGTGAGAAAAACCAAGACTAACATAATTTCAACAAAATTAAAGGCCAGATCCTAAATCAGAGAGTCAATTTAAATAACAGGTCAGAGCAACAATTAAATAAAATAAATTAATTATTCAGAGGTTTTAAATATGAGAGAATTTAGAAAATGCTGGTATTATTCCCTGATGCTTAATAATGTTTTGTTTGTGAATCGGAACTTCTAGTTATGGTGTGAACAAAATACATCTTCTCAGGGGTCTCACCCACCAAACTGAAAAGTAAAATTTAAAATGGGAAAGGGGTGTCCCGAAACTGTCCTGGGAATTAGGGAATTGGGAAAAGGTATCTTACACATATAACATATTTAAAGCATAAACATAATGTTAATGAGACACTATTGAAAGAAGATGCCAAGTGTCGACATGGACATAGAACACAAGATTACAGGGAACTGAAGGTAGAGATCCCACTTTGGTACATTCTTTGAAAGTGAAAGAGAAGAAATGAAGACATAGGCAGGAAATAGTGAAGTCAGATCACAGTACTTGAAGGCATCTACGTGAAAACAGCTTAGCAGCATTAGAAAGTGGTAGCAAGAGAAGAATTGAGGCTTCTCATGGTGTGTGAAAGGAGAGATTAGTCAATGTGCCTAGAAATAGTCACTGAACAGGTGGAGGTTGGGCCAGTAGTGGTGGGAGTCTCATGACACTGCCAACGTGTGTACCTGATATGATACAGAGGCCAAATTAAAAGTTGGATACAGTGATTTGGCATCTGGTGCAGTTTTTTCTTCTTTTTAAAACCAAAGACAGAAAAAAAAAAGAAACCTATAAAGGAGAGTCTTATTTCTGGCATTGTCAAAGACTTGGCTCTTTCTTAACTTCCCTTAGGCTACTAGGTTACTGTGAACTGCTTATTTAAATTTCTATCAGCCAGCCCACTATTTGAGCTGTGAGAACACTGTGGAAACAGTGTTTCCAAATGAAACACTGGTTTGAAAACCAAATGGAAAGGGAGGACATCCCAAGAGAATGAAGCCACCTTATTTTCTGAAGAAAGGTTTATGCCAATTAAGGATAATTTGAGAGAGTTAAGAGACAGTAGAAAAGCAGGAGATCAAGACACACACACACACACACACACACACACCAAAAACAAACAAACAAAAAAACCAAATCTGCATTTCCGCACACAAAAGTTGAAGAATTTTGATTCTAAAAATGAATTAAAATGCTTTTTAAAAAAAATTATCTAGGAGAAGGAGTATAATTAGAACCATCTTCCGTGTATATTCAGAATGATTTAAAAATAAATTTGGAGTCTATGATATAAGAAACAATAGGTAACATGGTAATCAAGAATCTTTGGCTGCAATGTATGTAATTCATCACAAAACAGCTTAAGCCAAATAGAAAATGTATTGGCTAGTCCACTTTTAAGTCTAGAGAAAACTAACTGCAGTCATAACTAAGCCTAAAAGCTCAAATTATGCCCTAGAGATAGTGTACCTTTCTTCATCTCTCCTTCTCTATGTTTGCCTTGCTGTCTTCATTCTTTTATCCAGATATTCCCCAAATGATGCTCCTCTGCAACCACAGTTAAGAAGTATGTTCCTAATTATTCCAGTAAACAGTCCTTGCCTGGGGTCCTGTATTCCTATTCGGGTCACCTACACATAATACACAGGATGGATAGTCAGGTCTTTATCACTTCTAGCTCTGTCCTGGGTTAGGATCAGCCTCAACCAAAATACAAGAAACGAAAGTGAAGCAATGGTTCATTCCACAGTTGAAAATTGGTGCACTTTTAAAGAAGGCAGAAAGCATACAGGGTAGAAGATAAACAGGGGTCTACTGTATTCCATGCCTTGGTAGTTCAGAGATAATATGTCCTTGTATTCATAAGACACATTAAAAATAAACTCATTTAATGTGATAAAAGTACTTCACATACCACTAAAAATGTACCTACCTTATCTTCTCAAGGAGATAACATTAATTCTGTGCAGATATCAGCACAAAATCTTTGAGTCAATGTGTGTTGTTCATTTTCCTATGTCTAGAACAGATGGGAAACAAAAAATAACCATAATTAAAAAGGAAAAAAATCATCTAGAAACGAGGTGAAGAGTTGATTAGTTTAACAATCTATGACATATACGATATTCTCAAAAGCTATAAGGACTCTCTGCTTGCTGGTGAAGCAAAACCTATTGTAAGGATCCAAGTCAGCTTTCAGGGGGATCTCCAAATCTGCTGTTCTCCCTGATCACGTGTGACATGGGCAATGGGAGGAATTGTTCTTTAAAATAAAGGCTGAAATATTTGGTAGTCCACTTTTTGTTGGTGTCAGTCTGGCAGCTTGGGGATTGAGAAATCAATAGCTGCTTTGAGCCAAGCTTGGACTTCTCTCAAAATGCAATTACCTCAGTTGCCAGATATTTTGTAACGATAATTAAGACTGCCATCTGGCTTCTGTTATCATAGAAATCTCTCATTCATTGCCATTAACAAGCCAATTTCCATAACTGCATCTTCTAATGTCAGCCCTGGCTTACGGAGCACAGCTACTACTAAGCTTCTTAGTGATGCTGGTGCCACTCAGCATCGCATTCCAGCCACCTTGTTAAATGCAGTGTCCTCTATGTATTCTTGAGCTGGTGCATTTTCTGGACATGTGTTGTGTTGCAACACAGGCATGCCAGTGCTCTGAGTCTCTTAATCTTCTCCTTTCTCTCTCACAGCAATCCTGAAATATTTCATTGAGAGTGGGCTTTCAAGACTGTACTAGCAGCACATTAGTACCAAATCCTCAGAAGCTTATCTGGATGCTAAATTTATGTCCCGAGATAATGTTACCATATCAACAATCTCCCATTTAACCAACTTTATGTTTCACTCCTGGTTTACCACTTTCTAGACCCAGTCCCATACATTCTTTCCTGGTCCCCACCAGAACATGCTGACTAGGTCTTGCAGCACCTTCAGGATACAGTCTCCTTTATCCCTTAACAGGCCCACAACTTCTCCATCGGAGTCTTGGAACCTAACACCCACATTATAAGTCCGGAGGCTAGAAGAAGAAGTAGGGTTTTATCTAGAGTGGTATGTAATGCTTTTTGTTTTCAAGCAAAAGTGACATTAGTTTTTGACAGGAAAAAGTAAGACTTAAAGGAAATACCCCAGAGGGTTCTGAGGAATCTCATGGTCTTGAGCGCCTCAACCCAGATATCCCTATCACTGGTCTCAGAGTTCTACTCCTAACCAATAATGGTCCTGACCTTGGCATAACTGACTTGGCAGGTTAAATAATTCAATCTTTAGTGGTGTTCTGTTGCCCTTATAATTCAGTTCAAGGACTCGGGCTGTTTTCTGGCTTATGTTGTCAGAAAATGAGGTTATTTGTGTGCTGCTTAAGAGTCCTTCTGGCTTCCACACCTAGCCTTATCAGTGATAAATCACCGTTTCAACTTTTCATTGTCTTTCTTCAATGCACCCTTTGTATGCTGCAATAGACTACTTCCCTTGAACCTTCCAATCACCTGTGAAATTACACCAACTCCCACTAGCCATAGATGACTTATGGTGAACTTACCATTAGTGATAAGCTTCTCCTTGTCCACTGAACAGCTGGTGATCCAGCTCTAGAGTCCTCTTTTAGGTCTGTTTTCTCAGAACTCTTCTAACACCAACAGGTGGACTCAGTGATGTAGATTTGCATACAAGATCCCCATAAGGGAGTGGTCTTAGAAATACCTGTCGGCTTCTTCTTTTCCTAACTGAATACCCTTGATTTCTTTCTCTTGCCTGATTGCCCTAGCCAGAACTTCCAACACTATGTTGAATAGGAGTGGTGAGAGAGGGCATCCCTGTCTTGTACCAGTTTTCAAAGGGAATTTTTCCAGTTTTTGCCCATTCAGTATGATATTAGCTGTGGGTTTGTCATAAATAGCTCTTATTATTTTGAGGTACATTCCATCAATACCGAATTTATTGAGCGTTTTTAGCATGAAGGGCTGTTGAATTTTGTCAAAAGCCTTTTCTGCATCTATTGAGATAATCATGTGGTTCTTGACTTTGGTTCTGTTTATATGCTGGATTATGTTTATTGATTTGTGAATGTTGAACCAGCCTTGCATCCCAGGGATGAAGCCCACTTGATCATGGTGGATAAGCTTTTGGATGTGATGCTGAATCCGGTTTGCCAGTATTTTATTGAGGATTTTTGCATCGATGTTCATCAGGGATATTGGTCTAAAATTCTCTTTTTTTGTTGTGTCTCTGCCAGACTTTGGTATCAAGATGATGTTGGCCTCATAAAATGAGTTAGGGAGGATTCCCTCTTTTTCTATTGATTGGAATAGTTTCAGAAGGAATGGTACCAGCTCCTCCTTGTACCCCTGGTAGAATTCAGCTGTGAATCCATCTGGTCCTGGACTTTTTTTTTGGTGGGTAGGCTATTAATTGTTGCCTCAATTTCATAGCCTGCTATTGGTCTATTCAGGGATTCAACTTCTTCCTGGTTTAGTCTTGGGAGAGTGTAAGTGTCCAGGAAATTATCCATTTCTTCTAGATTTTCTAGTTGATTTGCGTAGAGGTGTTTATAGTATTCTCTGATGGTAGTTTGTATTTCTGTGGGGTCGGTGGTGATATCCCCTTTATCATTTTTTATTGGATCTATTTGATTCCTCTCTCTTTTCTTCTTTATTAGTCTTGCTAGCGGTCTGTCAATTTTGTTGATCTTTTCAAAAAACCAACTCCTGGATTCATTGATTTTTTGGAGGGTTTTTTGTGTCTCTATCTCCTTCAGTTCTGCTCTGATCTTAGTTATTTCTTGCCTTCTGCTAGCTTTTGAATGTGTTTGCTCTTGCCTCTCTAGTTCTTTTAATTGTGATGTTAGAGTGTCAATTTTAGATTTTCCTGCTTTCTCTTGTGGGCATTTAGTGCTATAAATTTCCCTCTACACACTGCTGTATATTTAGAAAACCCTATCGTCTCAGCCCAAAATCTCCTTAAGCTGATAAGCAACTTCAGCAAAGTCTCAGGATACAAAATTAATGTGCAAAAATCAATACACCAGTAACAGACAAGCAGAGAGCCAAATCAGGAATGAACTTCCATTCACAATTGCTTCAAAGAGAATAAAATACCTAGGAATCCAGCTTACAAGGGATGTAAAGGACCTCTTCAAGGAGAACTACAAACCGCTGCTCAGTGAAATCAAAGAGGACACAAACAAATGGAAGAACATACCATGCTCATGGATAGGAAGAATCAATATCGTGAAAATGGCCATACTGCCCAAGGTTATTTACAGATTCAATGCCATCCCCATCAAGCTACCAATGAGTTTCTTCACAGAATTGGAAAAAACGGCTTTAAAGTTCATATGGAATAAAAAAGAGCCCGCATTGCCAAGACAATCCTAAGTCAAAAGGACAAAGCTGGAGGCGTCACGCTACCTGACTTCAAACTATACTACAAGGCTACAGTAACCAAAACAGCATGGTACTGCTACCAAAACAGAGCTATAGACCAATGGAACAGAACAGAGTCCTCAGAAATAATACCACACATCTACAGCCATCTGATCTTTGACAAACCTGAGAGAAACAAGAAATGGGGAAAGGATTCCCTATTTAATAAATGGTGCTGGGAAAATTGGCTAGCCATAAGTAGAAAGCTGAAACTGGATCCTTTCCTTACTCCTTATACGAAGATTAATTCAAGATGGATTAGAGACGTAAATGTTAGACCTAATACCATAAAAACCCTAGAAGAAAATCTAGGTAGTACCATTCAGGACATAGGCATGGGCAAGGACTTCATGTCTAAAACACCAAAAGCAACGGCAGCAAAAGCCAAAATTGACAAATGGGATCTAATTAAACTAAAGAGCTTCTGCACAGCAAAAGAAACTACCATCAGAGTGAACAGGCAACCTACAGAATGGGAGAAAATTTTTGCAATCTACTCATCAGACAAAGGGCTAATATCCAGAATCTACAAAGAACTCAAACAAATATACAAGAAAAAACAAACAACCCCATCAAAAAGTGGGCAAAGGATATGAACAGACATTTCTCAAAAGAAGACATTCATACAGCCAACAGACACATGAAAAAATGCTCATCATCACTCGCCATCAGAGAAATGCAAATCAAAACCACAATGAGATACCATCTCACACCAGTTAGAATGGCAATCATTAAAAAATCAGGAAACAACAGTTGTTGGAGAGGATGTGGAGAAATAGGAACACTTTTACACTGTTGGTGGGATTGTAAACTAGTTCAACCATTATGGAAAACAGTATGGCAATTCCTCAAGGATCTAGAACTAGATGTACCATATGACCCAGCCATCCCACTACTGGGTATATACCCAAAGGATTATAAATTATTCTACTACAAAGACACATGCACACGTATGTTTATTGCAGCACTATTCACAATAGCAAAGACTTGGAATCAACCCAAATGTCCATCTGTGACAGACTGGATTAAGAAAATGTGGCACATATACACCATGGAATACTATGCAGCCATAAAAAAGGATGAGTTTGCGTCCTTTGTAAGGACATGGATGCAGCTGGAAACCATCATTCTTAGCAAACTATCACAAGAAGAGAAAACCAAACACCGCATGTTCTCACTCATAGGTGGGAACTGAACAATGAGATCACTTGGACTCGGGAAGGGGAACATCACACACTGGGGCCTATCATGGGGAGGGAGGAGGAGGGAGGGATTGCATTGGGGAGTTATACATGATATAAATGATGAATTGATGGGTGCTGACGAGTTGATGGGTGCAGCACACCAACATGGCACAAATATACATATGTAACAAACCTGCAAGTTATGCACATGTACCCTAGAACTTAAAGTATAATAAAAAAAAAAAAAAAAAAAAAAAGTAATGCCTGTCGGCGAATGAAGGAAAAAGTACTGGACAGAGAGAAAACTATGCCCAATTTGAAACGTGGTACAGTTGTAATAGAGGCCATAGCTTACTTTCTAGAGAATGCCAATGCTTAGAGATAGCCTGAATTTAGGCAAGAGTGCGGCAAGGATTTATGGCCGTGCATAGGTAAGGGCGTCCTCAAAAATGGAGTATGTATTTTTAAAAGGTAAGATTCTTTGGTGATGGAAAATTCTTGGAGAGGGACTCAGCTTTGAGATGCCTACAGGCAATGCTTTGTGCAACTGGGAAATTAGTGCCTGGGTCCTGATCACGTGTCTGGATGGCACACCAGAGTACCCAATTTAAGCATTCATCAAAGAATCACCTTCCCCGAAGTCCCCAGCTCAAAGTTTCATTTTGTTTTACCTCCCAGGGTAATTTGACCTACTAAATTAAAGGTTTGGCTCTATTTCTTCTTTCATCTTTCTTTTCATTTTATCTTTTCCTTTCCTTTTCTTTTTTTTCTTTTTGTTCCTTGTAATATCTTCATTGTGTTCTTTTATCAGCTTTCTTTTTTACTTTTCTTTTTTTCCTTAAAGTGTCTTCATTTTTGTTCTTCCATCAGCTTTCTTTCTTTCCTTTTTTTTGTGTGTTTTTTTCTTACTGCTGCTTTCTCTCTCATATCAAGATGTCCTTTATTGGCTATTTTCTTTAAGAAGGAATCAATGAGTTGATTCCTTTGGAGGACAAGTGTGAGTTTCCTCTGCTTGTGTTTAAGATCTGTTTCACTATGAGTTTTTCTTCTCACATGAAGAATTACAATCATACAATAATAGCTGGAGACCTTAATACCCCACTTTCAACATTGGAGAGTTCTTCCAGACAGAAAATAAATAAAGAAAAATCAGACTTAATCTGCACTATAGGCCAAATGAATCTCAGAGATATTTATAGAACATTTCATCCAAGAGCTGTGGAATACACATTGTTTTTCTCAGCACATGGATTATTCTCAAGGATAGACCATATGTTAGCTCACAAAACAAGCATTAAAACATTCAAAAAATTGAAATAATATCAAGCACCTTTTCTAACCACAATGGAATAAAACTAGAATTTTGGAAACTACAAATATATGAAAATTGAACACCATGCTCATAAATGATCAGTGGGTCAATGAAGAAATTTAGAAGGAAATTGAAAACTTTCTTGAAAAAAATGACAATGAAAACACAACATACCAAAACCTATGGAATACAGCACAAGTAGTACTCAGAGGAAAGTTTTTAGCTATAAGCACCTACATCAAAAAGGAGGAAAAAATTCAAATGAGCAATCTAATAATACATCTTAAGGAACTAGAAAAGCAAAACCAAACCAAACCTAAAATTAGAAGAAAGGAAATAATAAAGATCTGAGCATAAATAAATGGAATTGAAATGGAAAACATACAAGGACCAATGAAACAAAAAATGATGTTTTGAAAACTTAAACAAAATTGACAACCCTTTAGCCAGACTAAGAAAAAAAGAGATAAGATACAAATAATGTCAGAAATAAAAAAGTAGACATCACAACTAATCCTGCAGAAATACAAAGGATCATTAGTGATTACTATGAGCAACTATATGCCAATAAATTGGAAAATATGGAAGAAATGAGTGAATTCCTAATACATAAAACCTACCAAAATTGAACCAAAAAGAAATCCAAAACCTGAACAGAACAATACAAATTAAAGAGATTGAAGGTGTAATAAAACGTTTCCCAGTAAAGAAAAGCCTGGGACCTTATGGCTTCACTGCTGAGTTCTGCCAAACGTTGAAAGAAGAACTGATATCAAACTACTCAAATTATTCAAACTACTCAAATTATTCCAAAAATAGAGGGGAAGAAATACTTCCAAACTAATTCTATAGGGGCATTATTACCCTGATACCAAAGCAAGACAAAGCAGATGAAAAAAAGGAAACCACAGGCCAATATCTCTGATGAATATTAATGCAAAATTCCTCAAGCAAACTACTAGCAAACCAAATTCAACACTACATTAGAAAGATCACTTATGGTGACCAAGTGGGATTTAGCCCAGGGATGCAAGGATGGTTCAACATATGCATATCAATCAATGTCATATATCATATCAACAAGCTGAAAGATAAAAACATACTATTTTAATTGATGCTGAACAAGCATTTGATACAACATCCTTTCATGATAAAAATCCTCAGGAAACTGGGGTAGAAAGAACATTTCTCAACATAATAAAAGTCATATATAACAGATCCACAGCTAGTAAGATACTAAATGGGGCAAAAAAATGGAAGCATTTCCTCTAAGATCTGGAAAACAACAAGGCTGCCCGTTGTCACCACTGTTATTCAACATAGTACTGGAAGACCCAGCTAGAGCAAATAGACAAGAGAAATATATAAAGGGCATCCAAATTGGAAAGGAAGAGGTCAAATTATCCTTGTTTTCAGGTGATATGATCTTCTCTTTGAAAAAAACTAAAGACTCCACAAGAAAACTGTTAAAACTGATTTTTAAACATCCAGTAAAGTTGCAGGATACAAAATCAACATACAAAAATCAGTAGTATTTCTATAAGCCAATGATGAACAATGGGAAGAAGAAAGAAAAATGTAATCTCATTTACAGTAGCCACCCATAAAATGAAATACCTAGGAATTAATTTAACCAAAGAAGTGAAAGATATCTACAATGAAAACTTTAAAAAGCAGATGAAAGAAATTGAAGAGGACACCAAAAAAATGGAAAAATACTTCATGTTCATGGATTGTAAGAAGCAATATTGCTAAAGTGTCCATACTACCAAAAGCAATCTACAGATTCAACACAATCCCTATCAAAATACCAATAACATTCTTCACAGAAATAGAAAAAAAAAAAACCATAATTAATATATAACCACGACAGACCCAGAATAGCCAAAGCTTTGCTAAGCAAAAATAGCAAAACTGGAGGGTGACATTATCTATCTTCAACTTACACTATGGAGATATAGTAATAAGAACAGTGTAGTAATGGCATAAAATCAGACATATAGACCAATGGAACAGAATAGAGAACCCAGAAACAAATCCACACACCTACAGCGAACTCATTTTTGACAAAGATGTCCAGAACATACACTGGGAGAAGACCATCTCTTCAATAAATGGTGCTGGGAAAGCTGGATTTCCACATGCAGAAGAATGAAACTAGACCCCTATCTCTGGCCATATACAAAATCAAATCAAAATGGATTAAAAGTCTAAATCTAAGACCTCAACCTCTGAAAATACTACAAGGAAACATTAGGGGAAAATCCCCAGAATATTGGGCCGGACAGAAATTTCTTGAGCAACACCCCATAAGACAGACTTTCAAAACAAAAATGGACAAATGGGATTGCGTTAAGTTACAAAATTTCTGCACACCAAAGGATACAATCAACAAAGTGAAGAGACAACCCACAGAATGGGATAAAATATTTGCAAACTACCCATCTGACAAGAATATATGAGGAGCTCAAGCAATTCTATAGGAAAAAAATTAATAATCCAATCAATAAATGGGCAAAGATTTGAATAGACATTTCTCAAAAGAATATATACAAATATCCAACAGGCATATGAAAAGGTGCTCTGGCCGGGTGCGGTGGCTCACGCCTGTAATCCCAGCACTTTGGGAGGCCTAAATAGGCGGATCACGAGGTCAGGAGATCGAGACCATCCTGGCTAACCCGGTGAAACCCCGTCTCTACTAAAAAAAATACAAAAAACTAGCGGGGCGAGGTGGCGGGCACCTGTAGTCTCAGCTACTCGGGAGGCTGAGGCAGCAGAATGGCGTGAACCCAGGAGGCGGAGCTTGCAGTGAGCCGAGATGGCGCCACCACACTCCAGCCTGGGCGACAGAGCAAGACTCCACCTCAAAAAAAAAAAAAAAAAGGTGCTCAACTTCATTGATTATCAGAGAAATGCTACAGTAAGATATCTCACCCCATCTAAAATGACTTATATCTAAAAGCAGGCAATAACATGCTGGCGAGGTTGTGGAGCAAAGGAAACCCTTGTACACTGTTGATGGGAATGTAAATTAGTACAACCATTATTGAGAACAGTTTGGAGGTTCCTTCAGAAGCTAAAAATAGAGCTACCATATGATCCAGCAATGCCACTTCTGGATATATAGCAAAAAGTGAGGACATCGGTATATTGAAGAGATATCTGCACTTCTATGCTTGATGCAGCACTGCTTACAATAGCTAACATTTGAAAGCAATCTATTTGCTCATCAACAGACAAATGCATAAAAAATGTGATACATATACACAATGAAGTACTATTCAGGCATAAATTGAATGAGATTTAGTCATCTGCAGCATCATGTATGGAACTAGAGATCATTATGTTAAGTGAAATAAGTCAGGCACAGAAAGATAAACATCACATGTTCTTACTCATTTGTAGAATCTAAAAATCAAAGCAACTGACCTCATGGACACACAGAGTAGAAGGATGGTTACCAGAGGCTGAGAGTGGTAGTGGAAGGGTAATTGTTAGGGGATGGTTAGTAAGTACAAAAAATAGTTAAAAAGAATGATAAGACCTACTATTTGATAGCACAACAGAGTGATTATAGTCAATAATAATTACATATTTTAAAATCACTTAATATTATTGGATTGTTTGTAACTCAAGGGATAAATGCATGAGGGGATAGATACCCTGTTCTCCATGATGTGTTTATTTCACATTGCATGCCTCCATCAAAACATTTGATGTACCCCATAGTATGTACACACATAAATTAAAAATTAAAAAAGCAAATAATGATTCAACGATGGCAATAATAATGATGATGAAAACAACATATTTATTACATGCCATCAGGTCATATAGTAATTATCTTATTTATCATTCTTTTATATCTTGAATATATAGTTACATATTTTGTAGGTGAAAATTCCAAGGAACAGATGTGCTAAGTAATTTTTCTGAAGTCAGAGATCCAGAAAGTAAATATAAATCCTGATATGTTTGATTTTTACTTAATATTTCAAATTAAATGGTTCAGCCTCAAATATAACCACAGATAATAGAGATGAAAGAAATATGCGTTATTTGTGCTTGGAAAATATATATATTTCAAAGTTTTCTGTGCTTTGAAATTTGACATGTCTAATTTCCTACCCAGTTCATTTTAAGGAATTATATAATTAAGTTTGCACTGAACTGTTTCCAAGATCATCAAACAAGATAATATCAACATTGGTGACAGCACTCTGATTTCCTTCTATTGAGTTTACAAGATAATATCAACATTGGTGACAGCACTCTGATTTCCTTCTATTGAGTTTAGTCTTCAGCAAAGCAGTGACAAAAAAAAAAAAAATGTGCAAGAGTGAGTACATGGCTTCATGCATCAGTTCACTAAATATTATCCACCCTTTACTATAACTCAGCAGCCACAGATGCTAGCAATATACAGACTTATAAATTTATCATCCTTGCTATTGTGGGTCCCCAGTTATTTGAGAAATATCATGTAAAAAAGTAATGATAGCACATTGTGACAAGGAGGAACAACATAACTTTCCCTGATGAAAAGAGGCTATGGTTATTAACAGGATGTTTAGGAGGCTATGACATTGTTGAGCTGGATAGTAAAGGATACATATGTTACAGGCATACCTGGCAAGTAAGAGATTGCAGAGACAGAAAACAATGTGTAACAAAGGATGGTTACATGAAACAACCTGGTGTTAATGAATCAAACATAATTGAAGCAACTCTGATGCCAATACACTTACAGGACATCTGAAGAGAAAGGAATATATTAGTTAGAATTCATTCTTTTTGCTATTATTTCTTTATTTTTTATTGAGATAAGATTCACATAACATAAACTTAATGATTTTAATCTTATTATTATTTTTTTAAGAATTCCAACTAAATTAACCATTTAAAGTGAACAAATCAGTGACATTTAGTACATTCTTATTATTGTGCAACTACCACCTCTCTCTAGTTCTAAAACCTGTCCATCACTCCAAAAGAAAACCTTGTACCCAGTAAGAAGTTACTCCCCATTCCACACTCTTCCTAGACTCTGGTACACACCAATCTGCTTTCTGTTTCTATGGATTTACTTATTTTTGACATTTTATATTAATGGAATAAAACAATATATGATTTTTTGTGTGTTTCATTCTTTTTACTCGGCATAAAGTTTTCAAGGTTAATCCACATTTTAGTATATATTAGTATTTCATTTTTATGGTTGAATAGTATTCCATAGTGCACCTATACCACAATTTGCTTATCCATTGATGAACATCAATGTGTACATTGTATACAAGTGTGAGTTTTAGTACCCATTTTCAATTTTTTTGGATATATACCTAGGAGTGAAACATCCAGGTCATTCTATGTTTTACTTTTGAGGAAACACTAAACTGTTTTTCACAGTAGCTGCATCATTTACACTTTCAGTTAAGATTCATAGTGACCACATAGAAAACGTTTTTAAAGTGACATAGAGAAATTAATTTTTTCTCTCATAAAAAGTACAGATGTAAATTGGGGATTACATGACATTTCCCTGTTTTAGTAATCCTATCTTCTTCTACTTCAAAGGTCAATGAACTATTGTGCACAGCTGCCTGTATTTGTAAACTAAGTTTTATTGATCCAAAGCCATTTCCATTCATTTACTTCCTCTCTATGGGCAGTTTAGATGGTAGCGCTGAGTGGTTGACATGAAGACAATATGACCTGCAGAGTCAAAAATATTTACTGTCTGGCCTTTTAGAAAAAATGTTTGTTAAATTCTACATTTATTTTTCTGACCTATCATCCTTAGCTAGGGCTTTCTACTCATAGTCTTAGATGGCTATTTAAGCTCTAGGCATCATATTCTCAATCCAACCATCAACAGGAAGGAAGAGCAAAAGAAGGTCACACCTGTCTTTAAAAACACACTTCCCTGCAGAATCTCAACTGCTTTGCATTCTCCTAAATTAGTCCCACATGCATAACTAGCTGCAAAAGACTTAGGGAAATGTAGGCCTTATTTCAGGTGACTAGAAAGTCATCTAAAAATTGGATTCGACAGCTCTAGCACAGAGACAGTATCCACCAGAGGAACTGGAATATACCATAGATTTATCCAGTTTTTCTGAAAATTGTAGAATCTGGGCAGGCAGGTGGAAGGGAAGAGCTCTCCAAGACAAAGTAAAGAACCTAAGAACAAATTAAAGTCCTTGTTTCCCATTCTGATCATCTCACAACAAGTAGAAATAGGTAGATCAGTAATAAATCTCTATCTTCCTTGATAAACAGTGATTTCTGAGTTCACTAGGCCTCATTTTCTGGTTAATTTAAAAGTCTGATTAAAGCTTTACGTCTCATAATTGAGATCAATGTAGCATCATCTCTAGTTCTAATTGGATTTTCAAGGTTTTGCATATGGAGAGGGACTGAAATTCAGGGAAGATGTCAATGCTGAACTTTGTAGGGTTGGGATAACCAATAGCTATTATTTTTTTCTGAAAGGGAAATGCTTTAAATATTTCTACATCAGCTTAGGGAGAAATATCCATAGAAGAAATAAGAATGAGCAAATTTTGTGCAAAGTAGCATTAACATCAACATATATTTCAGTGGCGCAAAGATTCAGTAGTGTCATAGCAGAATGTATTTATACTTCTATAAGACGGTAAATAAATAGGACATTCATGGAATTTCTTTCATTTAGTTTTTTAAAATTTGCCTAAAAATAGAAACATCAATAAAAGGTGGCTATAGTATAAATTTTCAAAAAGTACAGGTATAGTCCAGGTATACAAATATAAGGGAAAATTAATTAAATATGCAATGCTATGACTTTATAATATATTCACGGAAGAAGAGCAGAATAAATGTGATGGTCAGATGCTTGTTGATTTATTCACACCAGGGTCATTTTATTTTGAAATTGGGCTTGTTTTTGAGCAGCATGAATAGAAATTTTTGTAAGACTGGCAAAATCCCAACGTTTTTTCTCTTTGCTTTTTAGTTTTTAATTTATATAATGTAAGGAACATTCTTCTGGGTGTATAGTTCTATAAGTTTTGATAAATTCACAGAATTGTACAGCCACCACCACAATCTAGATACAGAACGATTCCATCACCCCTCCCCAAAATTATCTTGTGTTGCCTCTTTGTAGTCAGTCTTTCTCCGCACTGTATATAGCCAGAGTCTGTCTTATTACAATTAGAATAATGCATTTAAGATTCACCCATGTTGACTGTGGGTGTCAATAGTTTCTTCCTTTTACTGTTGAGCAGTATTTCTTTGTAATGCCGTATCATGATTTGTTCACCCATCACCATTTGAAAGGCATTTGGATTATTACAGTTTTTACCAATTATGTATGAAACTCTTGTAAACACTCACATACAGAAGGTTTTCATGTAAACATAAGGTTTATTTCTTCCAGGTCAATAGTTAGGATTTATTGTTGAATCATATTATAAATTTATAGAAAACTACCAAACAGTCACAGTGGCTGTGCCATTTTGCTTTCTCACTAGCAATGTATCAAAGTTTCCAGTGCTCCACTTACCCTTCAGCTATTATTAGTGCCTCCCTCCCTTCCACTCACCTCCCCTCCACCTCCCCTACCCAGTCCTATATTGTTGTACATTTTTCATTGCTTGTTTTAGTTTTATTTTTGAGTTTTAATAATGCTACTTTATCCTAATAGTATCTTTTAGAGAGTGAATATTTTCACTTCTGATGAATTTTGATGTATCATTTTTTAATGGATTATGCCATTGATGTTTGAAGAACTCATTATCTACTCAATATTATGAATATTTTCTCCAGTTTTTCTGAATGATTTTCTAATTTTATTTCATTTTATACATATGTATATAATTGACTTAAATATGTTTCAATTTTATACAATATAAAGTATAGGTAAATCTTCATTTTTTACATGTGAATGTTAAATCATTTTATCACCATTTATTACATAATGCTTTTTTTTTCTCCATTGATTTGCCTTTACACTTTTTTCAAATATTAGCCATATTTTTGAGGGTTGTTTCAGAATTCTCCATTCTGTTCAACGGATTGATGTGTCTTCCCTTTCATTTATGTTACCACACTGTCTTGATTACTGCAGTTTTATAGTGAATACAAAAGGAATTGTGTGAGTCCTACAGCTTTATTCTTTTTATTTCAAAATGTTGTAGCTATTTTAACTTCTTTGCCTTTATATACAAATTTTATAATCTTCCCAAGATCTTTACAACATCCATCTGGGATTTTGATTGGGAATGTGTTTAATTTATGTATAATTTTGTGGGAATTAATATTTAACAGTATTGAGTCTTCCTATCCATAAAAAATAGTATATATTATGTTGCCATTTATTTATATATATATATTTTTTTCTTTCATTTTGAGGGTATCAATCATTTGGAATCAATTCAGCATGAGTCTTTTTTCTTGTTTACTCAGTAATAATCTGCATTCTTTCTTTTCTTATTGTATTTTGCTTTCCATTACACCTGAATGTTGTGTTGCATTTTTTTTTTTTTTTTTTGGAAGGATTTTTTGTCTTCTCAGTTGAAGTTTACTCTGGGGATACTCTCATAAATATTATTTAAGACGTCTACAGATCTTGGACAATTTGTTTTTTTATTGTATTCATTATTGCATAGGTGGGAGTTATATGTCACAAATAATGAAATAATGAAAGCGAATGAGAGTTAAGGACCAGATTAACCTCTAAGGGCCAGCATTTTCTCACTGGCATGTGTAATACATTTATAGCTTTACTCCTCCAACTGCTTCTCATAGATTGCAGGTTTTTATGATGATAATAAGTGGTTGTGAGAATAATAAAAGAAGAAGATATTTTGCAATGTCAATGAAGTCTTAACTTTTGGGAAAAATGAATAAATAAATACAAAAAACCCGTCACTTCAATTAGATAACGGACATGGCTTGCTTACAAAGTGAGTTACTGCAAGGTTGAAAAACTTGCAAAAATAAATCACCTAAAATTTTGCACATGGATATTTGTTCTATGTTACCATAAAAGCCCATTGGGGAAAATAGACAGGTAGTGTAAATAATAACTATTAGTAAAACGTAGAGTCCTTAGACATTTGCTGCTTGATTTCTAACAATGAGAATGTGAAGCTTGGAGATGTTAACGCCTTTGCCTAGAGTTACACTGAAAATACGTTGCTATCAGAAATGGTCTTTTGCCTCCAATTCCATCTTCCTTTCACCCTAGAAAACCACTTCTCATATTTTCACATACCCAAATTCTTCATATTTTTGAAGATTCAATGCAAGATCCATGATGATCACAAAAAGCATATATAACTTGCTATCTATCTCACTCATGCAGTAGTATCTTACATAGTTAGTTATGTAAATATTTATTAAACACCTACTATATATAAGGCGCAGTTTTACGACCTGGGGATACAGTAAGCAGACAAAATTTCCTGCTGTCGTGCAGTATGCAATCTAATGAGGAGGACTAAGCAGATATATAATAATCAATTAGATGTATATTGAATTCACTAGAGATAAATGATACATAAAAAAGAAAGCGAGCATGGAAGGAAGATAGGAAGTTTTGTAGGTTGCATTTTCAAATTAAGGTAGCTAGTTGTAGACCTCACTGAGAAGGTCATATTTGAATAAATTCCTGAGGAGATGAAGGAGTAGCAATTTGGAGATCAAGAGGAAGAGCATTTGTAGGCTGAGGGAGGATCCAGCAGCAATGTCCAGTGGTCTAAGTGTGCCCGGTATGTTCAAGGACCAGTAAGAAGACGCGTTGTGCTAGAGTGGAGGAAGCTAGACTGAGCACAGTGGGGAGAAGATGAAAGAGATGTTAAAAGTGGGCAGGCGGTGGCAAACACATTTATGTGCCTTCATTGGCATTGTTGGGATTTTCTGTTTCTCTGTGAATAAGTTGGGATAATATGTTGGAGAAAACAGCAGACCCAATTCTTGTTGTTGTCCTAAAGTGAAGGAGATAGACACTGATCAAGTACTCATATAAGTAAATGTAATAATAAATGCAAAACCAAACATAATAAATGCTAAGACCAGAGCTTGTTAGACGGATTAGACTTATTTTAAGAATTAACATTTGTGTTCAGGTATAGAAGACAAGTAGATGTTAACTAGCTAAAAATGTAAGTTTAATAATAATGCCATATTGAGTGTTGCCATGCTAAGAAGCACCATTTTCAGCACTTGGCTTGGATGAACTCTTTTAATCTTTAAAATAAAATTATAAAGACTGTATAATTATTGCTTATTACAGATAAGGAAACTGAAGTACGCAGAGGCCAAGTAAGTTGCTCATGTTCTCATACACACCAAATGGGAAAAATGGGACACAAAAGCAAATCATGCAGCAGTTGACCTTAGATGAAGAGGAGGACACAACCCTTGGTCCTCAGTCTATAAAATTTTCTCATCAGCCTTCTTCATCCACTCTAGCTTTCTAATTCTTACTCCTATTTCGACGCCTGGCTCGAATTTTCTCCTGTCTAAAAAATTTTCTCGCTTTCCCAGTCACAGTAGACCACATTCCCCAAATCCGGTTGAAAGTATGATTATTCTGTGATCTTTATTTAAAGAGCAATTACACATTATTATGTAACAACTCTTATTATTCATAAGCATTTTCAATACATTTTTTATGAAGTTTCATTTTTTTACTTTAATTTTGCAAATTGATTTTAAGTCCCCAAGGTGTGAGCTTACCGAAAATAACTGGAATAATTATTTATTTGTGTCCTATATTGTGCTGGGCATGAAGTCCTGAAATAACATTCAACACAGAAACAAAACAAAGAAATGAGAAAGAAGAAATCTCAGAAGTTTCTAGTAGCCGACATCTTTGTTTCACAGATAAGACTGGGGTTCAGGACAAAACCCTCATCTGTTGACACTTAAGCCTAAAATAGTTCCTAATCCATGTAAAGTATTATCTATTTATACTGCTTTTTAGGACTAAAGTGACACAGGGGCCAGCCACAAAGTAAGTAAGCAACTGGGTGCCCCAAAGAAGCATGACACTCCAATAGGAGATTTTTGGATGCGAGAACAACCTGGGATCTAAGGCACAAAATGATGGACTAATACAGACAGGGGAGGAATCTTGCAAAATAATGCAAATGAGACATGTGAACGGATCAGTTTTCCGCCACCACCAGGGTTCTCTATGGTGCCTGTGCAGCGCCAGTTTTCTTATGGACTGTAATCAACAATGCCTGGAAAGTGTAAAATGTGCAGGACAGGAGGTTTGTTTCTACTTTTCTTGGATTTAAAACTACTGGGAACTTAAGTGCCGCAAGTCTTGTAGGAGAGGACACAGGGTGTCTACCTCAGGTCTGAAATGTCTGACTTTCTAAGCAAATTTCTAGAACTGAATTAAGATTGTCATCACTTGAGCAGAGCAAAAAGAAGAAAAATATGTTTTCTACTACTTTCTAGTACTTTCTGTACATATTTATTAAAAGGGGGAGGTTTCATTCTTGCCACATCATGACTTGTTTGTCTTTTCCTGAAGAGAAACTTAGTGCAAACCATCTTCCCCTCTACCTACTGTGTCCTGGAGGAGGTAGAGTGTCTTGTCTGTATGAGTGTGGAAGAAGATATTAGGTGTATGTAAACAATTCAATTCTGTCTCCTTACTTTTGCAAGTGAACTGTCTGCAAGAAGTGTATATTCTGTTGTGCCCACCATGATGTACAACTGCCATATGTGGAATCATACTAGTCAAGCTGTGCTGTATACAATTCTGTTATTTCTGATGCTCAGTATTAAGATGTCATCATCCCAAATATAACACACTTCTAGTAACAGTTTGGTCAGTAGTAAAGGAATTATTTTTACCTTCTGCCTTGTGTGCTTTATTTCTTTGTCTTACAATTCTTGTCCATGTAAAGATTTTAATGTATCAGACATTGAGATGTATCTTGAAATTGATGACATGTAAAAGTTTTATTAGAGGCATTTTCTTTCTTAGCAATAAATAAGAGTTGATAGTGTCTTTGATCTAATGAAATATAATTATAATTGGTTTAGAAATAAAGTTGGAGTCAGGTAGTGCAAATTTTTGTCATCATCAGTGCCATGTCCTGGGGTTGATAAAAACACAGCTTCTATGTGATGGCAAGCATTCACTTGGAGCCTGGCCACACTTGGAAATGAGTTTCACAGTCCAGCCAAGATTGCCCTGTTTTATATGAAACGATAATTAAGTGGCTTCACTTTTAAGACTGTATTTTTATTGCTTCCAAATGAACACTGCCCCATGCCCACCACTCACTCCCAGGTTTTCAACTCATAAAAATGCTGTTTGTACAAAAGAGAGAAAAGGCCCAAGGGCTTCTAAATGATGTTGATAATAAGAGATGTCAATTATCCTCAGAGCACTGAGTGAAATATATTATCTGTTTCATGATCTTTAATGATTTTTGCTTAATCATAACACAAAGAATCCAACCTGTAGATCCATAACACCTGGTAGTCTACAATGTTTTTCTTCTTAAAGTAGAGCTCTCATTTAATGAAATCTGTTCAAACAATGGGCTTTCATTTTCCATGTATATTCCTGAAGTGCCTGGAAAAAAACCAGAGAGACATACTTTCCAGGTAATCCCTTTCTAGGTTTTACTACACGCTTAGTGGAGAGCACTGAATGGGTCACATTCAAGGGGTGATGAGCAGAGTACCTGAAGTGGTGTCAGGTGTTCATGGACTTAGTACTGGCTCCTGTAGTAACTGACTCAAATATTTACTAAATCACATTTCCCTCTGAAATGTAGTCTTCTCCCCCAATGAAAGGCATCAGTTGAATTTGAATACTAAGATCCCTTCTTTTGCTCTGCTTCTTTAAACAGTTTTTTTAAGTGCCTAAATCAGTATGCCAAACAATGGTAGAGAATATGTGAGCAAGTTAGGAAAAAAAAAAAAAAACACAAAACACCTAGAAGAAAGACACTTGTGCATTGACAAGAAGTTTAAACTGTGGTTGCACCACATATTTTTATGTGTTATAAATCTAAAGTAATTGAAACAATGTGAAATCAGAAAAAATTGGTGTAAGATTCCCTGAAATTAACTGAATTATATTAAAAGATAATTATCCACCTGATATGAGAAAGTTTTAGTTATTCCATGTAGGTCTTGGACTGATTTGTTACCTATTTATAAACCAAAACCAATTTGTTAGCTACTACTACTACTAGGTAACAAATAATAAGAATAAGTAACCAATTTGTTACCTATTCTTATAAACCAAAACCAATTTGTTATATATTCTTATAAACCAAAATTCAGATCTTCACTTCTTAGAGCACACTAACATAAGTTTCAAATATCGTATGCAGTTAATGTCCAAAGTAAAAACATTCAAAGAAACTGAAATATGGTATAAAGATATCTGAACGTAAAGTAAAAGAAATTAAAGATAATACATTCATAACTGTGCTAAGAATGAGAAGAGATGGCATCAGTAGATTAGAGATTTAACAAGTTTCTGGTAAATGGAAAGTACATCGGATCACAATAAACAAATTGGAATGAGCCCCATAGCCCATTCCAGATCCTGAAGGCTGCTATACATGGAAGAACTGACAAAGCCATGAGGAGCCATGTTCTGTGACTTCAGTTACAGAGTCACAAATTAAGACATAAGAACAAATAATGGCAATAACTACAAGTAACAATTAAAGGAGTGCCTATCTCAGAAGGTTGTCTCCAAACTGTGGTGGCTATTACAGTAAAGATGCTCATTGTAGAAAATAAATAAACTGCCTGAGAAAATCTGGTCCCAAAATGAAGTTTTTTCTTATTTTGTCTTTAGAATAGTGGGAGAGGTGAAGAGGACAAAACTATGTGTTTTACACTCACACAACCTAATGTGAAACCTGACAGTTTGTAGACTCAACCCATGAAGGACAAAGTTCATGGTTAAGTCTCCCATTCAGGCAAAAGATTTAGTGAAGAAAATAAGACTTCTCACATGACAAGAAAAGCTGTCTACTTCTTCTTTCATTTATATATATGGATGGGCAAAACATTTTCTGGGTATTCCATTGTTAAACAGCATAATCCCTTTTTTAGTAAATGTCAAAACCAACTCAACCAACAACAGGAAAACAGAACAAATATTTTATTGGGGATAAGACTAGGAAATCAAATGAATTACAAATTATGAGATTGAAAGGTGAAAGAGAGTGGAACTTGACATAACAACTCTGAGAGATGAAAAGAAAACAAAACTCTTCTGAAGGAAACGGGAATAAGTATTTCACTTCAAGCTATATACATCTGCAAAGATTTAGCTAGAGAATATCAGGTGCTGCAAGCAGTGAGATGAAGGGCAGAGTCGAATAACAAAAATTTAAATCTAAATTGTTACTTCCATTCCCCATCCAGTAAGACTGACTGTGTTTTGCAACCTCATGGAGATTTAAATTCTTGAGAAGACTAGCCATGTGTGGCTTGAGAAAAAGCAAAAACATGCACAGTTACAGGATTGGATAAAGTTACAGACTGAAAAGAGAATAATTTATTTCTATCTCTGGTGATGATAGATTAGCTTGGTACAGTAAAGTCTTCATGCAAATAATAAATAGAAAAAAATAGACCAAATGAAATCTGATTGAAAGAACGGAATAGCTACCAAGATACTTAAAACATATGAGGCTGAGATACCCTAAAAAGACATGCACAGAGATCTCACAAATCATCACCAAAGAACTTACTCATGCAACAAAATACCACCTGTCCTCCCAAAACCTATGGAGATAAAAAACTTTAAAATTAAATAAATAAATAAAAATGACAACTTCTAGCTAGCAAAAAAAAAAAAAAAAAAAAAAAGAGAGAGAGAGACGCAAAGAAAAGTGAGCCGGATATTCAGCACTGTTCTTCCTCTTGAACAATGGCTGATACATACATTGTGATTGACAGGCTGAGAGCATAAGCAGATGTTTTACAGGCTCACCGATTAATGGGACAAGCTTTAGAGATCAGGATCCACCAAGAATCATCCTTGGTACATATCCCAGAATTTTAGCTGAAAAACCTCTGAAGAACAATGCTATAGTCTGATTGGGTCCCTCCATAATTCACATCGAAACCGAATCCTCACTCTGGGTATATTAAGAGGTAAGGCCTTTGGGTAAGTGATTAAGGCATGAAGGCTCTGCTGTCATTAATGTGATTAGAGAATTATAAAAGGGATAAAAAAGAGCATGCTAGATAGCAGACAGATAATTATAAAAGATATCGAAGACTACGTGTTTGCTTCTTCCACCATGTGAGGACTCAGAAACAGGGCACTACCTGTGAAGCCCTCACTAGAAACTGAATCTGTAGGTGCCTTGATGTTGGACTTCCCAGCCCACAGAACCATGAGCAATACATTCCATGAGCAATTGTTTATAAATTACCTAGTCTAAAGTAATTTGTCATAGCAACCTGAATGTACTAAGATAAATGACAAGGAAGGTGTAGAGCAAACCTGACTTGAGGAACCCTAATAAAAACTAAAGCCCATCTACATATCAGGTCATAGAATGTACTGAGGCAATGTGACCCTATGCTATCTGTATGACGGAAGCAGACGTCAATTCATTTTTTAGCAGGGAAACATACTAAAGGACTTGAAATCAATTATTTGACTTACTTTAAGTCTAATTAGTTATAAATTATTAATATGCACTTTATAAGTGTATATTCTCATTGAGGATTCAATAACAACACCATCTAAAATAGCACCCTCCCTCCAAAATTTTCCTTTAACTCTTTACTATTTAGTCCTTATCTCTAACTCATTATGAAGTTTAGTTTTCATGTGGCTTTTCTGCTTCCCTCAATGCAATGTAAGTTGACCATGTGCAGAATGTTTTGCTTATTGTATCCCCAATATGTAGAACAGAGCATGTCCTAGAATTTGCACTCAAGAAATATTTGTTGAATCAAAGATACTCATTTTTAACTTACATAATACCCTCATAGTTACAGGACCTGAGGGAATTATGCCAGCAGTCTAACAGTGATTATTATATCTTCTTGATGGGGGATTGTAATCTTTTCCTTAAAATTTATTTTTCATATTTTCTACCATTACCATGTATTATTTTTGAAAACACCTTTTAAACATGATTTCATTGAAAGCTACCAAAATAAAAAGTACCAAGTTCTCTCCCTTTTACAGATTCAATGTTCAAACTCAGAAATATTTACCAAAAATGTGTGTAGTATTTTAGCACAATCATGCTGTGTATAACTATATCATCTCCTATGTTGCCCCTTTCGGCATACCTATGAGTTACCCAGGTTAGGTTGGATGACTGTGGCCATGGAACAGAGCCAATTAGCCAGACTGTGGAAATTACTCCCTCCAGCCTCTTCCCACAATCCAGGACTGAAAAAAAGAAAGATTTATTCCTATGTCTGGTGATGGTAGATTAGCTTGGTACAGTACAATCTTCATGCATATAATAAACATAAAATATGGACCAAAGATAATCTGATTAAAGAATCTGAAAAGCTACCTAGGCACTTAGTCCAGCTCTGTAGCATTACACAGCACACCAAAAGACATAGAGGTGGAAAGTATCAAGATTGAGGAGACTCTGTTCTAGAGAATACCTAGTACACATGCTGCCAATGTATGTTGCCATCTAGGCTCATTTATTTTATTTTCTTCCACAAGGATTGGGCATATTGAAATACATAATTTAATTAAAAATACAACCTATTATTTTTCTTTTTTGAGATGGAGTTTTTGCTCTGTTGCCCAGACTGGAGTGCAATGGCACGATCTCAGCTCACTGCAGCCTTTGCCTACTGGGTTCAAGCAATTCTCCTGCCTCAGTCTCCTGAGTATCTGGGACTACAGGGACCTGCCACCATGCCTGCATAATTTTTGTATTTTTAGTAGAGACAAGGTTTAATCATGTTGGCCAGGTTGCTCTCGAACTCCTGACCTCAGGTGATCCACCCACCTTGGCCTCCAAAAGTGCTAGGATTACAGACGTGAGCCACTGTGCCTGGCCAGCAACAACCTATTACTAATGATCAATGATTAATCATATTAAAAATGTCCTACCAATAGGTGATGACTAGTGTAACTTCACTGAGTAGTTATAATTATAGCATACAAAAGAACACGTAATTTAGTGACTTGTATTGCTCAAAAAATTTCTATGAAACTTCCTGAAATATTAGATATATCTTCCAGACTAATATAAATATTTTAATGGGTATATTTACATGTGGGGCTTGTCAACTGAAAAAATTATATAGAAGCTAAAATTTTTCAATTCATTTTATAGAATGCTAGCATTTAAGCTTCTGACTACTACTCACTTTACTGCACACCAAACCTGCAAACCATACCTGCCCATGACATACTGACAAAGTCTAGAAGATGACTTAAGGACTAAAAGGAGAAGACTTAAGGAGTAAAACATTCTGCAAAGCTATACTAACTAAAAAAGCATGGGGATGTTATAAAAACAGACACAAAAACCAATGGAAGAGAATAGAGAACCTAGAAACAAATCCACATATTTACAGCCAAATAATTTTCAACAAAGGTGCCAAGAACATGTGTTGTGAAAAGGACAGCCTCTTTAAATAATGGTACTGGGAAAACTGATTTTCATATGCAGAAGAACAAAACTAGACCCCTATCTCTTACCATATACAAAAATCAACTCCAAATGTATGAAAGACTTAAATGTAAGGCTCAAAACTATTAACACTACTGGAAGAAAACATAGGGGAATAATTTAATAACATTGGTTTGAAAAAAAAATTCTTATAGGTTTGACTTCTAAAGCAAAGGCAACCACAACAAAAACAGACAAATGAGACTATATCAAACTGCAAAACTCATGCACTGCTGAGGAAGTAACAGAGCAAAGAGACAACCTGTAGAGTGAGAATGTCTGGAAATCACTTATCCTCACAAGACTAATATCCAGAACATACAAAGAACTCAATACAACAGCAAAACAAACAAACAATTCTATTAAAATGTATGCAAAGTATCTGAATAAACATTTTTCAAAAGAAGACATACGAATGGTCTAGAAGTACATGACAAATGCTCAACATCACTAACCATTAGGGGAATGCAAATAAGAACTACAATCATCTATCATCTCATTCTACTTAGAAGAATTATCATCAAAAAAACAAAAAATAACATATGCTGTTGGGATACAGAGAGAAGGAACCCTATACATTGTTTGTGAGAATGTATATTAGTATAGCCTTTATGAAAAACGTTATCGAGTTTTCTCAGAAAATTACAAATAGAATTACTTTATGGGACCCAGAAATCTCATTACTGGGTATTTTTCCAAAGGAAATGAAATTAGCATATTGAAGAGATAGCTTCACCCCCGTGTTTAATGCAGCACTGTTCACAATAGCTAAAATATGGAAACAACCTAAATACTCATACACAGATAAACAGATAAAGAAAATGGAATGGAATACTATCAAGCCATAAAAAAGAATAAAATCTTGTCATTTCTGGCAACATACATGAGCCTGGAGGACATTATGTGAAATAAGTAAGGCACAAAAAGATAAATACCACACATTCTCACTCATATGTAGGAGCTGAAAAATGTTGATCTCATAGAAGGAGAGAGTATAATTGTGGTTGTTAGATGCTGGGAAGGGGAGCAGGGTGGGGAGGATAGGGAAAGATTGGTTAACAGATACAAAATTATAGCTAGCTAGGATGAACAAGATCCAGTGTTCTGCAATACTATGGATGACTGTAGGTAACAATAATTTATTGTATATTTCAAATAGCTAGAAGAAAAAATTGTTAATGTTCCCAATGCAAAGAAATGGTAATTGTTTGAGGTGATGGATATACTAATTACTCTGATTTTATCACTACACATTGTAGATATGTATCAAAATATCCCTCTGCATGCCATATATAAGTACAATTATTATTTGTGAACAAAAATATTTTAAAAGTCCACTAAAAAAGAAAATTCTTACACATCTTAGACTTAGTGTTCCTCCAAGAAAGTGGGTGGAATCCATCTCATTGCTCACTCGGTGCATTTAAGCTTGTTGGTCAGAAAGCCACTATCTAGCACCCAGTGTCTTTGCTTTTTTTTTTTTTTTTTTACTCTTAAATATATTTAAACAAATAAAACACTAAAAAAGCAAGCAAGCCGCAAGAAAAAGCAAGCAAGCAAGCAAGCAAGCAAGCAAGAAAGAGAAGATGGAATTGAAGGAGGGAGGTAGGAAAGAAAAATAATCAGGCATTTGAGACATTTGAACAAAGTCACTAACATAAAAGTCAGAGATCAAAATAAATCTTAATATCAGAATCTTTGAAAAACATAAATACTTCGGAGACTAGAAGAAAATTTTAACACTTTATTTATTTATTATTACTATACTTTAAGTTCTAGGGTACATGTGCATAATATGCAGGTTTGTTACATATGTATACTTGTGCCATGTTGGTGTACTGCACCCATCAACTCGTCAGCACCCATCAACTCGTCATTTACATCAGGTATAGCTCCCAATGCAATCCCTCCCTCCTCCCCCCTCCCCATGATAGGCCCCAGTGTGTGATGTTCCCCTTCCCGAGTCCAAGTGATCTCATTGTTCAGTTCCCACCTATGAGTGAGAACATGCGGTGTTTGGTTTTCTCTTCTTGTGATAGTTTGCTAAGAATGATGGTTTCCAGCTGCATCCATGTCCCTACAAAGGACGCAAACTCATCCTTTTTTATGGCTGCATAGTATTCCATGGTGTATATGTGCCACATTTTCTTAATCCAGTCTGTCACAGATGGACATTTGGGTTGATTCCAAGTCTTTGCTATTGTGAATAGTGCCGCAATAAACATACGTGTGCATGTGTCTTTATAGCAGCATGATTTATAATCCTTTGGGTATATACCCAGTAGTGGGATGGCTGGGTCATATGGTACATCTAGTTCTAGATCCTTGAAAGGATTCCCTATTTAATAAATGGTGCTGGGAAAATTGGCTAGCCATAAGTAGAAAGCTGAAACTGGATCCTTTCCTTACTCCTTATACGAAAATTAATTCAAGATGGATTAGAGACTTAAATGTCAGACCTAATACCATAAAAACCCTAGAAGAAAACCTAGGTAGTACCATTCAGGACATAGGCATGGGCAAGGACTTCATGTCTAAAACACCAAAAGCAACGGCAGCAAAAGCCAAAATTGACAAATGGGATCTAATTAAACTAAAGAGCTTCTGCACAGCAAAAGAAACTACCATCAGAGTGAACAGGCAACCTACAGAATGGGAGAAAATTTTTGCAATCTACTCATCTGACAAAGAGCTAATATCCAGAACCGACAAAGAACTCAAACAAATTTACAAGAAAAAAACAAACAACCCCACCAAAAAGTGGGCAAAGGATATGAACAGACATTTCTCAAAAGAAGACATTCATACAGCCAACAGACTCATGAAAAAATGCTCATCATCACTCGCCATCAGAGAAATGCAAATCAAAACCACAATGAGATACCATCTCACACCAGTTAGAATGGCAATCATTAAAAAGTCAGGAAACAACAGGTGTTGGAGAGGATGTGGAGAAATAGGAACACTTTTACACTGTTGGTGGGACTGTAAATTAGTTCAACCATTATGGAAAACAGTATGGCGATTTAACACATATTTTAACATGATGAGGCATAAATTATATTTCATTGTTGAAAAAGAACAGGATGCTATTAGAAAGGGAGGATTTATATAAAAGAACAACCTGTTGAAAATAAAAAAAGAGAACTGACATACAAAAGTAAATATAATAATGAGAAGAAAAAGTTGATGAAAAGTTTCAGTAGGCAGCACAAAAAAATGAAGAGATGAATTTTAAGTGAGGAAGAAAGTAAAAAAGAGAGAGACAAGGCAAATCAAATCAGTAGGTCCAACATTATCAATAAGCATTCCAATAAACATTGGTAAAACAAAGGAAAGAAATAATGAATAATAATCATACGATTTTCCAGAACTGAAGAATTTTAAGTCCAAGCTGGAAGGGCCCATAAAACCCTCACTGCAATGAGTGAAAGGGACTGATTAGCAATAAATACATCATTGAAATTATTTAGACCATCAAGGTAAAAAGATATTCCAAAAGTATTCAAAGAAAGGCAAAAGATATGGGACATAAAAAGAAGGGGAAATCGAACTTCTTAGCAGTAACAGTGAAATGCAAAAGGCCAGAAATTACTCCACAACTTTGAGGAGAAATTATTTTTAACCTAGAATTTTATATCCAAATTATCACTCAAGGGAGAGAGTTAAAAAAATAATATTTGGTATTACGAACATTACAAAAATATTACTTCCCTTGCCTCGAGCTCCTTTAGGATTGCTTCTAAAAATTCAGGAATGAGTAACAAAGAGGAAGACATGGAATCTATTAAACTGGAGATTCAACACATGAGATAAAGAAGGATGATGGATCAGAGGAGCATAAAGGGAAGTGTTGTGATGAAATGCAGGCAGCAGAGCTATAGAGCATCTAGGGCAGATCGGCTCCAGAGGTTGCAGAATGCTCAGGAGTATGTCTCAAGGATGACAATTTTTTTAATCAAATAAATGTCTTACTAAAAGTAGCAGAAATAAACAGAAAATACTGGAATAAACTAACAAAAATGAAGTGAATTAAGGCAGCAGTCATTCACTTATTCACTTCTGTATGCCAAAATATATGAGGCTCACATAAATTTGTAGGTCAGTTTTTACAAACCTTCAAGAGTATGCATTCTTTTCAAATACAAGTGAGCTCATGTTAGAAAGAGAAGGTGAGGTACCCAAATCATTCTGTGAGGTTAGATAATCTTGATAATTGCACATGTATAACCTAAGAAAAGTATAAGTAAGTATAATATTTAAATACATAGATAACCAATTTATAAATAGATTATTTACAAACTAAATTTACATTTTACTTTACTAAAAACAAGTAGAATAAATTGGATTTATCCCAGAATCTACCACTGCAACTCATTATATTAACATCATTAAGGAAAAAAGCCCAATAACTTTTAGAATATAATTAAACTGTATTAATAAAGTAATTGTTAAGAACCTAATTTGGTGGGGGAAAAACAATACTCAGTGAATTTCAAAACTCATTATCTAAAATATAATTTATATATTAACATGCTAATGTATAAAATCTTAATTTTATGGAGGAAGAAATAGATCTAGTATCTGTAAGATTCAGAAAACATTCATAATTTTTAAAAGGAAAAACTTGTATTAAATTAGCAATAGAAGAAAACTTCTTTAATCACTAAAAGTTATCTACATGCCATCCCACTTTGGAAAAATCATAACTGATGATTACACTGGATGTGTATCCTTTTAAGACAAGAAAAAAATAAAAACAGAAATATTCTATATCACTATTATGACAACTTTAGATTTCATTATGCAATATTGATAAATGAAATAAAAGAAATATTAGAATTGCAAAAATATAAAATGTTAAAGTTTGTAAATTAAATACTAAGATTGTTTGTATAGAAAGTATAACAGAATATACAGTCACATAATTATAACTAAAAAAAGTCCAGAAATATGGCTGAAAAACTTTTCATAAAAAAATCTAATAGCAATTTTAAAATAAAAGTTTATGTATATATAATTTCAAAATTATAGCAAGTTAGAATGTAATGTAAAATAAATATGCCATAACCTCATGGGGAAATATTCAAAATGCTATTGAATGGCATGAAATAAAATCCAAATAATTATGAGCATTCTTGGATCCAAAGTCTTAATACTATAGGAACGTCATTTTCCCTCAAATTAATCTAGAAATCTAATGAATTTTCAGGATTCTATACTTTTTAGAGTTTCTACATTTTTAGAATTTAGCAGTCTAATTCTAAAAGTGGTATGAAAAAAATTGAAAGACCAATCCAAAAGTGGGCAAAGATTCAGATAAATGAAAACTTATAGCAACTGCTGATAATATAAATTAGTACAAAAACTTTGGAGAATAACTTTGTGATACTGAATCAATTTTCAGATGAACATAAACAGAACCTGAGATTATAACATTTAGAGCCTTTTTACATGCCCAAGGAAACTATGATCTAATTGCAGAGCTATTTGCAATAACAAAAAGCTGATCAATATGTCTATCAACATGAGGATCTATCATATATTACGATATATTCATGAAGTGCAAAATCACAGAAAAACTCAATCAAATAAAAAATATCAAATATGTTATGCTGAAATAAATAGGCAAGATCCAGAACGATATATACACAATGATAGCTTTAGTGACATGAAAAATGACGATAAATATTGTTTATAGATACATACAAATGTAATACACTATGAAACGTATACTGCAAAGACATATATTATTTATATAAAAGTGGTACTTCTAGAGAAAAAGAGAATATAGGAATCTGAAGCGAATATAAGCATGTTTTTATCTGCTCTGTTTAACTTCAACAAGTTTTTGAAGGAATTTCTTCTATATTAGAATTGATAATCAAATAGACCTCTAGCTACACAAATAAAGAAGGAAAAACAGATCCAAATAAACACAATTAGAAACTACAAAGGTGATATTATCACTGATCCTAAAGAAATAAAAATAAACATCAGAGAATATTATGAACACTTCTATGTGCATAAACTAGAAAATCTAGAAGAAATGAATAAATTCCTGGACACATACACCCTCCCAAGACTGAACCAGGAAGAAACTGAATCCCTGAACTGAACAATAATGAGCTCCAAAACTGCATCAGTAATAAATAGGCTACCAACAACACAACACAAAAGAAGCCCAGGAAAAGACAAACTCACAGCCAAATTCTACCAGATGTACAAAGAGGAGCTGGTACCATTACTACTGAAACTATTCCAAAAAACTGAGGAAAAGGCACTCTTCCCTAACTCATTCTATGAGGCCAGCATCAATCTGGTAACAAAACCTAGCAGAGATACAACAAAGAAACCAACCAACCAAACAAACAAAAAACCTCGGGACAATATCCTTGATGAACATTACTGCAAAAACACTGGCAAACAGAATCCAGCATCACATCAAAAAGCTTATCCACCACAATCAAGTAGGCTTTATTTCTGAGATACAAGGTTGGCTCAACATACACAAATCAATAAATGTTATTTGTCAAATAAACAGAGGAAAAGACAAAAAATACATGATTATCTCAATAGATGCAGAAAAGGCTTTTGATGCAATTAAATATCCATTCACATTAAAAAACTGTCAAGAAAATAGGTATTGAAGGAACGTACGTCAAAATAATAACAGCCATATATAACAAATCCACAGTCAATATCATACTGAATGGGTAAAAGCTGGAAGCATTCCCTTTGAAAACTGGCACAAGGAAAGGATACCCTCTCTTTCCACTCCTATTCACCATAATATTGGAAGTACTGGCTAGGGCAATCAGGAAAGAGAAAGCAATCACGGGCATCCAAATAGAAAGAGAGAAAGTCAAATTATCCATGTTTGCAGATGACATAATCCTGTATCTAGAAAATCATAGTCTTGGACCAGTATCTCCTTAAGCTTATAAACAACTTCAGCAAAGTCTCAGGATGCAAAATCAACACACAAAAATCACCAACATTCCTATATACCAACAACAGTCAAGCCGAGAGCCAAATCAGCAATGCAATCCCATTCACAATTGCCACAAAAAGCAAAAATGCCTAAAATACAACTACCAGTGAGATGAAAGATGTCTAGAAGGAGAACTACGAAACACTGCTCAAAGAAATCAGAGATGACACAAACAAATGAAAAACATTCCATGCTCATGGATAGGAAATATCAATATTGTTAAAATGGCCATACTGTGCAAAGTGATTTTCAGATTCAATGCTATTTCTATAAAACTACCAGTGACATTCTTCACAGAACTAGAAAAATCAAACTATACTACAGGGCTACAGAAATCAAACAGCATGGTACTGGTACAAAAAACAGACACACAGACCAGAATAGAGAACCCAGAAATAAAGCCACACTCCTATAAAGATCTGATCTTCAAGAAAGCTGACAAAAACAAGCAATGGGGAAAGTACTACCTATTTAATAAATGGTGCTGGGATAACTGTGTAACCATATCCAGAAGATTGAAACAGGACCCCTTCCTTAAACCATCTGCAAAAATTACTCAAGGTGGATTAAATACTTAAATGTAAAAATCCAAAGCTATAAAAACCCTGGAAGACAACCTAGACGATACCATTCTGTACATAGGAATGGGCAAAGATTTCATGATGAAGATCTGAAAAGCAATTACCACAATAACAAAAATTGGCAAATGGGACCTAATTAAATGAAAAGAGCTTCTGCACAGCAAAAGAAACGACCAACAGAATACACAGACAACATACAGAATGGCAGAAAAAATTTGCAAGCTACATCTGACGAAGGTCTAATATCCAGCAACTATAAGGAACTTGAACAATTTTACAACAAAAAAACAAACAACTCCATTCAAAAGTAGGCAAAGAACATTAACAAACAGTTTTCAAAAGGAGACATATGTGCGACCAACAAGCATATGAATAAAAGCTCAAATCACTGATCTGATCTTTAGAGAAATACAAATCAAAAGCACAATGAGATACCATTTCACACCCATTAGAATGGCTATTATTATTATTATTATTATTATTATTACTATTATTGTTGAGATGGAGTCTCGCTCTGTTGCCAGGCTAGAGTGCAGTGGTGCTATCTCAGTTCACTGCAACCTCTGCCTCCTGGGTTCAAGCAATTCTCCTGCCTCAGCCTCCTGAGTAGCTGGGACTACAGGCGCACACCATAATGCCCAGCTAATTTTTGTATTTTTAATAGAGATGAGGTTTCACCATGTTGGCCAGGATGGTCTCGATCTCTTGTCCTCATGATCCATCCACCTCAGCCTCCAAAAGTGCTGGGATTACAGGTGTGAGCCACCACACCTGGCCAGAATGGCCATTATTAAAAAGTCAAAAAATCACAGGTGCTGGCGAGGTTGCAGAGAAAAAGGAATGCTTATATATTGTTGATAGGAGTGGAAATAAGTTCAACCATTGTGGAAAACGGTGTGGCAATTCCTCAAAAACAGAACTACCATTTGACCCAGCCACATCATTACTGGATATATATCCAAAGGAATATAAATCTTTCTATTATAAAGACACATGCATGCATATCATCATTGCAGTACAATTCACAATAGTAAAGACATGGAATCAACCTAAATACCAATCAATAGTAGACTAGATAAAGAAAATGTGGTATATATACACCATGGAATACTATGCAGCCATAAAAAACAATGAGATTATGTCCTCTGCAGGAACGTGGATGGATCCGGAGGCCATTACCCTTAGCAAATTAGAGTAGAAACAGAAAAAAAAAATACTACACGTTCTCGCTTCTAAATGGGAGCTAAATGATGAGAACACATGGACACATAGAGGGGAACAACACACACTAAGGTGCACCAGAGGGTGGAGGGTAGAAGGAGGGAGAGGATCAAGAAAAATAACTGATGGGAACTAGGCTTAATACCTGGGTGACCAAATAATCTGTACAACAATCCCCCATGACACAAATTTGTCTATATAACAAACATGCACATGTACACCTGAACTTAAAATTTTAAAAAAGATAATTGGATACACTTGTGCTCATTGTAATATTTCCCTTCATTTCCTGAATATGTGAAAATTTTAATTAAAACTTATATAAACATGTAAATAAATTATTAGTTTTCTAGTTTTAGTTTAAAACTATTAAAAGACAGTATTATTTTCTTGCATCAAAGTCTTTTGGTAAGCTAGTATTTAAACAAACAATAGAGACACATTACCAGATGGAGAAGGCTTGAACATTAGGCCTATAACCATAGAAATCAAAGAGAAACACTTTAAGATAATTTTATAGGTGGTGCATTCACTGCAATGCAAGGAAAATAATAGCCAGATGTCTCATTAGCTCATGCACTTTGTATACTTTGTATATTCTTTATCTGTAATTCTTAAAAGCATTACCCAACACTCTGAATAAGCAGAAGATTGGGCCACTGGTGAAATAAAACAAAATATAGAGAGTTAACTCAGGTCATCTTTCATTCCAGACAGATGACTGTCATTCACTAGAAAATGTATTGCACACAGTTTAAATTTCATGGTAATTTAAATGTGCTTGGCATCTCTCCAGGGCCACCAGGAAGTTGACTTCAGCATTTGCGAACAAAGCTGAAATTACTGGAAATGACCTTTGAACTGGTGTGACTTGGGATAACTCCGTTCATTACCTTTTCATCTTTGACATAATTCTATGCATATTAAGAATTTTCCAATTGCAATATAAAAGCTGATGGATTCAAAAGTCTCTGGAAAAGTATCACCTCACCAAGGATTTTTAAAATGCATTTATATCTAAGAAACTGGGTGGTTCATGACTGTAATCCTAGCACTTTGGGTGGCCAAGGCAGGTGGATCACAAGGTCAGGAGATCGAGACCAGCCTGACCAATATGGTGAAACCTCGTCTCTACTAAAAATACAAAAATCAGCCAGGCATAGTGGCGTGTGCCTGTAATCCCAGCTACTTGAGAGGCTGAGGCAGGAGAATCACTTGAACCTGGTACATAGAGGTTGCAGTAAGCCATGATAGCACCACTGCACTCCAGCCTGGGTGACAGAGCAAGACTCCATCTCAAAAAATAAATAAATAAATAAATAAATAAATAAATAAATAAATAAATAAATAAATAAAAGAAACTGTAAGTCTCTGGATAGCTTAATACTGAGGAGATGAATTTCTTGTTATGCTAGTAAGGGCTTTGACTTAAAGAAGTGGATTACTAGTATTGTCTGTAAATTTCTTAGGCTCAATAGCTCAAGTGATGTTGTTGGCTGGCCTGTTGTCATTTTAAAAAATGTATGCTGATATCTCTATTTTAGTCTTAAATTCTATGTTTTTCCCCTCTTTTCTTTAGAATAATATCTCCACTGGTAATTAGTGAATAGCTTCATCAGTCTTTCTATACTATTATACAAAGAAATGTTAACAAAACATTTTGGAGCCATTAATATAAATGATTGAGGGACAGTACTGGTATTGGTAAACAGTTGCTGAAAATTGCTTTGCCACATAACTGAGAAACATACAATTTTTGTTGTGACATACAAACAACAGTAAATAAATAATACAGAAACAATAAGTAATCATATATTTAATAATAGGAATAAAGTTTGCTTGTTTTGATTATTCACTGAATCCATCAAGGAAAATTTCTTTAAAATTGATGTGTCTAATATTGAATTATTATTTCATAAATTAATGAGAAAGTAAAAATAAAGTTCACTACCCAAATGTCTATCTCATTGAAACATTTTAAGAGGCTTCCTCATTCTCTGTGGAAAGTTACAGTAGTGAAAAGATCATGAACTTTAAAGTTAGAGAAATTATGTGTGACTCTGTGGCTTAGCAGTCACTACTCTGACCCTGAGTTTCAAAACAGTTGAATATGTTTTACTGTCTGTAAATTGGGGGGTTTGTTATAAGGATTACATTGCCTAGTATTTCCTACATCCCCATTATCTGTAATTATGCCAATTACATAGTAAGGTGCTCATTGACTATTAAACCAAACTATTAAAGCATACATACATTCAAGGATGCACAAATGAATGAATACATGAAAAGGGTGTCATGTGGCACATAGTTATTTTTTCCATCTCCTTGTATTCCTTCTGCCTTCAGGATAATTACAATGACTAAATGAGTCAACATTTATGTTTAAATTATAAGTAGCTACCAAAGAAAAAAGCTGAGTCAGCCTTTCCTTCAATATCTCTGCTTATTTCTAAATATATTAATTTATGGGTGCTTCTAAATTATTCTACTGCAATTGTAACACTTAGCATGGCAAAGAAAGATATGTACCAGGTTAACTGCAAGCTGAATCTATATAGTTATTGTTCAACATACCTAAAATAAACCTATTTATGAGGCTTTCATCTTCTCTGAGTTCTATAGCATACCTAGTGTATATGAAATAATTCAGCATTCATTCTAGATTATTGCAAAACTCTTTGTTGTAATAGGTATGTTTGCCAACCCTAACTTCCTGATGGACTATAAATCTCTTGAAAGAAGGGTTATAACTTCTATGCTATAGCATTTAGCTAAATAAATTTTAATACATTACACCAACTAGGATAACATAAGAATAATATTCCCTGATCTGTCTTTTCTTGCTCTCAATTAAATACACATGGAGAAGTTAAAAAAGACCAAAACATGAAGGAATGCAGTGGTTAAAACGTAAGCTTTGGAGCCAGACTGCTGTTTGGAGCCAGACAGCTTTGGAGCCATTGTTCTCTCCACCATATGGAAAGTAATTGTTCAATGTGTAAAGGAAGAGAGAGTAGTAACTATCGTTTAAAATTATTCTGGGGATTCAATCCTTAACATGTAAAGCACTTAGAACAGCTCCTGACCATAGTAAGAGAACAATGTGAGCTTATTGTTACTACCATCATATAAAGATCAGGGACAATAACAAAAATAGAATCCAGTCATTTATAAGTGACACACTTAAAACCAAAGGATGTAAAAACCTTGGGGAAAAAAAACATGTGTAATTCACTACACAAATAATGACAAAATAAAGTAAGGTAAAGAAGTGTGACACAAAATAAAATAAAAGTTGAAAAGAATTAAATGGAACGAGGAGACATATTTACAACTGATAGAAGCTAAATTACATTGGAAAGATATAGCAGTTATGAACTTTGAAGAACTTAACAAATGCAAACAATATAAATATATCTATAAACACAGTGACATATTTATCAGAAATTCATTTAATTAGAAACAGAAAAATCAGCCATTCAGCTGCTTTCAGAGTGGACCCCTTTCAGTGGTGTTTGTATGTCTGCATAATGATTGTTAATCACTTATTTTTCAGAAGTCACGTAACTGATGAAATTGTTCCTGATGAGTTAAAGGTAGAGACTGAGGCCAAAACCACATATGACATAAAACACAGATGATGCTGTTTATTTTTAAGGGCAGGATTTTGTGAGGAAGCCTGGCATTTCCAAGGATTACAACTGTCCAGCAGGTTACTAAAGACTTAAATTATATACTGTATCTGAATAGAAAAGATAATCAAGGTAAAACGGCAAAGTTAAATGGTACTATTTGCATGCTGTGTTTCACACTCATTATTCAAAATTCCTTGTATGGCACCACTAGATCTATGTGTGTGTTAGGCACTGCTAAACATTTTTGGAGGGGGCAGAGCAAAGCTGCATTCATCACTAATGGCTGGTGTTAATTAATGTCTTTAAAATGATGTTCTACTTTTTTGAATCATTTGATATGATTTAAAAAAATGATTCAAAATATTCAAAGAATATCACATGATTAAAAAAAGTAGAAAACAATAATTACCTCTAGAGATTATTGTTAATAATATAACACAGCTGGGGGCCACAACTATTTCTTTGATGGATTTAATACTGTACTTTATCTGAAAAATAATTTAAGTTAAAATCAGTTGCCATTTTGACAGAAGAATATTGAAATGTGTTGGATTCCGACAGCTACATAGTATGCTGAATGTACTGTACTAGTTAGATCTCCCACTCTGTCTGAAACATAATTAGTGAACTAAATAAACTCAAGAAACATCTTACATGTGAAATATAGAAACTGTTTTTATACAGCTTAACCTATACTAACAAAGAGATTGTTGTTATTTTAATAGGCTAAACTGTGATCCTAAAATATTAGTAATCACTTTAAGGCCCTAATTAACACCTGCACATGCAGAGGCTTTTTAGAATTATTTGCTTTACTTCTCAGTAGGTTGATGTTGATAATTGAAGTAAGGCAAAGGTCCTCTGTTCCTCTTCACTGCAACTCAAACTTTTACTATATATCCTATTCATTAAAAAGAATAAGGAAGCAAGAGAGATAAATGTAATCAATCTACCTTCATATCTGTATCAATAACTATATCTCTATAGCTTTGTATTTTATATTTGCTTTATAGGGCATTCACTTTACATATTCCCATTTGAAATTCTTTATATTTTATGTATATCCATTTAAGTGTATCCAGAAATAAAAACAACTTGACCACCCAAGACTACAATATTCTCTCAAAAGCCTCACAAGACAGGCAAATGCTTAGATGTTTTTCTCTCTTCCAGAAGTAGCCCTCTGACCATGAAAATCTATTATATTGCTCTCTTGTTCTCTACCCAACATTGGTAAATGGCCCTAGAAAACCATCAACTGACATCTTCATGGTTCTCTTCTTTCAGAATTTCGGTTCCTTCATCCTCATTATTTCAGCAGTCCTATGTTGTCTTTGTATTTTATTTAGGTTGCTAGTTGTTCTCAGAAGAAGGCTTGGTCATTCATCAGCTATTTAATGGTACTGGGAAATGGAAATTGATTTATGGAAGTTTAATGGACATTGATATTACTGTATCTCAAATGCACTTGAGCATATATATGCAAAGTTCCTTTCAAACTAAACTGGGAAAGAAAACATAACATTTGAAAAAGAAAAAAAAGAATTCTCAGATTAAAAAAATAGGACCACAATTTTTCTTAGGTTATAGAGGGAGAAAAACAGCAAGTTCATAATCTGGGCTTTTCCGATGTGATGGATCACACTTTAAGTATGGGCCATGATATCACCGAAATTCAAACTCACATCTGTGAATGGGGAAAAAGACCCTGGGGATTGTTCTTTTCGTATTACCATGTGTTCTTGCCCCCACGTGTATGCTTTGTATTCTTGCTAGAAAACAAAAAACAAAACACAAAACAAAACAAAACAAAAAAACGAGAAGAAAGCTTGAGCTGATATCATCACGCTTGCCAGTTCTCATCCTGAGAAGAACTCCATTCTCTGTGGTCTCGTGAGGCTCAGCACCTATGCACATTTTTGTATTTGAATTAAAGAGAATTTTAATTCAAAGGGCCATAGGGCCATTTACAAGAAAACAGTCACATTTGAGCATGTGCATGCACACACATGTGAACTCAATAACTGCCATAACGCAGAGCTGATACGTTATAATCTCTTACAAAAACCAAATAAAGTCAGAACTTAATATAACAGAGGAGTAAAAAAAATCACTTGTATTTTTTTATTTTTTATTTTTTATTTTATTTTTATTTATTTATTATTTATTTATTTATTTATTAATTTTTTATTATACTTTAAGTTCTAGGGTACATGTGCATAACGTGCAGGTTTGTTACATATGTATACTTATGCCATGTTGGTGTGCTGCACCCATCAACTCGTCAGCACCCATCAATTCATCATTTATATCATGTATAACTCCCCAATGCAATCCCTCCCTCCTCCCCCCTCCCCATGATAGGCCCCAGTGTGTGATGTTCCCCTTCCCGAGTCCAAGTGATCTCATTGTTCAGTTCCCACCTATGAGTGAGAACACGCGGTGTTTGGTTTTCTCTTCTTGTGATAGTTTGCTAAGAATGATGGTTTCCAGCTGCATCCATGTCCCTACAAAGGACGCAAACTCATCCTTTTTTATGGCTGCATAGTATTCCATGGTGTATATGTGCCACATTTTCTTAATCCAGTCTGTCACAGATGGACATTTGGGTTGATTCCAAGTCTTTGCTATTGTGAATAGTGCCGCAATAAACATACGTGTGCATGTGTCTTTGTAGTAGAATACTTGTATTTTTAAAATAAGTAACACTAGCATTAAAAAGATTTTTAAAACACTATCATTAAAATTAAACTCTTTGGAAGGAAAGGAAAAAGATACTACTATATATTCCAACCTAAAGGATATAGCCAAAGATAAAATAAAGGGGGAATTTTATAGTTTTAAATGCATTCATTAGACAATTTGAAAAGCTGAATTAAAATAATCCTCACCCCCACTCCATCCCAGAAAAGAAGCTAGGAGGAAATACACACAAACACAGATATTATATATATACACAATATTTATATATAAAGTAACATTAAATAATTAATTAAAACAGACGCAAAAAATGCAACTTTTTTAAAGTTTATACTGTGAACTGAACATATTTTGAAACCTTTCATTCCATTGCATACATCAAAAATGGTATATTGAATGTTTTAAATACTTAAAAAAATCATAGGTTAAAACACAAGAAAAGGGAGTTCCTAGAGATAGAGTAAAAAACAAGAGAATCTATGATGTTAAGTTGTGGTTTACACCTGAAGCTATGAACAGTAAGAAGTGGACACAGACATAGGAGCCCAAACATCAATATCTTTCAGAGTATGGGGACAACCTCTGTACCTGTTTGTTGCAGGAGGTAACAATTGGGTTCATTGGATAGTTCGGAATTGCCTACCCATCTGAGAATGCAATAACTCTAGACCTTGTCACCCCCAAATACCAAGCTATAAACCGCAAGCAAGCTATAAAGCAAAGGAAAAGATAAACCCAGACTAGAAGACTAATATAATCGTGACATTATGATTGATAAAATGATAATCTACAGATTACATAAAAGGCACCTGCAAATCAAAGAGAAAAAAAAATCCTCAAAGAAGAAGTAGTTCAAAGATATAAATAAAACATTCACAGGAAAGGAAATTTAATTGCCTGTATCATATATCTTTACCCTCTCAGGTTCAGGGAAATGCATACTGTTAAAACAGTGATGTACCATTTGTAACCACTAGAGTGTCATTTTATTTTTAGTTGGCAATGTAGTCTATAATCTAGATGTTGCTATGACAGTGTCTACAGTTGACCATTGCTATATATGATCATTTTTAATAGATTTGTAAAACTAAATAACATAAATATATTTTAGAAATTACAATTCAAGAGCCATAGAATATGGCTAATAGATGAAATATGTGGGAGAATTTAAAATTTTTTTACATCAAAAATGCTCCCAAGAGGCAGTAAACTTCTGTAATTCAGTAAACTTTTAAAGAAAACATCCAGAATATGTACTTAATGTGACATATTAATGATTTATAATGTACTTTCCTCCCCATGAGACAAATGTAATTATATTGAAATTATAGAAATAGTACAGAAAACTTAGAAAACATATTATTTATAGAGATGCAAATATCCCCCAAATTTTCAAGTTAAAACTCTCAGTGTATTAGAAGATATCATAAATAAATATTATTTATCCTAGTGATAAAATACTTTAATATTATAATTTAATTTTAAAAATACTACATCAAAAGATTAAAGAGTAAAGTAAATATACCAACAGTAGGAAAAAGTACTTGATATAGTTCAACATTTAATTTGTTTAAAAGCTTATAATATGCCATAGTTATAAAGAAATATATTTGATATTTTTATATATAGCTATATATAAAATATATTTCTATCTACCTATATTTCTATAATCAATATATTTCTATCTACCTATCTATCTAAAGGTTCAGCCAACATTTTTGTAAAGGGTCAGATAAAAATACTTTTAGTTTTGTGGTCCATATTCTGCTCTGCTCATCATTCTAGAATAAATGTAGCCATAGGACATATGTAAATAACTGGTATGTCTGAATTCCAATGCACTTTTATGAAAACAGGCTTCTGGGAATTTGACCTATGAATCTTAGTTCGCCAAACCCTGTACCAGAAACATTCTGCTGGTCCTTAAACTTATGAATTAGCAATTAGAATTACTCCCATGAAAATTAGGAGAAAACTGTGGATGCCTACTGTTTTAGTCCATTTGAGCTGCAATAACAAAATACCATAAACTGGGAAGGGGTGTCTTATAAACAGAAACTTATTTTTCACAGTTCTGGAAGCTGGGAAATCCAAAATCAAAGAACCAGCAGATTTGATATCTGGTGAGGGGCACACTTCCTACTTCCTCCTAGCTTCTTACTCTATCCTCACATGGCTGAATGAGGAGAGGTATCTCTCAGGCTCCCTTTGGAAAACCATTGATTCAATTCATGAGGACTCTATCTTCATGACCCAACCACCTCCCTAAGGCCCCATCTTACAACATCATAAACTTGGGGGTGAGGATTCCAGCATATGAATTTTAGGGAGGTATAAACATTCAGATCATAGCATCACAACCTTGGCCCCCAGAATGGATGTGCTTCTCAAATGCAATATACATTCATTTCATCCCAATAGCCCCAAAGGTCTTAACTTGTTCCAGTATGCAATTTAAAGGGTAAGTCCTAAGTCTCATTTAAATATCATCTTTAGATTTGGGTGAGATTAAAGGCAGAATTCATTCTAAAGCAAATTGCTCTTCAGCTGGTGAATCTGTGAAATCAAACAAATCATGTACTTCCAAAATACCGTGATGAGACAGGCTCAGCACAGACATTCCCATTCCAATAGAGAGAAAATAGAAAGGAGCGACAGGTCCCCAGCAAGTTCAAATCCTTAAGTCTTGAGAATAATCTTCCTTGACTACATGCTACACCCTCCAGGCCCACTGGGGAGGAGGTCTCCACTCCTGAACACACTAAGGGTGAGATTCTGCCCCTACAACTGTGCTGGGAGCAGCACACTACAGTAGGGGTCTGTTTGAGCTTTGCCTGGGGCTACAGAAAAGCAGAATGATAGAGTGCTGGGCCCAAGCCTGCCACAAGAGGCAGTGCTGGCAGCAGGATCTCTCCTTTGAAATCATTCTACTCCACAGGCCCTTGAACTCTGGGCCTGTGGTTGAAGAAGCAGCCCTGATAATTTCTGAAAAGCTCTGAGGTAATTCTTACATTGTTTCGAACGTTAAGTCCTGGCTTCTACTTTGCTGAAGTCCTTGTCTATGCAATTCTGGTATTACATTACATGTTTTAAAATTATTCTTACCTTTTATGCCTCGTTTTCTTGTGTGTGTGTGTGTGTGTGTGTGTGTGTGTAACTTGTATATTTGCTGGAAGTGTATCTGTGATGAATCTGTAAGGCTTGCATTAAAGATTGTGTTCTTCCAAAGAAGATTTACTTTGATTCTGTTATTTGGTCCACTTTAAGTGACCACTTTAAATGGATGTTGTATACAGTGCAAATTCAGGCTCTAATTTCACCTAAAGCCTGACCTGTTAACATAAAATCTAAGGAACAATTTGATTTCTTGTATCCAGAGCCAAGGCAGATGAATCTCCAAGCTGCCTCGGTGATATCTTTTTCCCCTCATGGAAAACTGATGATAACTTGCCCCAGTACAGACTTAGTAGTTTATTTGTTGTCTCTGTGCTTCATTCTCAGCCACAGCCCCAATGCCCAGAGTGCGGTTTAGCAGAGTGGGAAGAAAAAAAGTTATCATTCATCAAATAAAGAATCTTTCTATTTTTAGACACAAATATAGCTTTCAGAGCTAAAACATATGCAATATTAGTGACTCAATATAAAATAATGAGTATTAATTGTTTTCTGAGATTCCCGTTCTAATATCAACTCTATCGCTCTACTAAGAAAATATAAATATTTAATGATAGTGCGAGTAAGAGAAGATCCAGGTTTGGAACTGTTTTGTTCAATCTGACTGCCCTTAGTTACGTATGGCTTTTGTAATTTGAATTTAACTTAATTAAAACAAAATAAAATTTAGGAAGCCTATTCTTCAATCACCCTAACAACATTTTGATTACTCAATAGCTACATGGCAGTATTGGTTACTCTACTGGAAAATACAGAATATAGAATATGTTCATCATCACAGGAAATTCTACTGGATAGCTCTGGTTCAGGCACATGCCACAGGATCAGAGGAAGTCATGGAGAAATAAATTTTTCTGCAGCAGATTAGTGAGAGTATTTGGACATCTGTTCTAAAGGGAAGAAGAGAAATCCAGAATGAGAGTAGCCATGGAAAAATCCCACCTTTCCCACTTTTGCACCAACCTTGACTTCCTCCATTTTTCTTCTGGAGAAGTTAAATACTCTATATATGCATTACTCAAATGGATTCCTCATATCTTAAAAATTCTAACTCAGAGATCGGCAAACTTTTTCTATGAAGGGCAAAATAGTAAATATTTTAGACTTTGTATATCATATGGTCGCTGTCTCAACTACTGAACTCTTCCGTAGTACAAATACATCCACAGGCAATAGATCAACCAATGGGCATGACTGTTTCAATAAACCTTTCTTTACAAAAACAGGCATTGGACAAGATTTGGGCTATGGCCTGTAGTTTTCTGACCTCTGCCATAAAAAGAAATAAAACAAGAATACCAATTCTCAGTTCTCTAGCTGTAAACTCTCACAAGCTCAGGAGAGGTATATAGCAGGTTTCTTGTCAAGAAAATGATGTTTAATAAGAATTCCGGAAAAGGCATTAGATTTGGGTTAGGGGCAGAAAAGCAAGTAGTGCATCTAATACATCACCAAACAAAACATCTAGAAAAGTAAAAGGAAGGAACACATGAGTCCAGAATCACATAGGGATCTGCAGTCTGGAGAAAATAGAGAGTTAAATCCAGACTACACATATATCACAGATACTGATACGGAAGGGCTGCGCTCTAGGCTAAGCCACACCCTGAAGCCTGGAACCTCCTCCCTAAGTGAAAACAGCTGACCCTGTTTTTCCGGCCAAATGTTGCCTTTTTGGCCTTTCCCGCCCCCATCCTGTGCTCATAAAAGACGTCAGCTTGGAGAGCAACACAAGCAGCTAAACATCGAGGATACAAGTGACTGAGCAGCAAGCCAAGAAACAACTGAGCGTCGGAGACTACAGATAGATGCGCCTAACTACAGATAGATGTGCGGCTTTGGAGAGGTGCCCAGCCAAAGATGGCCGGCTTCAGGGAAGTATCACCTTCTCATCCTCTTTCCAGCCTCCCTTTCGGCTGAGAGCCACCCACGCTAAATAAAGTCTTCCGCATTCATCACCTTTCAAACAGTTCTTGTGACCTGATTCTTCCTGGATCCTGGACAATAACCTGGGTGTCGGGAGGGCAGGGGCTGCCACCCTGACCCTCCACTGAGTTGATTGGCACTTGGCTATCCCCAGACGGCAGAGCTGAAAGACCATTGGTTGTAACACTCTTGGACGCTGCTGCGGGCCCTGCACAGAACCTGCTCCCACCAGAGAGGCCCTACCGGCTGGTTTCAGCATTCGTTCACTTCAGTTGTTCCAGCGTTTGTTCACTTCATTCACACACTCATTTGCTCACAGGCTCCCTCTCGCAAGCAGTGGCCAGCATCGAGCTAAGTGAAACAAGTCACTCCAATTCCTGCCTGTGAAGGGGGTCAAGGGAACTATCCCATCTCCTCATGACAACGTGTAGAAACTAAAGTAGGACCGGTAAGCAGCCCCAAGTAGAGATTATACAGGAGGAAATGCTCAGCACTTATAAAGAAATGAGTTGCTTTAGCTAGGTAACTCTTACGTGAAACAAGCCATGTAAGACTGGAAGGGAAGCTGCGAGGATTAAGAAAGTTTATTATGCCGGGCGCGATGGCTCACGCCTGTAATCCCAGCACTTTGGGAGGCCGAAGTGGGCAGATCACGAGGTCAGGAGATTGACACCATTCTGGCTAAAGTGGCGAAACCACTTTTTTCTTACTAAAATACAGAAAATTATCCGAGCGTGATGGGTGATGGTGCACGCCTGTAGTCCCAGCTACTTGGTAGGCTGAGGCAGGGGAATTGCTTGAACCCGGGAGGCAGAGATTGCAGTGAGCCGAGATCGCACCACTGCACTCCAGCCTGGCCATCGAGCGGGACTCTGTCTCAAACAACAACAACAACAACAACAACAACAACAACAACAACAACATAATAATAATAATAATAATAATGTTTGTTAGAAACAGGAAGCAAGAGATACAAATAATATCTGACATTTACGAAGCTCCCTGGTGAATGAAGGCGATCAGGGCCACATTAATGAAGTTCTGCTGGGGCAGGCATGGTAGCTGATGCCGGTAATCCCAGCACTTTGGGAGGCCGAGGCAGATGGATCATTTGAGGTCAGCAGTTTGAGAACAGCCTGGCCAACCTGGTGAAGTCCCGTCTCTGCTAAAAATACAAAAATTAGCTGGGCATGGTGGCGGGTGACTGTAACTCCAGCTAGGCCAAAGGCTGAGGCATGAGAATTGCTTGAACCCAAGAGGCAGAGACTGCAATGAGCCAAGATTGTGCTACTGCACTCCAGCCTGGGCAACAGAAGGAGACTTGGTCTCAAAAAATAAATAAATAACCCAAATGTCCATCAATGATAGACTGGATTAAGAAAATGTGGCACATATACACCATGGAATACTATGCAGCCATAAAAAAGGATGAGTTCTTGTCCTTTGTAGGGACATGGATGAAGCTGGAAACCATCATTCTCAGCAAAATATCGCAAGGACAAAAAAACCAAACACCGCGTATTCTCACTCAAAGGTAGGAATTGAACAATGAGAACACTCCGACACAGGAAGGGGAACATCACACATCAGGGCCTGTCGTGGGGTGGGGGGAGGGGAGAGGAATGGCATTAGGAGATATTCCTAATGTAAATGACGAGTTAATGGATACAGCACACCAACATGGCATGTGTATACATATATACCAAACCTGCATGTTGTGCATATGTACCCTAGAACTTAAAGCATAATAAAAATAAATAAATGAATTAATTAATTAATAAAAAGAGGTTCTGCCTCATTGTGTTGCGGGATAAACTTAGTCTCTGTTTACGTCTCCACTGTGTATCCTCATTATGCATCTCTCCCATTCTAGATTCTGTTCTTACTGTGTTTTGTCCAAAACTTTTAGACATTTGTCTTGCTCTCTGCTTTTCTTCTAACATCCTCTTGATGGATATATTTGTCTTATGATACAATGACAGCTGATCATTTGGATGAGATAGTTGAAAAAGATGGATACTGAAATGTGTTGGAATGAATTGTATTTAGCACTTAGCTTAAAGGGCTCTTCCAACAAATATTTTGCCAGTTTTTCTTTTTTGAAAGATAATTATTTATTATGATAGAAATTATACAAAATTCATGCTGATTTGTTGTGTGTTCTGTTACCTAAATTGAATCTTCATGTTGGATAGCTTCTTCTAGAACTTGATACATTCACTTCTTAGTGGGCATTGTTTGGTAATGTAGGTAAATTTAATATCACATTGAAAACACTACATATAGTTTAAGCAGTATGTTTTGAGCACCAAGATAAAGCTTTTGACGTTCATATTGTTAATTGTTGTTGTTTTATGCCAAAACTAGCCAATACTCCACACAAACAATATATACTTACCCAATGAGAGTTTTCAAAAGGACTATCTAAAGCCCCATATTCAGTGAGATGCCAATTTCAGTTTGCCTATTTTCATTTTGCCTACATTTTTTATTTCTTCTCCATCTCCTGTCTTCAGCAGCTTCATTTCCATAGGTTTACTCTAGATATCTCCCAAGTGAGATTAATGCACTCCTAAGAGTTTGGAGGATTATCCAGAGTAGCATATGAAGAAAATCCTAGAATTTGTGTAAAAATTTAGTTTATCTAAAAATAAAGAAGAAATTGAGCTTAGTAATTTGAAAATATTTATGTATGTGTACTATTTAATATAAGATACATCAATTTTATATATAATTATGATTTACAAAATAATATACACATTTATCCAGTTACAATATTTGACATGCGGATTGCCATTGATACCCTCATTTAGTGTCCGTGTAAGATGACCCTGTGTCACACAGAATAGTCAAGATATGTTGATGGAAGTGTGAGTATTCCGTAATGTAGAATGGTTAAGACTATGAAAGTTGGGTAGAAGACTCAACATGTTTCAACTTATTTGTGTGAGTGATTTCTGTATTAAAATGTGTGGCAATACAAAATATATGGATAACAACATTTGTTCTGAATCTGAACCCCTAAAGAAATATCAGAGAAAACATGAGAAAAAAAATCCAAGAAGAAAGATTCTCAAGTTATTTATTTAACAAATATGATGCTTTGGGGGAACATTTTGATAAGCGTGACTACTGGTGGAGAAGGTGGTTTGATGGAATTAAAAATAAACAGGAGTGCCAGTCACTGAAAGAGACTCCAAATAGGTTTCATTGCTTCTACATATTTTTTCTATTTCACTCTTTTCAGCATTCCCAGACTGAGATAACTTCTTAATGCTCGTGTCCAGTCATTTCACCTTCCTCATACATACAAACTGGCTATCCTGAGTATACATTCTCTTTGGAAAAGTATAAGGCTCATTACTTCGTGACTCTATTTTTTTATTCATATTTTTCACCTTTTACTAAATGCATTATATACTATTGCCACATTAGACTACATGAATATTTCTGTAATATGCCTTAAACAGAAAATCGTAAACTTCTATCTTCCTTTTCTATATTTCAAATCTTCTGCATTTTCCAAGTTAATCTCACATGTTAACATCTTCAAAGATCCTTCTCTATTCTTCCCACTGAGATTTTATATCTTGTTTTATATGCCATTTGTATAGCTATCTTATCTTTTATGTCCCTTCAGACAAACAATTCTTTATTTGCTTTTGTCTTATACTAGAACTCTTCCATGAATTGAACTGGTTCCACTTCCTCAAGACCCAATCAAGGGTCCACCTCCTTTGTGAACTGACTGATCTCTGAGCCCAGTTGCTGAATGTCAACAGCCTTTTAGCATGAAAGAAAATCACTTACAAATGTTTGCAGTCGTGTTTTTTGTTTCATTGGCTTGAGCATTTCATGAGGACAAGGAATATGCATTATTCTTGATTCAATTCAAAATTCTGATATACTGATAACTCCTAACACAGAGCTGATTAAGTATATGACACTTAATAAATACATGTGGACTAAACACATACAATTTAGCATGTAATCCATGACTATGGCTTTGTTTTATACCTCATTTGGACTGAATAAAATCTTCTTGTCAGATTGTACTTTTTAAAGATGACCGACCACAACAGTATTTCTCAATGCACGTGGCACTGTGAGTTGACTTGTGCCCACCTGTTCCCCAAAATTTGTATGTTGAAGTCCTAACTATCGGTACTTCAGAATATGACTTTATTTACATATAGGATCATTGCAGATATAATTATTTTAAATTAGGTCATTAGGATAGGCTGCATTCCAATATGACTGGTGTCCTTATTAAAAGAGGAAATCTGAGTACAAACAAACACACATGGAAAATACCATGTGAAGATGAAGGCAGACATTGAGGGATGATTCCACAAATCAAAAATGCCAACAATTATCAACCCATCAGAAGCTAGGAAACGAGACATGGAACAGACTCTTTCTGACAGTCCTCAGAAGGAACCAGTGATGTTCTCATTTTAATTTCAGATTTCTGGCCTCCTGTGAGATAACAACTTTACGCTGTTTATGCCACTTCATTTGTGTTACATTGTTATGAAAGGGCTAGAATAACTAGTATATATAATTTAGGTCGGCACTTCTGAAAAGTTAATTTTTGAACCTAGAACCCAGATATTTCAAACTCCTATTTGTGCTCCAGAATGTACAGACTTCAAAGGTTACAGCTCATCTGTGTTCTTTCTACAAAACTTTTGTGCACTGTAACACCCACTGGTTTACTTCCCTATTCTGGTAAAAAGGAAATCTCAAGGTGCTTTACAATATTTCACATTTTATTATTAGAAAATCATAGTCACTGATTCACAGCATATTTACAGCTAGCATAATTCAAGGGTTGTATAGTGTATTGTCGTATTTTTATCATACAAAGAAAATGAAATAAAAAGACTGACATTGCAGTGAAATTCATATCAATTCTGTGATGAGAAAAAATCAGCTAAAACTTTTGTTTGGTGTAAATATGGTAAAAGATAATAGATATCATTTGTTCTCAAATGAAATTATGGAGACCAAGGTAGATATGAATTCCTGAGTGAAAGCAGGTGATATTTTAGAATTGACTGTATAACAGGAATCACTGGATCCATACATCACTCTTGTCTTTTTAACGCCAATCTCTATGTTAACCTTAGTTTTAATATTTGAAGTGGCTGGAACAAACTGATAATGATCATGTCAGAGAAGAAGACATTTGGCTTCGCTGTTACTGTTTTTGTGTGCATACTGGGTTGACTTATATCTAAGTTAGTGTGTTGTGGTAGTACAAAAGGAGAAAACCTTTTATATAGATATGTATTTACATCTGTGAAAAATACATTCAAGATCTCAAAGAGAATGCCCTATTCCTCATTTTACTAAAGGGTCATTTCATTGCATGGCACATGTTTCTGTGAAATTGAATTGATGTAAGCTGAGTTTCAGTGAATTTGCCTTACCCAAAGCAAGTAAGTAACTAAACCTACAGGTGCTTCTTATCTGTTTCATCTGTTCTGAGAAACAAGATTCTAATTTTTATTATTGCCTTGATTTCTCTGATGAGATGTCAATAATCTACCAACACTATACTCAAGACAGACATCTGTAAATGATCACATTTTCCTCATTTAGTCTGATTATGGGGTCAGAGTTCTTTATACATTGATCCATTGAGTTTCTGTGAAATCCTGAGAGTTGGTTTATAACTTGAAACATATTTGTTATCCTTGCTTATTGATATTATTATTTGATAATTCATAGAGATAGCCATATACTTAATCAAGAAGTCAACCTCCACAAAGTTGTACATACAGGTTTATAAAACAATTATTTTGAATTTGACACATATATGTAAGCAAATTTGTAGATTAGATTAATGTGTACATTTAAATGTGTATTTATAAATTAAAACTATACATGCCATGACTTTCAGATTTTATGTATTTATGAAATCTTTTTTTGAAATAAATGAACCTGGAACAGCTTTGTCCTGATCTCATTTGAAACCTCTCTTCTTGCCAGTTTGTTCTGGATGAGTCATTGATCCTTTTTTTTCCTAGACCAGTCCACCTATCATTATGACTCATGAAAAGTTTCTTCATAGTGGTCACCTTTCTAGTTATTCCATATATCAGAGTTGAGGTTTTAATTGTAGCTTATTCTAAGTCTTTGTCTACAATTTCTCAAAGTTTGGAGTTTTATGTACAGTGTTCTGTACTATTTTATTAGTTATCTATTTGGTATAACAATGAGTACCAAAACCTAGCATCTTAACACACACTTATTACTTCACACAGTTTCCAAGGGTCAGGAATCAGGAATCTGCAAGTGACTTAGCTGGCTGGTTCTGGCCCAAAGTCTCTAAAAGGGTACAGTAAGGTTTGAGTCTCTCTATAGGGATGCTTACAACATGGTAGCTTGCTTCTCCCAAATTTCTGATCTGTGTTTTAACAATCTCTTTAAGTGATTTTGATGCATGCTAAGGCTTGAGAACCATTGAACTAAGGAACTCTTTTGAAGATGCATGTCTGTTAAAATTTCTAGCATAATTTTTCTAGAAGGAAACATCAGTCTTTACTTGGTTATCACCTTACATCTGGAAGTATTTATATTCTTTAGTTGTATAGGGGCAGGAATACAGAAAGGCTTCTCCTGTCCTCAGCTTTGTTTTACGAATTGGATACTATACAAATCCATGAGAATACAGAAGTTCAGGAGGTGTGTAACTTCTCCTACAAATACCTTGCATCGTTTGTTCCAAAATGCTTCCTTTGTGCAACAGTAGGAGGATTTTTGTTTGTTTGTTTTACCACCAAACAGACCCAGGGTGATGATAAAAATGTTCTTTTTTCCCCTTTTTCCAAGCCCCTTAACTCTCAATATTTGCATTCCTTTGAATATACAAATTCCTTCTGCAGAACAGTTGGAGCTAAAAAGCTTTTGAAACTTTCTGCCTCAATCCTTTCTTAACCTTTGCTCTACAACAATTCAACCCAACTGTAGGTACATTACACTATAATTAAAGTGCTTCAGCAAGCAGCATGGACATTGGCTCCCTCAGTTATCAGTAAAAGAAATAAGCAGGAATGTTTTAAGATGCATTTTTGTTCTGCTATTAAGTGGAGGCATATTCTTAAATAAAAATTTTGTTTCAAACTTTCATATCTCTATGATTAACTTTTGAGGCTCTGCTGCTCCAGGAACAAAAAGCTTTTAAGTTTAGGCCATCCTCAGTACAATGTTCTTCCTAATGACAAATGGACATGTTACTAGCTGGGAGGTTAAAAAGTGAGAAAAGCCTAACTAAAACTATCCTCACAGTACAGTGTTTCACTTAATGACAAATGGCACTGTTTGAACATAAGAAGATAAAAGATGTTACATTTACTTTGAAGCAGAGCAATAGCCAAGTGCTCCATACTACTGATTGTAGATGTGTCTAAATGAGTGGGGTTCATGGCAGAGTACCAGCCCCTATCACACTGAGAAAGTGTCATTATCTTTTTCTCTCCTCTGGAGAACACATTTGTGCTGTCTAGGAATTCACTTGTATTGTCCTTAGAAGAAAATCCAAACAAAAATACAAAAATTAACATGTTTAATCAAGTCACTCTTTTATTTTGTCAGAGAAATTTTTAAAAAAACAGAACAAAGATGAACCACACCCATCAACTTCTTGTTTTCAAAAATCTTCTTTTGAGCATTTGTAACTTAAAGCGTTCCTCAAATAATTTATCTAAATTTTAGTCAAACACATCACATCCATAAGAAGAGAAAATGTAACATAAATTATTGATTAGATTTTTGTGTTCACAGTACAACTTAAAAATAAAATGATGACTTGTTTCCAAGGGAAGAAAGAACAAACAAGAAAGATGACATGAGCTTTCATTTGAATTGAGGCGTGATGATATCTACTCTTGCAATTGGTTTTCCATTCAATGATTGCTCACATGAGAGATGTTTTTGTAATTTCTTGAAAAGAACTGTCCACATTTAGCCTATCAGCATTGGCATAAGGTTGAAATTATTCAAGAGTGAATAGAGCACATGGAATCAGTATTGTTCTAGAAAATGCAACTATTTTACAATGACTAATTAATTACAATGACAGCAGGAGATTTTTCAGAGTCTATACAAACTAAAAATTAAAGAAATAGAAGTTCCTAGCATACCTAGACTCCTTTTCCATGAGTGAACACAACGCTGTCTCTTTCTTCTTGCCTTAACTATAAATGCATTCTCATTTAACTGTACTTCTTGGTTTAGTTTTTTTATTTTTTTCTTTAAAGCTTATAATCCAAATCTGTCTCTGCTAATTTATTGTCCTGTGTAATACTACCAGAATATCTTGACCTCCTGCCATAATCTGCTCCCAAACTTTAACATTTAAAATCAACCATTTTATTTTGCCTACTAAGTCTTCGCAGACTACCACATAAGGGTAAAAAAGACAATGAAATTTAAATTGTTCGATAACCCATGCTCATCAGTTTCCAACCATGATGTAATTCTCATTGTATTGCCACAGAAGCAAACCCTCCTTATTCTGATAGAAGCTCTGCCTGGCTTCCAAATATGGTTGCATCACTGTTTCAATGTGCCTGCTGCGATGTTCCACCATGTGGTATCCCTGGCTGTCTGAATCAGATTTGGACTTGCTGTGCCTTTTGAATACAGTGCCGTAGCCTGCACATTGAGCCTGATGCGGTTTCTCCAAATCTAATCCTAATCTTCCCAGTCTAACCAAACTCAATTTGCCATAATTTCATAGCATCTCTTGACTATTTTAATACAAACCACTCTTTTTTTTGTTTTCATGTGGGTAGATACTGCATTTATTATGTATTATTATGTATGTATTATAGTATTAAGTGGGTTACATATAATTGAATAATTTTCTAGCTAATTTTTTTATTTTCTTTTCTCTCTTTTCTTCTTAAATGAGCAAAACTAGGAAAATTATGGTAGAGTAATGAAGGATATCACAGCTCTCATTAAATTTAAAAGTGCTGTTTACTTGCAGCAATATGGATAGAACTGGAGGCCATGATCTTAAGTGAAATAACTCATAAACTGAAAGTCAAATGCTGCATGTTCTCATGGCATTTGACTAAGTGGGAGTTAAATAGTGTGTACATATGGATGTAGAGAATGGAAAACTGGATATTGAAGACTAGCAAAGATGGGAGCGTGGAAGGGGGTGAGAGATGAGAAATTACCTAATGGGTATAATGTATACTATTTGAGTGATGATCACATCAAAAATCCATAGATTCATGTACCAAAACTCAGTTGGACCCCCAAACTCTATTTTTAAGTAAAAAAAATAATAATAATTACTGTATAAGAAACCATAAGAGAAACAAAGGTGTAGTGTAGCTGTGGCATTTGACTCTCCCTAACATTTATTTATTACTATGCTATAATACTTATATGTGATTAAGTTTTCTAATCTAAGTTGGAAAAAAAATTTGAACATCCAATTGGAATACAGATGATCCCCAACTTACGATACTTTGACTTATAATTTTTCCACTTTCCAATGGTGTGAAAGTGATATGCATTCAGTGGAGACCCATATAACCATTATTTTTTTACTTTCAATACCATATTTAATAATACATACATAAGATATTGAACACTCTATTATGAAATATGCTCTGTATTAGATGATTTTCCCAACTGTAGGCTGAGCACCTGAAGGTAAGCTAGGCTAAGTTATGATGTTTGGTAGGTTTGGTATATTAAATGAATTTTTGACTTATGATGGGTCTATGAAAGCATAACCCCATTTTAAGTCTAGCAGCACTTATAATAGTGCTGCCTCTTCTAATGATCAAGCTTCTGCTAAAAGAAATATATCTATATAAAGATGGCCAAATAGGAACAGCTCCAGTCTCCAGCTCCCAGCGCGAGCGACACAGAAGACAGGTGATTTCTGCATTTTCAACTGAGGTACTGGGTTCATCTCACTAGGGAGTGCTGGACAATCAGTGCTGGTCAGCTGCTGCAGCCCGACCACTGAGAGCTGAAGCAGGGTGAGGCATCGCCTCACCTGGGAAGTGGAAGGGGGAAGGGAATCCCTTTTCCTAGCCAGGGGAACTGAGACACACAACACCTGGAAAATCAGGTAACTCCCACCCCAATACTGCGCTGTACCAAGGGTCTTAGCAAACTGGGCACACCAGGAGATTATATCCCACACCTGGCCGGGAGGGTCCCACGCCCGCCCACGGAGCCTCCCTCATTGCTAGCACAGCAGTCTGCAATCTAACGGCAAGACAGCAGCGAGGCTGGGGGAGGGGTGCCCGCCATGGCTGAGGCTTAAGTAAGTAAACAAAGCCACTGGGAAGCTTGAACTGGGTGGAGCTCACAGCAGCTCAAGGAGCTCTGCCTGTCTCTGTAGACTCCACCTCTGGAGACAGAGCACAGCTAATCAACAACAACAAGAACCACAAAGCAGCAGAAACCTCTGCAGATGCAAACGATCTGTCTGACAGCTTTGAAGGGAGCAGTGGATCTCCCAACACCGAGGTTGAGATCTGAGAACGGACAGACTGCCTGCTCAAGTGGGGCCCTGACCCCTGAGTAGCCTAACTGGGAGACATCCCGCACTAGGGGTAGACCGACACCTCACACCTCACACGGTGGAGTACACCCCTGAGAGGAAGCTTCCAAAGTAAGAATCAGACAGGTACACTTGCTGTTCAGCAATATTCTATCTTCGGCAGCCTCTGCTGCTGATACCCAGGCAAACAGGGTCTGGAGTGGACCTCAAGCAATCTCCAACAGACCTACAGCTGAGGATTCTGACTGTTAGAAGGAAAACTAACAAACAGGAAGGACACCCACACCAAAACCCCATCAGTACGTCACCATCATCAAAGACCAGAGGCAGATAAAACAACAAAGATGGGGAAAAAGCAGGGCAGAAAAGCTGGAAATTCAAAAAATAAGAGCGCATCTCCCCCTGCAAAGGAATGCAGCTCATCGCCAGCAACGGATCAAAGCTGGACTGGAGAATGACTTTGACGAGATGAGAGAAGAAGCCTTCAGTCCATCAAACTTCTCAGAGGTAAAGGAGGAATTACATACCCAGCGCAAAGAAACTAAAAATCTTGAAAAAAGAGTGGAAGAATTGATAACTAGAATAATTAATGCAGAGAAGGCCATAAACGAACTGACAGAGATGAAAACCATGACACGAGAAATACGTGACAACTGTACAAGCTTCAGTAACCGACTCAATCAACTGGAAGAAAGAGTATCAGCGATTGAGGATCAAATGCATGAAATGAAGCAAGAAGAGAAATCTAAAGAGAAAAGAAGTAAAAGAAATGAACAAAGCCTGCAAGAAGTATGGGATTATGTAAAAAGACCAAATCTATGTCTGATTGGGGTGCCTGAAAGTGAGGGGGAAAATGGAACCAAGTTGGAAAACACTCTTCAGGATATCATCCAGGAGAACTTCCCCAACCTAGTAGGGCAGGCCAACATTCAAATTCAGGAAATACAGAGAACACCACAAAGATACTCCTCGAGAAGAGCAACTCCAAGACACATAATTGCCAGATTCACCAAAGTTGAAATGAAGGAAAAAATCTTAAGGGCAGCCAGAGAGAAAGGTCAGGTTACCCACAAAGGGAAGCCCATCAGACTAACAGCAGATCTCTTGGCAGAAACTCCACAAGCCAGAAGAGAGTGGAGGCCAATATTCAACATTCTTAAAGAAAAGAATTTTAAACCCAAAATTTCATATGCCAGCCAAACTAAGTTTCATAAGTGAAAGAGAAATAAAATCCTTTACAGATGAGCAAATGCTTAGAGATTTTGTCACAACCATGCCTGCCTTACAAGAGACCCTGAAGGAAGCACTAAACATGGAAAGGAACAACCGGTACCAGCCATTGCAAAAACAGGCCAAAATGTAAAGACCATCGAGGCTAGGAAGAAACTGTGTGAACTAATCAGCAATGTAACCAGTTAATATCATAATGACAGGATCAAGTTCACACATAACAATATTAACCTTAAATGTAAATGGACTAAATGGTCCAATTAAAAGACACAGACTGGCAAACTGGATAAAGAGTCAAGACCCATCAGTTTGCTGTATTCAGGAGACCCATCTCACATGCAGAGACACACATAGGCTCAAAAAAAACGGATGGAGGAAGATCTACCAAGCAAATGGAGAACAAAAAAAAGCAGGGGTTGCAATCCTAGTCTCTGATAAAACAGACTTTAATCCATCAGAGATCAAAGGAGACAAAGAAGGACATTACATAATGGTAAAGGGATCAATTCAACAGGAAGAGCTAACTATCCTAAATATATACGCACCCAATACAGGAGCACCCAGATTCATAAAGCAAGTCCTTAGAGACTTACAAAGAGACTTAGACTCCCATACAATAATAATGGGAGACTTCAACACCCCACTGTCAACATTAGACAGATCAACGAGACAGAAAGTTAACAAGGATATCCAGGAGTTGAACTCATCTCTGCAGCAAGCAGACCTAATAGACATCTACAGAAGTCTCCACCCCAAATCAACAGAATATACATTCTTCTGAGCACCATATCACATTTATTCCAAAATTGACCACGTAATTGGAAGTAAAGCACTCCTCAGCAAATGTACAAGAACAGAAATTATAACAAACTGTCTCTCAGACCACAGTGCCATCAAACTAGAACTCAAGACTAAGAAACTCAATCAAAACCACTCAACTACATGGAAACTGAATAACCTGCTCCTGAATGACTACTGGGTACATAACGAAATGAAGGCAGAAATAAAGATGCTCTTTGAAACCAATGAGAACAAAGATACAACATACCAGAATCTCTGGGACACATTTAAAGCAGTGTGTAGAGGGAAATTTATAGCACTAAATGCCCACAAGAGAAAGCTGGAAAGATCTAAAATGGACACTCTAGTATCACAATTAAAAGAACTAGAGAAGCAAGAGCAAACACCTTCAAAAGCTAGCAGAAGGCAAGAAATAACTAAGATCAGAGCAGAACTGAAGGAGATAGAGACACAAAAAAACCTCCAAAAAATCAATGAATCCAGGAGTTGGTTTTTTGAAAAAATCAACAAAATTGATAGACTGCTAGCAAGACTAATAAAGAAGAAAAGAGAGAAGAATCAAATACACGCAATACAAAAAGATAAAGGGGATATCACCACCGACCCCACAGAAATACAAACTACCATCAGAGAATACTATAAGCACCTCTACGCAAATCAACTAGAAAATCTAGAAGAAATGGAAAATTTCCTGGACACTTACACTCTCCCAAGACTAAACCAGGAAGAAGCTGAATCCCTGAATAGACCAATAGCAGGCTATGAAATTGAGGCAACAATTAATAGCCTACCACCCAAAAAAAGTCCAGGACCAGATGGATTCACAGCTGAATTCTACCAGAGGTACAAGGAGGAGCTGGTACCATTCCTTCTGAAACTATTCCAATCAATAGAAAAAGAGGGAATCCTCCCTAACTCATTTTATGAGGTCAACATCATCTTGATACCAAAGTCTGGCAGAGACACAACAAAAAAAGAGAATTTTAGACCAATATCCCTGATGAACATCGATGCAAAAATCCTCAATAAAATACTAGCAAACCGGATCCAGCAGCACATAAAAAAGCTTATCCACCATGATCAAGTGGGCTTCATCCCTGGGATGCAAGGCTGGTTCAACATACGCAAATCAATAAATGTAATCCAGCATATAAACAGAACCAAAGACAAAAACCACATGATTATCTCAATAGATGCAGAAAAGGCCTTTGACAAAATTCAACAGCCCTTCATACTAAAAACGCTCAATAAATTCGGTATTGATGGAACGTATCTCAAAATAATAAGAGCTATTTATGACAAACCCACAGCCAATATCATACTGAATGGGCAAAAACTGGAAAAATTCCCTTTGAAAACTGGCACAAGACAGGGATGCTCTCTTTCACCACTCCTATTCAACATAGTGTTGGAAGTTCTGGCCAGGGCAATCAGGCAAGAGAAAGAAATCAAGGGTATCCAGTTAGGAAAAGAAGAAGTCAAATTGTCCCTGTTTGCACCGGGGCCTATCATGGGGGGGTTGGGGAGGGATTGCACTGGGAGTTATACCTGATGTAAATGACGAGTTGATGTGTGCTGATGAGTTGATGGATGCAGCACACCAACATGGCACAAGTATACATATGTAACAAACCTGTACGTTATCCACATGTACCCTAGAACTTAAAGTATAATAATAATAATAATAATAATAATAATAATAATAATAAATAAATCAGTAAATAAAATAAAAAGGAAATATATCTATGTAAATGTATATGTGTATATGTGAATGAGTGTGCATATATATGCACATACTACAAGGCACTGGTAGGATTTTATGATATACTGGTGAGATCCTTCTGTAGGACTGTAGGTTTCAATCCTCAGTGCCATTCTTCATATCAGAGTCTGCTTTCTAAGGAATCCAAGCAGAAACACACTTTTTCTTCATTTTTAATCAGTTCAAAATATGTCAGTAATATTGCTATTAAACCTAGCAATCTGAGACCTTTATTTTTATTTTCAGGAAAGGCTTAGCTAAGATAACAGAAGTAATATAGCTCCATTTATGCAAAAATCAGGTAAAAGATTTAGGTATTAAAGACCAAAAAATAATTAAAAACACATATGTTATTAAAATATAATGTATAATTCAAGATCACCCATGCCAGCTTGGAAAACAGTAAATTTTTGGAAATAGACCAAATAGCTTCAAAAAGAAAAAAAGAGAACAGAAAAGAAAAAAGAAGAGAACAGGAAAGAAAAAAGAAAAGAACCGATGTCTATACAGTTCAGCTACTCTGGGAGTCAATAAATATCTCCGATGTTCAATTTTTGGTGCAATTTTTGTTCCAAGGCGATTCAACAGTTCATTCCTTCATTCCCTTTTTTTTTTTCTGAAAAAATTGATCCTTATAACGTAATGCAAATAAACATAAACCGTGACATTTATTAGAAAATTACTAAGTCAAGATTTGATTTTCTTAATTATTACATTTTAGGAGCAGTTGTTTAAGCTATTCAGAGTAACTAGAGCACTTCTCTTCATTTTACATACCAGGAAGTTGAGGTACTACAGCACCAAGCAATACGTTAAGAGTCATCTAGCTAAAAAGTGTCAAACCCAGGAGCAGGTTTACTTGATTCCAGACACTTAACACATAACTCAACCATGTATTGCATTTCAATATGGTGAAGATGTTGAGGAAAAAACCCTTCATTCAACACAAGGGGACCAATACTCCTGCCCGCATCATGAAACTTCTAGCTATTTTGTAATTATGTAAAATGTTGAGAAAGAAAAGGAGCAGGTTTCCCATTGGGAATCAGAGTGAATGTCTCCCTTTTGTTTATCACCAGGTCATATCAATTTCTACCCCTGAATATTTTCTCACACCTCCTCCTCCTTCAATCAATCCAAACCTATTCATCTCAAGGAACCACTTGCTCTGAGAATTTATTCTGGATTGTTCCTCTCAACAATGATCAGCAATGCCTGTAACTCAGTCATCTATCCAATCACAAACTGAGACTCATTTTGAACATATTTGATTCCAGCTGCTTTCACAAACACTATTTGTCCTCAGTTGATTGTACACTCAAGCTCATTTATAAATTAGTCATTCCAATTACTTAAAATGAGACCACTGAAGAAGACTAAAAGCTTAAAAACAAAGTTTCACTGATGAATTTCACACTTCAATTCATCAGATGGGAAATATGTGAAAAAAGTCAAATGATTTCATTTTTGTCTATATTTAATCCTAGATCTTACTAAAGGAGTATAAGGGGTGAAAAATATCACTGTGTTTATTATTTACTGTCTCTGCACTTTAGCTATGGTTATTGTGGCTCAGTCTTGGAAGATTTGCCAAACACAAGAAATTGAGATTCTGTGTTTGATTAATAACATTCTACTGGCTATTTGTGCATGCAAACACATACAACACACTATGAAACATACTTTGCTTCCCTAAGGCTAACATCGTGCTAACAACTCAGCAAGTAATTGAACTGTATTTAATTATTCACTAGAATGCCTCTTGGTAGAAAATCAAGTTGTCTGGTTTTTATTAGGTTTATGTGACTCTTTGTTGCCTTGTTAGGGTTTAGGCTTTCTTTAGAAAACAAATCAACGTAGAAGGTAGCTTATGATGGAAAAAAAAGTTTTTGCTTTTAGAAAGATATATTACCATAAAACTCAATCAGAGCATGTACAATACTAGAGTAAACTGCACTGGGAGTTTACCATGGATACCTCTTCACCAGCACATCTTCCTACCTTCTTGTTTTTTCTTATGTTTTGCATTTTTTTCTGTCTAAATAAGAATATCCTTTAACACTTCAATCTCCTGAATGTCTTTTATCCCTTGGTAGGGGTGACTCCATGTGTTGCTTTCTTTTCAAAAGATAAAGGCCATATAATAATGCTTTTTCTTTTAATCTTTTTATTTTTAATGGTTTTAAATTCTTTATCCTCTACTACATCTTGTTTCCTAAATGACCAAGCATTTCCTTTCAATGAGCTGAGAAATGCTATGTCTTTCTGAATGATGCCAAATCTGATGCTATGTGAAAAAAGAGACCAATTGTCAGGAATCAATAAGTTAAAAAGAAACGGGTTGGGCGCAGTGGCTCATGCCTGTAATCCTAGGACTCTGGGAGGCCGAGGCGGGTGGATCACCTGGTGTCAGGTGTTCGAGACCAGCATGGCCAATATGGTGAAACCTTATCTCTACTAAAAATACAAAAATTAGCCAGGAGTGGTGGCAGGTGCCTGTATTCCCAGCTACTTGGGAGGCTGAGGCAGGGGAATCACTTGAACCTGGGAGGCGGAGGTTGCAGTGAGCTGAGATAGCTCCATTGCCCTCCAACCTGGGCGACAAGAGTGAAACTCTGTCTCAGAAAAATAAAAAAACTCTACTGGGGAGATGGGAAATTATAGTCAAACCTCTTTGTCTTTATGGTGTTTCCCAAACTTGACGGTGTCTAAGAATGAGCTTGTTAAAGAGAGATTCCAAGGCTCCATCCATAGAATTTGCAGGGTTATTGACTGGGAACATTTTGTTTGCAGACATATTTTTTCTTATCTTGTCTCATGTAGTATATTTTTTAAAAAGCTGATTTCCAACATTTATCAATCGGAAGATTTTAAATAATGTTCTTTTCCCTGGAAAAACTAAAACAGTAAAATGGGAAATTTTGTCAGCATGGGAACCACTTTCACACAAGATGAGAATCTTCCGGAACTGAGTAGCTATTTGCTTTTGGTGAGATGTTATCTCCAGTTATTCTGATTTTTCTTTAATTTCTAGTATTCTAAATCCCTGATATTTTGATAAATAGACTTTTTTTCTCATCATTTATTACTAAATGTTTTAGAATTTTATGTAAGGGTGTGATCTTTCCAAGGAAATCTAACAATTTATGTGTTTACACACAAACACACGAACATATGAAACTTCAAAATATTAGTTCTTATTATTTACAGTGCATTTAGCAAATTTCTTCTGTATAATATAGTTTCAAGCTGAATATATGATAATGCAGCTAATTAAAAAATTTTTAGATTTCTTACATGGAATTTATGAAGTCAGTTTTTAAAATATTTCATATGAGCATCAAAAGAATGATAAAAATGATAATATTTGTTGCTTTGGAGGATTATTATTTTATTCATAATTGCTGTGAGTGCACAAAAATTTACATAAAATAGTGATATTATTTTTTATATTATTTTTATTTTGTTTATTTTATTATTTATTATTTTATTTGCAATTTCTGTGTATATATATATACACGCACATACATGGGGTACATGAAATATTTTGATATAGGCATCTAGTGCATTTATCCTTTGTGTTACAAACAATCCATGTATACTCTTTCAGTTATTTTTAAATGCACAATATAATATTGTTGACTGAAGTGACCCTGTTGTGCTATCAAGTACTGGACCTTATTCATTCTATCTATAGTTCTGTATCCTTTAACCATTTCCACCTCCCCACCCTCGGTCACTTCACTATCCTTCCCAGCACATGGTAACCATCATTCCACTCTCTATATACATCAGTTAGACCACACTTGCTTTTTAATTTATAAATCTTGTATACACAGTGTTTTGTTTCTCTGCTGATGTTACTATTTTCCACTGTGACTGTGGATATGTCAGCTTATTCTTCAAAGTCTTAATAGTACTCCATTAAATTCACCATGCCCAGGGACAGTGCTCCATTTTCTATCAACAGAGATGTTTTTGCCTATTTTTGAACTTTATAAAAATATCTTGAGACAATATATACTTTGCTGGGCATCTGGCTTTTTTGTTAAAAATGATTTGAGAATCATCCAAGTGATTGCATACATCACTAGTTAATTCCTTAGTTGTTGTTTCAGATTCTTACACTGTGTAAATATATAATTGTTCTTCCTCCAATAATAAACATTTGGAGAATTTCCAAGTTTTAGGCTATTATAAAAAATCTTATTATATTAGTCACTGGCTAACTTCTTTTATCTGCTAGTATATATTCCTAGGAACACCTGGGTTGACTTTGCAATGTTTTTGCTGTTGCTAGCTCATTGACTTAATGATGTTCACAGGGAAAGTTATTCCTCACTACCTGCCTACGTGTCAGTCAGCTAGCTACTTAATTACAAAAATTGAATATAGACTGGTCCTCCACATCTAGGAATTCAACCGACTTCAGATAAATAATATTTTAAAAAATAAACAATAAAAATGCAAAAATTAAAAAACAGTATGTTTTAAAATAGGATATGCTTACTATTTGTAAGTAGTAAGAATTTACATTACAATTACAACATAGAATTTACATTGATTCAGGTATTAAAAGTAATCTAGAGATGATTTAACATATATGGGAAAATGTGCTTAGGCTACATCCCAAAAGAGTTTAAGGGATGAGAAATATTGATGTGGACCTCCACATCTAGGAATTCAACCAACTTCAGATAAATAATATTTTAAAAAATAAACAATAAAAATTAAAATACAAAAACTCAAAACAATATGCTTTAAAATAGAATATAGTATTTGCATAGAATTTACATTGAATTAAGTATTATAAGTAATCTAGAGATGATTTAACATATATGGGAAAGTGTGTTTAGGTTACATGCAAATACTATGCAAATTTATATAAGAAACTTGAACTTCCAATGATTTTGGTATTCTTGGGGTTCCCAGAACAAATTACCCGTAGATACCAAGGGAGGACTTTGTATAACATTAGAAATACTAAGTTGACTAGATCCTTAAAATTCTAAATATATGGAACTTATAACCTTTGACTCTAGTACAGTGAATAAATAATTAAAATTCATGGTAAACTCAGGAAAGCCACAAAATACGAGGAAATAAACAACAATTGATGTCAAATAGACAGTGAGATTCATTTTAGTGGAGTGACGGGAAAAAAGGCTTCCTTGAAATTGTAGTCTAAGAATTTGGTGAGATGAGTATGATCTGGGTAATCAGATACTGTAAGGCAGAGAAAATAATTCAGAAGCATTAGGATAAATAAGGGCATCTTTGGAAGGACATTTATATATATTTTCAATACATAAAACTATATGTATAAAAAGTCTACAATTTTCATATGACACATTAAATCACTGTGTGAAACATTCAGTATTACTTTGAAAAACTATAAGGTGTGTAAGATGAGGAGATCAATTCCTTCCGTGTGTCTAAAATGGAAAGAGTATGAAAAACTATAATGAGAAATAAAATTTTAGTATAAATTGAGAAGATCTCTTGATTCAGAATAAATTACATTTCTTATGAGTCCTTCTGATTTGTAATTTTGAAAACCAGTATTTAGTGATAAATTTGTTTTCCCCTAAAAGAAGAGAAAGTGATTCACCTTGCCCTGGTATTTTTGGTGGACTAAGAACTCATCACAGTTGTATAAGTAAATACTGATTAATGTAAATGATAATGGTAATTTCAGTTCAAAGGAAGATTAAGCTGAGAAAATCTGGCAGGTAAGGGTGATACATGCTGCAATGCGCTAGCATATCTGAACAAGAACCTTGTAAAAAGAAAAAATCTGTTTAAAACAAATAAGAAGTGTATGTTGTGGGTCTGATCATGGAAATGAACTGTTTTTGTCAAATAGTGACATGCTGACAGTCAGCCAAGTGACAAGTGTAATTATGCTAGATACTTTTTTTTTTTTTTTTTTTTGAGAGGGAGTCTCGCTTTGTCGCCCAGGCTGGAGTGCAGTGGCGCGATCTCGGTTCATTGCAAGCTCTGCCTCCTGGGTTCACGCCATTCTCCTGCCTTAGCCTCCCGAGTAGCTGGGACTACAGGCATCCATCACCATGTCTGGCTGATTTTTTGTATTTTTAGTAGAGATGGGGTTTCACCGTATTAGCCAGGATAGTCTTGATCTCCTGACCTTGTGATCCTCCTGCCTCGGCCTGCTAGAGGCTTTTTATAGATGTTCCAATACATTTTATACTGAAGGATTGAGTTGTGATTATTACTGCTTTATTTTGCAATTATTTAATCAATTTGACCTGACATCTCTTCAACCTTCAGTATTCAAAACAACATCTCAAATTCAAACGGTTGAAAATTCTGGTTGAACTATCTCTGGTTAAAAATTAGGAGACATTCTTTCTTATCATACCAATGGACTCTGAAGTAATTTGTCTCACTCAATAAAAAGTTGTACCCAGATATTTAAAGATAGAACTTTTAATTTAAATCTAGAGTTGGGAAGATTTTGGAGGTTTAATGCCAAGCTTATAATTCTCATTATCTGTTGCTTTATAGTAAAGTACCCCAAGACTTAGTGGCTTAAATATCAGTTAATTATGATTTCTCAGGGATCTATAGATTGACTGGGCTTAGTTGGGCAATTCTTACTTGGATTTTCTCATGCAGCTTCAGTCAGATGGTGAATGTGGTTGTCTGGAGGCTCAACTGCTGTCAACATCCAAGAAGGCTCATACGTATGGCTGGCAATTGATGCCTTGTCAGAAAGGAGCTTGACTGGGGCTTTTAACCAACCATTTAATAACAATGCCTACATGTGGCCTCTCTGTATGGCTTAGATTTCTCAAGGCAAGTGGTGTGGTTCTGAGTTAGGATCCTCAAAATGAGCACCCCAAGAGGTGGAATACAGAAGCTACCAAGTCGACTAAGAACCTGTATTAGATTCCTAGGGCTGCTATAAAATGGGCCTACCATACACTAGGTGGCTTAAAGTGACATAATTTATTATCTCCAAGTTCTGAGATCAGAAGTATAAAATCAAGGTATTGACAAAGCCATGCTCCCTGGAATGTGCTGTTCCATTCCACTTTCCTAGCTTCTGGTAGGTGTAGGCATTGGTAGACTCATCACTCCCATCCTTTATCATCACACAGTCTTCCCTCTGTATTATGTGTGTGTCTCTATGTCTTTATTTCCTCTTTTTGAGGACACTAGTCATATTGGAGTAAGGACCTACCCAAATTAGCCCATTTTAACCTGATTATATCTACCAAGGCTTAATTTCCAATAAGGTCACATTCTGAGGAACTAGAGATTAAGGCTTTAGCATATCAGTTTTGGAAGAAACAACTCATAACAGGACTATAACTCACTTGACACATTATAGTATGTGCTATATCCTATTGGTCAAAGCAATATCAGGACCTGCCCAGTTTCAAGGGGGTGAATCATAGAGTTTGCTTTTTGACAGTGGATTGGTAAGTCACACTGCAAGAGTTTAAGGGAAGAGAAATATTGATGTGGACCTCTTTGGGAAATCCAGCCTATCATACTCTACCCTCCATCCACAGTGATTCACTTTTTTCCATTTGCAAAATCCACTCACCCACTCCAAACATCCAATGGCAATGTTATCTAAAGTAGCTATCTAAAGTAGCTCTTGGTACAGAGAAAGCTCCACAGATGCAATTCTTTGAGGACACAACTTCTTGGTTACTTCTGATTTGAAGAACTCTCACCTAAAGGAAGACGTTATCTGCCCCTCACATGCTGAAATATAATGTTGAGGCAGGAGTAGGTAACCATAATGGCATTCTAGTTCAAAAAGTAGGGAATGTGAATTTTGGCATCATCACTCATCTTTTTTATTAAAAAAAAAATATGACCTATGTTTTCAGCTAAGTATATATATATATATATATATATATATATATATATATATATTTTTTTTTTTTTTTTTTTTTTTTTTTTTTTTTTTGAGGCAGAGTCTTGCTCTGTTGCCCAGGCTGGAGTGCAGTGGCACGATCTCAGCTCACTGCAAGCTCCGCCTCCTGGGTTCACGCCGTTCTCCTGCCTCAGCCTCCTGAGTAGCTGGGACTACAGGTGCCCGCCACCACGCCCGGCTAATTTTTTGTATTTTTAGTAGAGATGGGGTTTCACCGTGTTAACCAGGATGGTCTCAATCTCCTGACCTCAGTGATCTGCCCGCCTTGGCCTCCCAAAGTGCTGGGATTACAGGCATGAGCCACCACGCCCGGCCTAAGTATATATATATATTTTTTACCAACTTCCTTCTTGTAGGTTTGCAGCTACTAAAAATGATGGGGGTGGAGGAAACAATCCTAAAATGAGGTCTGAAATTAAACCTCTATAAGAAAAGTGGGAAACATTTTTGGTGGGCTTACTCAACATGCATTTGCAACTTCCTTTTGGTTATTTTCTTCTATTATAGGGCCTGAGAAGCTAAGTTTTCTCTCAGATTCTTCTGCAGCTATGGCTCTCATGACTAGGATTCTCACCGATGCGATATAAACAGAAGTCTGCTGGTGCTTGGTAGTCTCACTCAATATCCTTCTTTCGCTTTAAATAATGATATGAGGGCTGATTTTCAGCAGCCATTCTGTGTCCATGATGGGAAGATCAAGAGAATTTTAGAAACCTGGGCCCTGAAATTCAGCTTAAGCTGGTGGATTGAACTGATACTGACGCTTTCTGTTGCCTAGGTCCTTTAAGCCACCATATGCACATATGTCAGAACCACCCAGTGGAAGATGGAACAGCTACATCTCCAGGCTTATTGTTACAGAGATTAACAAAGAAGTCCTTACATGGGGATTTTTCTTACATGCGGAATAAATTTCTGTTATTTTAAACTAGCCAGTTCATGGAACTTTGTTTACAACTGCTCTTGGAAACTAATACAGCAAACCATCAAATTTACCAAGCATAGAAAGAACTACAAAAAAATGAAATGTAAATAAAAGTAAAATAAATCAATAAAACTGATGACCCCCAAATAACTCATTCACATAATAAAATTAGTAGACAAGGATAATAAAACAACTACTGTAAGTACACTACATAGTGTTCCATAAGTTAGAGGAAAGCATGTGTATGGTGAGAGATACAGAAAATATAAAAAAAAGACTACATCAAACTACTAGAGACATAAGTACCAATGTTTGAAATGAAGAATGCATTGAATGGAATTAACAATAAACTTGTACACTACAGAAGAGATATTAGTGAGCTTGAATATATAGCAATACAAATTATCCAAAATAAAAGAGAGAGAAGATTAAAGAAAAAAATGAGCAGAATATCATTGTTTTGTAAATAAAATTAAGTAGCTATGTAAGTGATTAGAGTCCCATAATAGAGGAGAGGGTAAGACAGGAAACATAATTTTCAAGTCTTTTAATGCAAGTTATAAACCCACAGATCTAAAAGTTTCAATGAACTTGAAACAGAACACATGGAAAAACTACATCAAGGTATATCATAATCAAATTGTTTAAAATTAGTGATAAAAAATTTAATCATCCAGAGAAATAATATACATACAGAGGATCAAAGGTAAAAATGATTGCAAAAATCTTACTGAAAACAATACAAGCCAGAAAGCTGTGTAATGACATCTTTAAAGTATTCACAGAAGCAATCAATGAAAAACAAAACAAAACATTGTTAACCTAAAATTCTACACCCAGCAATAACATTTTTCAGGCTCCATTTTTTGATATACAAAAGGCTTTAAGTCTCAGATATCCTTTCTCTACTCTTCCTTCACTTATTACATTCCAGTAAAGATGGCCTATTTCTCATATCTCCAGCATAGTTAAATTCATTCTCAACTGGGAAACTTTATGCTTGCTTTCTGTTTGCCTAGAATGTTCCTTTCTCAGACTTTCACAACCTACTTTCTATCATTAATAGGTCTAAGTTTGAGCCTTCTTTGACCTTAGCTATAATTAAAAAATCAAAACTAATTTAACAGCAAGCTTATGGAGCTTTATACAAGGAATATGTCAACATTTTTTCCCAATATACAAGAAAGGAATTACAGTTTTTATTACCCTCAAAAAACATGTGAATTATCAATTACGAATTATCACATGTTTTTTGAGGGTAATAAAAATTTATGGTAGATTATGTATTTATGGTAGGTTACCCAATAGCAATAAAATAAACTTACTTTGCTGATAGATAAGTAAACTGACAGGATTTGCTGATGGTTGTGTGAAAATAAGAAAACTTATGAATGACCCCAGGTTTTTTGACTAACTAGGAGAATAAATTGTCATGGAAACAGGGAAACACTATGAGAGAAATGTTTTAGGGGAGGAAATCATGAGTACAATTTGACATATAAAGCTTGAGATATCTGTTAGATATACAGGTAGTGTTATCAAGTAAGCAGTTAGATATAAAAATCTGGATATCAAAAGCAAAGTAAAATCTAAACATATAAATGTGTGAGTTATGAGTATATATATATGATACTGAAAGTCATGTGATTTGATTATACAACTTACACAATAGTTACAAATGAAGAGATGTCTAAAAACTAAACTCTTGGTTACTGTAACATTTAATGATTAAGCAGATGAAAATAAACCAGCAAAAGAGAAACAGAGAGACACATAACTGCCTCCACCCCTCAAAGAACAAGAGACACTAATGTCCTGATCTTTAAGTCAAGAAAATGTTTCAAGGAGGAAATAAAAAAATGTATCAAATAACACCAATAATTTGGAAAAGATAAGAACTGATAGTTGCTTGTTGATTTCATCATATGGGTAATGTGTACAGGAGTAGTTCTAAGAAATAGTAAGGATACACTACTTACTATTGGTGTGGACTTGAGAGGATTGGCAGAAAGGAAGTGAAGACAATAGCACTCTATATTATCTTTTTCCTTTTTCTTTTCTTTTTTTTTTTTTGATTTAGTCTCACACTGTTGCCCAGGCTGAAGTGCAGTGGTATGATCTCGGCTCACTGCAACCTCTGCCTCGCAGGTTCAAGCGATTCTCCTGCCTCAGCTTCCCAAGTAGCTGAGACTACAGGCGCCCACTACCATGCCTGGCTAATTTTTCTATTTTTAGTAGAGACGGGGTTTCACTCTGTTGACCAGGCTTGTCTCAAATGCCTGACCTCGTGATCCACCAGCCACAGCCTCCCAAAGTGCTGGGATTACAGGCATGAGCCACCGTGCCCAGCCCCAGTACTCTCTATTCCAAAACAGAACACAGAACAACATATGCAAAATACCAAATCTACCTGGACATTAAAAATATGTGAATAAATAAACAAAAGGAAGCACTCATAAAAACTTTAAGGGTAAAAAGAGAAAACAAAACAATATATATAGAGTGTTCTAGACTATTTAGAATAACCAGTATAAAACACACATATTTGTCCAATGGTACTCATATAGGTTTTATACAAACGCTAGAAAAAGCAACAGTATACATTTTTAGTCATAGTGTGTTCAGCAGAAAGCTAAAGAAAACCCAACTAATATTGGCTTAAATAAGTAAGAGGTTTATAATCCCAGCCAATACATTGTCAAGATCAAGTCACTCAGTGCTTTTGTTATTGCTCAGTGCTGTCATCAATATACATAAGCTGTTCTTCTTTATCCCCTTTGCTATCTTCAGTATTCTCAAGATCCATGTGTATGATATCTCCAGTCATAAGATCTGTGTCTGTTGTGGGAAGAATGGAGAAGGCCATGAGCAAGGTGCTGAAAATACATGTTCTCCACTGGCCAGAAGTATCTCTAGGTGCAAGGCAGTTGAAGTTGAGTACTTTATAACGACTAGAGTAGAGTAAGGCAAGGGAAAAGAGAGTAGGAATAGCTTGTGAGTAATTAATTAAGAGTTTGTATACACATAACAAAAGAAGCAAGCATTTAAGCCAAGGGGAAACAAATCAAAATAAAGTAAGAAGAGTGCACTAAACGAAGAACAAAAGCGAAAGAATGGGATAAGAAAAAGATAAAAGTAAAGAACATAAAATTAAGAATTGTTATTTAAAATAAATTATTCATATTAAATAGCAGCCTTACCAGAGCTCTGTTAAATTTAAAATAAAAGAGATAGATAATAATCATTTAAATATGAAGACATATCGACTCAGATTTAAAACAAATTGATACATGCTGGAGAGTTTAATGTGCAATTTCAAATATTTGCAATTTTTAAAGTCGAGTTGAGATGGATAATTTCTCAAGAAAATTTTTTTGATGAAAATGGACACAAGAAAAGGTTAAAATCCTGATAGGCTGTTAGCCATGGGGAGGGATATAAAAAAGATAGTCAAATATTTAACTCTCCAGAGACATTAAGCATAGATGGGTTTACTGATCAATTTATAAAATATTAAGAAAATTCAAATTTCTGTTATTTAAATTTTCTCAAAGCATAGGAAATCCTGAAAAACTTCAAATTTCCTGATCTAGGCTCAATTTCAAAACAAAATTGGAAAAAACAATCCTGTATCACTTATATATAGATTAAAACATTATTACATACTAGTAAACTGATTACATGGCCATATTTACAAATAACACACTCCAATCAAGTAAAGTTAATTTTGAATCATGACGCAGGCTCAAAATTGGAAATCTCTTAATACGACTTACACTATTAATATATTAAATATTAAAAAAGAATCTCAATGAGGGAATATAATATTTTAGAGGTAGGAAAACTAAGATGTATAGTGGTTAAGAAACATATTCGAAATAACAGAGATTATATATACACCTGAGATTTAATTGCAGATCTTTCTGACTTTGAAAACCCTTTTTTAAAATTAGATATTTAATTGTTACCTGGTATTATACAGTCCTGAGTAAATCACAAGTTGCCTTAATAAAATATTTTAAATGGTTCAGTCATTTTGATGTGACAGAAAATCTGTATAAAAGAGTCTTTCTTTTTTTTTAAGAAGTCAATTTTTTTTCCCAGAAAACCACCAGCAAGTATGCCTTTATGTCTCATTGACCATAATTCAGCCCAGTAAACATTTCTTGTTGCTGAGGAGGGTGCACGGCTTTTGAAGATTCACTGTGGAAGATTGCTAAGAAACAAGGGTTTAGGCATTGCAACTAGGAAGAGAAACAATGCCTACAACAACGACATTATTTCTTTGATGGCTGTCAAATGATAACTTCAGCACCCTCCCTCCTTAAGGCAATCAGCGAAGCACAGTACAAGGTGAGAGAGAGAAGGGACATGCTTGATTTTTAGGCAATGAGTCCACTCACTTTCAGTCATTTTTTGATTCTGAATTATTTCCATGATACATCAACCTCCTTAATGTAGTCATGGATGCCCATATGAACTGCTAGTTTCGCAAATGTATAAGAATAATTCTTTTTACAATGTAATCATTTATCAGAGAGCCAATGACAGTTTTATTGAATTAGATACATAAAATAGTTTATAGTCAGAGGACACTGGAGGGCAAATCACTAGTAGTGGTAATTACTCCTGCGTGATGTGCCTCACACATCAGGAAATAAAATATGAATATGGGAACAGCTAAGGCAATATATGAGTGTTTCCACGCCATTGTAGGCAACTTTTCTTTGCTTTACTCTAGAATGTCATACACTTAAAATAATGTATTATGAATATGTGACGTGAAAGTAATATCTTGTGCTACAGGAACCAATCTATGCTCCTTAAGAAGCTGATCTTTGTACTATGTGACCACAGGTCACTTTGGAAGTTGCTTTTAGTCAAGTCTATGTCATCTACTCTCTTCCACCTAAGTGGACTTCAGATCAGCAGAGTCAACAGAGCCCATTTCTGTCCCTTGTGCATCAACCAAATTTCAGTTTGCTGTGCTTTGCACTAAAAATAGTTTTAGTTCAGATCTGATTCTGACTTTATTTAATAGCTATGAAACAATAGGAAATTTGGAATCTGCTTTTCTTTAACTCGATCTTCAAGTGTTTATTTCTCAATTGGTCAAGCAATGTTGACTTAAGGAACTCCTACTTTGTGGAAATAAGAAAATCTCAGTTTATTTCTTTAAGGGAGGGGAGGAAACAGGTGTTAAGATCTGCTACACAGAGCTGACCTGATGGTCAGAGGTTAGTGAGGGTAGTCAGACGTTTCTTGCCTATAGGTTAAATAGGATGAATTTTTCTTCTTGGAGTAAGTTTATACCAAGTCAATTTGTCAATGTGGGTCAGTTAAGTGGACTGATACAGTGGCAATAATTCCAAGGTAGAATGTGCAGAGAAGATGAGGCTTTTGTCATATTTTTGACACTATTTTATTTCATTTTCTGTTCTGCCATACTTGAATCTCGCAATCATTTTCTGCTTTCTGGGTGCTTCTCCTTTATATTCTGAGGCCTTTGCTGGGTTGTATTTTTATGAAAGTTTTACTAACTGTGCTTTTGTCCTAGGAAAGTGGTGGATGTGTTGTGATCATAAAGGATGTTAATCAGAAGGATTTATTCCTTTGGTTAAACCTTCTCTCTTCCACATCATGATTTTTATTTCTCTGTTTGATTATTTCTATTCGCATACCAGAATTCTCAAGTAGCCTCCAATTTTGAAGACATGACAATATCGTGACTCATCTCTCCTGACCCATGCATGCCATCTAGCATGTCACCTCTACTCCCTTCCATTACGCCCTGATCAAGATTCTAGATTAATCATTGGAGTTATTGTCTTATCCTCTGTACCCTTTTTGCTCTTGACTCAAGCATTCTTGCAATCAATTTTCTATCCAACATTGATAGAGTTACTCTCCTACAAATCAGTTACTCTTCTACAAATACTTTTCCCTGTATCTTAGAATAAAACCTAAATTCCTTTCACAGTAATCAAGACTTTACATGGGGCCAGGCATGGTGGCTCACACCTATAATCCCAAGACTTTAGCAGGCCACGGTGGGTGGATGTCTTGAGCACAGGAGTTTGAGACCAGCCCTGGCAGTATGGCAAAACCCTGTCTCTACAAAAAAAAAAAAAAAAAAAAAGAAAGAAAGAAAAAAAGAAAAGAAAAAAATTAGCTGGGAGTGGTGGCACACACCTGTAGTCCCAGCTGCTTGGGAGGCCAAGGTGGGAGGATTGATTGAGCCCAGGAGGTCAATGCTGCAGTGAGCCATAATCATGTCACTGTGCTCCAGCCTAGGCAATGGAATGAAATCCTGTCTTAGATAATAATAATAATAACCATATATGCTTTGACCCTTGTCTCATTCTTCAAAGTTGTCTCAAGCATACTGTCCCCCACTTTGTCCCCACTGAAGACATACATCTAACTCACTATGTTTCAACTGCACTCATTACTCATCTGCTCCTTGAATATTTCAAGATATTCCTTATCTCAATTTGTTGTTCTTTCTCCTTGAAATTGTTTCTTTCTCCGATTTTTTTTTTTTTTTTTTTTTTTTTTTTTTTTTTTAGGCAGAGTCTCTCTCTGTTGCCCCAGCTGGAGTGCAGTGGCGTGATCTTGGCTCATTGCAAGCTCCGCCTCCTGGGTTCACGCCATTCTCCTGCCTCAGCCTCTTGAGTAGCTGGGACTACAGGTGCCCGCAACCACGTCCGGTATTTTTTTTGTATTTTTAGTAGAGACAGGGTTTCACCATGTTAGCCAGGATGGTCTCCATCTCCTGACCTCGTGATTTGCCCGCCTCAGCCTCCCAAAGTGCTGGGATTACAGGCGTGAGCCACCGCGCCCGGTCTCTTTCTCCGATTTTTTAAACGACTTAACAACTTCCTCATTTACCCATGCATCTCAGCCTAGCCATACCTCCAACAAATTAGCTTCCTTCCCCCTAGCCAATTAGAATTGCAAACCAAAAACTCCCTCTCCTATTACAGTTAATTTCATTTTAACTTACTTAACACATGGAATTATTTTGTTTACTGGTTTCTTAGTTTATATTAGCTTCAGCTGTAGTCACAAAATACAGACACAGACAGATACACAAACCACAAATGTGGACCTAATAAGGTCAGACACCTGATTTATTTGTTCAGGGCTGCATGCATCACCTAAAACAAAACAAAACAAAAATGTGTGGCACATGTGAAATGCACAATACATATTGTTTTACTGCTTCTTTCTTGAAATGTGGAATTGAATAAAAAGAAATGTAATGTCAAAGGGCACTCAGGTAAATAATAAACACTAACATTTATTAAATTCTTATTAAGGGTCAAGCAATATTCTAAACACCACATATAGTGTGAGTCCCACTATCATTTCTATTTTGCAGGTACTGAAGCAAAAGCAAAAGAGATCTACATGTGATATTGTTAGGATGTTTTTCCTGAAAATATCAAGTTGAAATGTGGTCCCCAGTGTTGGAGATGGGGTCATTGGGAGGTATTTGGGTCATAAGTGGCTTGGTGCCCTCCTCAGAACAATGAGTTCATGTGGGATCTGGTTATTAAAGAGATTGGGATCGCCCTCCTTTCTTTTGTTCCCCTTTTTACCATGTGACTGGCCTGTTGGCCTTTGCTGTCCAACATAAATAAAAACTTCCTGAGGTCCTGACCAGAAGTAAATGTTGGTGCCATGCTTCCTGTACAGCTTGCAAAACTGTGAGCTAAATAAACCTCTTTTCTTTATAAATTACCCATTCTCAGGTATTCCTTTATAGCAGCACACAATGGACTATACAATCTGTATCCTAAATCTTAAGTTACACTCCAAAGCTCTCTTTTTGTTCTTTTTGTTGGCTTCACAGTAGTTGTCTCTGAGGGAAAATACAATGACTCTCATTTTGGAATTTGAGGACTCTGAACAGGACTTATGGGGTTCAGCAGACACCACCACTGAGGATGGTGGGACAGTGGTTCACTGTCCTATCAGGAAGAGGCAATATGTAAGGGTTAAAATAACAGATGAAGAAATTAACAAATATTAGTTATAGCAAAAATAATAAATAAGCTTGGCCTATTTCAGTGTTGCCTAACTCAACTATTTCAGTAGGTCAGAAGAAAGGATGTCTAATGGTCATTAAATACTTAGGCAGATACTTGGGCAAAGACAGATATTAGATGCAGAGGTAAAGAGGAAGAAAAGAAAATATTTTCTCGCACTTCAATGCAATCCATTCCATTCCAGTTTTTTTTTTTCCATTCAATTTCATTTTAATTTATTCCATTCCTCTGGAGCTCAGCCCATTTCATCCTCTCCTATTTCATTCTACCCCATTCTGTTCTGCTTTCTTCATTCAACCATTACTGAATATTTTCTAAATATACGGTTATTTGTCTAATGTTGGGAGTAAAGGAAAAGGGTGAGGATTATAAAGGCAAACAACATGTAGGATTTATCTTCAAGGGGGCTACAATCTAGGAGATAATTAATGTGTAGAAATCAGAGAGCCCTGCATTCCAAATGTAGCTCTGTCAGGTAGTCCATCTCTTTAAATTCAATTTCTTTTATTAGAAAATTTATAGATACATAACAAAATTTTATTTGTTGTTAGGTAATTAATTGTACTGATATGTACATGAAACGTGACATAGTTACTGGAATATAAAATTTTAATTTTCCTCTAAACTAAACTAATACAGCAAAAAATAAATCATGCATTCTAGAATTTATGTCAGAAACTGTTCTTCTTTTCAAAAAGGCTAATTTGTTTAGTATAACTTCATGCCTTTTTAAGCTTTTCACTAAATTAAATATAGTAAGGAATCTTCACTTTTTATAATATCCGTGCTGATATTTCATTTGAAAAATCTAAGAGCCATAAACATGCCATGGACAACAGATTCATGGAACAAATGGCTCAAATGCAAAGGAGAATTTAGAGGTTCTTTGGTTAATTGCCAATATTATATTTAATAAAAGTTCTGCATTTCAGAGAGTAGAAATGAATTGCTAAAGATTTCACAGTGATTTAGTGATTAGTCCAGGTACTTCATTCTCTTAGTTGTATCTTGCCCATTGCTCTGTATTCCCTAAAATTCTATTACAAATGACACATTATTTAGTAAAACAATTTTTTACACTGATCATATCCTGGATAGCAATACAGAATTCAACAATTGTCTGTTAAATTCTTTTCTAAAAGAGTGATTTTCTCTAATGTTTTACTTTTTCTTTCTTCATTCATTCACTTAACAATAATCTGTCAAGCACCCACTTTATATCAATTTTTTTCTAAGATCCTAGTTCCTGCTTTTGACACAGTAAGTTTAATAAGAATAGTTACAATACCATTGCACCATGGTGGTGCAATTGCTTTAGAAATTAACCAAACACAGACACAGACACACATACACACACAGTCACACATGTACAACACACAAACACATACACTCTTTCAAAAAACTTCTGAGGAGTTTATCCAGATTGTGAAACCAAATTTGGGGCTTGTAAAATGAATATTAATGTATTAGTAATGGAATAGAACTACACACAATGTTATTAAAATAGAAATAATGACATACTTTTTACTGTAATATTAACATAAACTCATTATGAAGCATTTGGATAATATTGAAAAACTAAAAGGAACAAAACAAACCATCTATAGATGCACTACCAACAAGAAAACACTCAAAGCTCATTAATTTTTTCACATAGGTTGTCCTTTTTGAGGGATGGTTCAGATGATAGCGCATTCACCATACCATAAACTGTAATAAAATATAGGTATATAGTTGAAACATTTACTGTAAGCTCTATTAATTATGTTCCATTATCTGGATGCTATATTATTTATTTTGCTATGTCTTTAATAAAATCCGTTTTCCACTCTTTTTTTTTTTTTTTTATTATACTTTAAGTTCTAGGGTACATGTGCATAACGTGCAGGTTTGTTACATATGTATACCGTTTTCCACTCTTAATTACAATTTTTAACTTTCACTCCGACACTTAAAAAATCACTCAAGATATAGCTCAGTACTAAGACACTAGCTGTTGATTTTATAGTTAATAGATCTAGAAGAGATAACAGGGAAACAGCCAGAAATTGTATGAAGTCTGATACCTAAAGTAATTAGATTCTTATTCATAAGTAAAGTCTCTCCATTGTCTAGGATCTATCTTTACTTTGGGCAGGAGATTTTTATTAAGCTTCAACCAAATAATATTAGCAATTGCATCATTACTACTGACCAGTCTTTTTTTTTTTTCTTTTTTAATTCCTCTATGTTTTCGTGCTCAAAACCTTGCCGTAGTAAGTTGTAGAATTCTCCATTTCCTCTCAGACGCAGAAATGTTTTGCCTTACTCTAGCCAGACTCCCTTTAGGACTGTTGGTCAAAAAGCCTCTTGGCCTCAACTTTTAATTATTCTTTGACTTACCAGTTTATTCATGTATGATCTATCCATTTACACAATCTTGAGAATAGGGAGGCTTTGAGAACTTTGTTCACCTATGTTTTGTTGTCCAAATAGCACTTAATTTTGTCTTTATTTCATTGATCTATCTCAGGCATGTTGTGATTACCCAAAAGATTAACAAGGGGTAAGCATTTGGACTATTGATTTATTATAGCAAGTTTTCTAATATTTTGTTTTTCCTTAATTTGTAAAAATTAGTTCACTGTTTTGACACTGACATATTCTAAACATATTATAGCTTGGCTTCTTAAAACAAAAGTTTAGTCAGAATTACAACAAATTATCTTAGCTGTTATCTTTGTAAACGGATTAATATTTTAAAAGAGGAATAGTGGGACTGGTACAAAAGTAATTGCGGTTTTTGCATTGTTGAAATTTGCTTTTTGACATTGGCTTAAATTCTTAAATCAATGTTGTTATGTTTACATCATTTTAAAGCACATTTCTTACTTTATGCTTTTTTGCTAATAACTTATTACTTGCTCTTTATTTTGTGTTTATTTAAGACTATGGAAATGATGTTAGACAAAAAGCGAATTCAAGTAATTTTCTTATTCAAGTTAAAAATGGGTCGAAAAGCAGCGGAGACAACTGACAACATTAACAACACATTTGGCCCAGGAAAGCTAATGAATGTACACTGGAGTGGTGGTTCAAGAAGTTTTGCAAAGGAGACGAGAGCCTTGAAGATGAGGAGCATAGGGGGCTGGCCACTGGAAGTTGACAACGACCAACTGAGAGCAATTATCAAAACTGATGCTTTTACAACTACAGGAGAAGTTGCTGAAGAACTCAGTGTCGACCTTTCTATGGCTGTTCACCATTTGAAGCAAATCGGAAAGGTGAAAAAAACTCCGTAAGTGGGTGCCTCATGAGCTGAGAGAAAAACGAAAAAAAAAATCGTTTTGAAGTGTCCTCTTCTACACAACAATGAACCATTTCTCTAATAAACTGATGTGTGACAAAACAAGGATTTTATCTGATAACATGATAATCAGCTGAGTGATTGGACTGAAAAGAAGCTGCAAAACACTTCCCAAAGACAAACTTGCCCCCTAAAATGGTTGTGGTTGTTGTTTGGTGGTCTGCTACCGGTCCAATCCACTATAGCTTTCTGAATCCCGGTGCAACCATTACATCTGAGAAATGCGCTCAGCAAATCAATGAGATACACTGAAAACTGCATCACCTGCAGCCGGCATTGGTCAACAGAAAGGGCCTGATTCTCCACGACAAGGCCAGATGGCAAGTCACACAACCAATGTTTCAAAAGTTGAATGAACTGGGCTACAAAGTTTTGCCTTGTCTGCCATATTCATCTGACTTCCTGCCAACTGAGCACCACTTCTTCAAGGATCTGGACAATATTTTGCAGGGAAAACACTTCCACAAACAGCAGGATGCAGAAAATGCTTTCCAAGAGTTCACCAAATCCTGAAACGTGAATTTTTACACTACATGTATAAACAAACTTATTTCTCATTGACAAAAAATGCGCCAACTGTAATGGTTCCTATTTTGATTAATAAAGATATGTTTGAGCCTAGTTATAATAATTTAAAACTTGTGGTCCGAAACTGCAATTACGTTGGGCAGTAACCTTTATTTCTTTTTGGAGGTGCCAGAACTGACATTATCTAAGGTGAATTTTTGGTCACAATTTAGCCATCCCCAAACACCACCCAAATGCAAGACTTAGCTAAAACAAAACTACAGTTTTCTAGCCTGAGACCAGGCACAGTGGCTCTTGCCTGTAATCCCAGCATTTTGGCAGGCCAAGGCTGGCAGATCACAAGAGGTCAGGAGTTCGAGACCAACCTGAAAAACATGGTGAAACACCATCTCTTGTGAAAATACAAAAATTAACTGAGCATGGTAGCACATGCCTGTAATCCCATCTACTCAGGAGGCTGAAGCAGCAGAATCACTTGAACCTGGGAAGCAGAGGTTTTATTGAGCTGAGATCGTGCCTCTGTACTCCAGCCTGGGTGACAGAGCAAGACTCTGTCTCAAAGGAAAAAAAAAAGAAATAAATAATTATTCCTTGAATATGAATTCAAGAATGTGAATATAGATAAATGAAAATGATAATCTTTAGGAGTAAACTATTTTTTAGGTTATAGAATTAATGTACTATATTCTGTTATATAACATATTTCATTTATATATTACATAATTCATTATTAATATTTTATTATGTTACATCTAGTGAATGGCATATAATTTTAATATTGCTTGAAAGTCTCTTTCCAATTTTGTTTCACCAGGAAGAATGGGGCATAGGTTGTTCACGTGTCAGCTTCCCTTTTACGACATTTAGCAAATATTTGCTAACACCTACAATTTCCTAGAAACTCTGTTGAGCACTGGGAATAGTAGTGAATAGGGAACGCATGGCTCTTGTCATCATAGGATGATGACTATGTAGATATTATATAGATAAATGATTACTAAAGTTTGAGGGAGGAGCCTGCTTGTATCTCAACTTGCTTTCAGACTTCTCGATTGTATATTTAACTTATTTTATATGTCATCCTGTAAAATTAATTTTTTTCTTCTGCATTTTTTCTTTTTAAATAAAACAGAAAAAAATCATGAACTAATGGTCTTTGTATGAAATACATAAAATTATAAAAATCACAAATTGCATATTCAATACTAATTATGATATAAAATTTATAATCTCCATAGATAATATTCAGAATATTCTCATTTACCAGACATAAATGACCTATAGTGACACAAACAGTTATTAAGACTTAAACTCACAACTTTTTGCAATTAACTCATTCATAAAAACAAGAACTCCAATATTTTCCCTTAAGAGTTGAGAAGCACTTTGGGAGACTGAGGAGGGTGCATCACGTGAGGTCAGGAGTTTGATACCAGCCTGGCCAACATGCTGAAACCCCATCTCTACTAAAAATACCAAAAAGTTAGCTGTGAGTGGTGGCAGGAACCTATAATCCCTGCTACTCAGGAGGTTGAGGCAGGAGAATCGCTTGAACCTGGGAGGTGCAGGATGCAGTGAGCCAAGATGGCACCATTGCACTCCAGCCTGGGCAACAAGAATGAAACTTCATCTCAAAAAAAAAAAAAAAAAAAAAAGATTTAAGAAACAGTACCCTATTATGCCCACTGGACTCAGAGGAAAAGCCAGACAGGGTAGGTCTGAGACAGGTAATAATTTCTCTGTTTGAACTCTTTTTTTTTGCTTTCTAGACTCTGCCAAAAGCTTAATTTATTCATGAATTATCACTAAAAACAATAAATGATTAATATATGGACACCTGCTATACACAGAAAAATACCAAGGGAAAATAAACATAACACTTGTAAACTCTTTACCCAATGCTATTATATATACGTATACTTATGTATGTATGTTGGATACACTACAGGATAACCTACAATAAATCACACCTTAATATAATTCCCTGCCTTTGAATGTGGGAAGAAACTTTGAGTTCCCTCTAGTCAATAGACTATGGCAAAAATAATGAGATAGTTACTGTCATTATTTCACCTCATGTTAAAATTTGACTTAACCAATTTAAAAGAGAGAGGAGGGAGATAGAGGAGAGAGAGAAAGGGAAGAAGGGAAAAAGGGAGGGAGGGAGGGAGGGAGAGAGAGAGAGAACAGGAGGCAGAGAGAGAGAAGGAAAGAGAAAAGGATAGAAAAAGAGAAGGGGAGAGAGAGGGAGAAGGCGGGGGAGAGAGAGAGAGAGAGAGAGAGAGAGAGAGAGAGAAAAGGAGGTTGGGGGGAGAGAGAGAGAGAGAGACTCTGTTACTGGTCTTAAAGAAGAGACAGTCATATAATAAACTGCCTATGGAAAGGGCCACATGACAGGTAATTGCAAGGAATCATCTAGTATCTGAGGACTTCAGTCCTAAAACTGAGGACTCTGAGCAGCAGAAAAGAGAACAGGATGGCCAGCACTTTGATTGTAGCCTGCAAGGCCCTGAGCCAGGGGCTCATACACATTCATGTAATATGTAGTGTACTTTTTAGTGTAATATGTATAAATGTAGCCTTAAACATTATATAATATATAAGACAACTAAAATAATGCAAGCGTCACTATATTTACCTATTTATTTATTTATTTATTTATATACAAAAGTGCAAATGACAACAAAAACAAGGCCCCAGAGGCATCAATTTTCAGAGACACCACAGTATCTTTTCTAAAATGTTCATTATTTTGCCAAAATAAGTTATGAGACATATTGAAAAACAAGAATGTATGATCCATGGGCAGGAAAAAAATTGCTGGTGAGAAGGCCCAGATGTCAAAATTAAACAAACAAAAATGTCAAAGAACATAACAAGAACTCAAAGCTTAATGGAGAGCATACAATCTGAAGAACAAAGGGAAAAAATAATAAAGACAAATAAATAGAGGTTCAGAAAAATGTAAAATGACATTAACTACCCATATATATATATATACACTAACAGTACCCGAAGAAGCACAGACAGATAAATGGGTGAATCGATGGCAGAAAAAATTATCAACTTTGATTAAAATATTAACTTATAAATATAACAAGTGCTCAGTGAACTCCCAGTAGGATAAACACAGAGATATCCACACCAGGACACATCATAATAAAACGTTGAAGGACAAGGACAAAGAGAATACAATCAGCTGTCGATGTCTATGGGAGATTGTTTGCAAGACCCCTCCATAAATACCAAAATTTGCAGATGCTCAAGTGTATCATGTAAAATGACACAGTATTTGCACATAACCTATCCTCCTGTATACTTTAAATAATCGCTAGATTACTTATAATGCCTAATACAATATAAATGCTAGGTAAATAGTTGTTATACTACATTACTTTTTATTGGTATTTTTGTTGTATTGTTATTTTTTTCAAATATTTTTGACCCACAGTTAATTGAATTCATGAATGTGGAACCACTGGATATGGGAGGTTAACTGTATTTTAAAAGCAGGAACACAAGATCAACTCATCACATATAAGTGATCACACACAAGTGAAAATTTACAGCTGCTTTCTCTTTAGAAGCAATATAAGTCAGAATACAGTGTGATGCCATCTTCAAAGTGTTGAAAGAATAAATAACTGTCAACCAAAGATGGTATATTTCACAAAATTATTTTTTAATTAAAAAATGCATTCCTAGAAAAACAAAAATGAAGACAACTTTTTCTAGCAGATTTGCATTACAAAAAACAGTAAAGAAAGATTTTCACAAAAGTAAAATGACCCCAGAAAATAATCAGAATCCATACAAATAAACAAGGGGAACTGGGAAAGACAATTATACATTTCTAAAGGAAAGCATAAATATGTATTACTTTTCTCTCTTTCTTTTATCTGATTTAAAAAGTAATTTATCTAAAACATAAGACTGTCATATATTTGTCATTAACAGTACAAAATAGGAAGATGAGAGTAAAGCTATATTGATTAAGCAAATGCTACCAAAGACTTCGAGAATGCACAGAAATAAATGAAGGCAATGTTGATGGCTGCTGGCTGATGGAGGTGTGCTTGACAGAGGTTGGGGTGGTTGTGGCAATTCTTAGGATAGGACAACAAAGAAGTTTGCTGCATTGATTGACTCCTCCTTTCATGAAAGATTTCTCCATAGCATGTGATGCCGTTTGATAGCCTTTTACCCTGAGTAGAACTTCTATCAAAACAAGAGTCAATCGCACTATGTATATAAAATGTACCTATCTTAATTTTAAATATTTTATTGCTAAAAATTTCTAATGATCATCTCAGCTGATGGAAAGTATTGCCTCAATGTTGATGGCTGCTGACTGATCAAGGAGTGGTTGCTAAAGGTTGAGGTGGCTGTAGCAATTTTTAGGATAAGCCAAAAACTAAGTTTGTTGCATTGATTGACTCTCCGTTTCATGAAAGATTTCTCCGTAACATATGATGCCATTTGATAGCCTTTTACCCAGGGTAGAACTTCTTTCAAAACAAGGGTCAATTCTCTCAAACCCTCCAACTGCTTTAACAGGTAAGTTTATGTAATATTCTAATTCTTTTGTTGTCATTCCAAGAATGTTCACAGCACTGTCACCAGGAGTAGACTCTATCCCAATAAACCACTTTCTTTGCTTATCCATAAGACGCAACTTCTTGTCTTAAAGTTTGGCCAGAGACTGCAGCAATTCAGTCACATCTTCAAGACTCTTTTCTAATTCTAGCTATTTTGCTATTTCCACCACATTTATAGTTAATTATTCCACTGAAGTCTTGAACCCCTCACTCATCCATGAGAACTGGAATCAACTTCTTCCAAACTCCCATGAGTGTTGATATTTTACCTCCTCCCATCAATCGTAAATATTCTTAATGGCACCTATAACCATGAATCCATTCCAGAGATTTTCAATCTACTCTGCTCAGATCCATCAGAGGAATCACCATTCATGGAAGCAATAGCCTTATGAAATATGTTTCTAAAATAATAAAACTTGAAAGCCAGAATTACATCTTGATCCATCGGTTGAAGAACAAATACTGTGTTTGCAGGCATGAAAACACTATTACTCATCAGAACTCATGGTGAAACTGTGCATTGTCAATGAGTGACAATATTTTCAAAGGAATCTTCTTTTTCCAAGAAGTAGGCTTCAACAGTGGGCTTAAATATCCAGTAATCTGGCCAGGCACTGTGGGTCATGCCTGTAACCCCAGCACTTTGAGTGGCTGAGGCAGGCAGATCACAAGGTCAGGAGTTCGAGACCAGCCTGGCCAATAGGGTGAAACCCTGTCTCTACTAAAACTACAAAAATTAGCTGGGCATGGTGGCAGGCACCTGTAGTCCCAGCTACTTGGGTGGCTGAGGCAGGAGAATTGCTTGAACCAGGAGGCAGAGGTTGCAGTGAGCCGAGATCGTGCCACTGCATTCCAACCTGGATGACAGAGTGAGACTCCATCTCAAAAAAAAAAAAAAAAAAATACATATATATATGTGTGTGTGTGTGTGTGTGTGTGTGTGTGTGTGTGTGTGTGTGTGTGTGTATCTTCATTAAACCATTCAGTAAACATATGTGATAAAATCCAGGATTTGTTGTTCCATTTACGTAACACATTATAGTATATGTAGCATAATTCTTAAGGGCCCTAGGATTTTTGGAATGGTAAATGAGAATTGGCTTCAACTTAAAGTCACAAGCTGAATAAATCCCTAATAAGAGCATCAGCCTGTCCTCTGAAGCTCTGAAACCAGGCGTTGACTTCTCTCTAACTACAAAAGTCCTAAATGACATCTTCTAATATAAGGCTCTTTCACCTACAATGAAAATCTGTTGTTTAATGTAGCCACCTTCATCAATGATCTTAGCTAGATCTTCTGGATAAGTTACTGCAGCTTCTACATAAGCACTTGCTGCTTTACCATGTACTTTTGTTATAGAGATGGCCTCTTTCCTGAAACCTCCTGAACCAACTTCTGTTGACTTTGAAATCTTCTTCTGCAGGTTCCTCACCTCTCTCAGCCTTCACAGAATTAGAGAGTTGGGATTTTGCTCTGAATTAGGCTTCAGCTTAAGGGAAGGTTGTAGGTGGTTTGATCTACCCCAACCACAAAAACTTTCTCCATATCAGCAATAAGGTTGTTTCATGAGTATATTATGAAGACATTATGATAAATGAAAGAAAACAGTTACAAAAGACTAAATAGTGTCTGTTTCCATTTATATGAAATGTCCATAATTGACAAATGTACAGAGAAAAAAATTTGATTAGTGGTTGCCTAGGCTTGGGGTTAAGGAGGAAAGTGGGGACCATCTTGCAATGCATATGAAGTTTCTTGGAGGGGTGATGGAATGATTCTATATTTAATTATGCTTATTGTTGCAGAACACTACAAATATACATATAAAACAATTCATTGTACACTTACACACATATACACACTCTAAAGCCTATTGATGTTATCCAAGAACAGTCTCTTTACTTCATTCCATAATCTAATTAGTTGTAACTGGGAATTTGCAAGGTCCTAGTGAATCACTGAAGGTGATTTTATAAAATATATGACTTTCTCCTAATCTGTTCTTGCATTCTAACACATCTCTGGTAAGAGGAGAGAACTCATGGTGTATGAATTTATACAACTCCTTCAGTGATTCGGGATGTTTAATGATAGCTTTAGCTTATCAAAAAGAAAAGAAAATATTTTACAAAAATCTATTTTCATTTTATTTCTACCAGAATATTTTTGTATATGATCAGAGAATACTATCTTCCGTATTATATAATAATGGCATTATAAAATGCCTCTTTAAGAATATACATATATGGTGATTTATGTTTAAATGTGGAAGTTTTGTTCTAACAAATAACAATAAAATTTTATATGAAATGAATGAAACATAAATATTTTCAAAGATTTTATTTCTTTGATTTCACCATGCATAAAATAGGTGGACTTAATTTACAATTTTGTGCACCAGCATACAATTATTTTAAGAAATATGATCCATTACTTTACATCAGCCTGTACTGTATATTGTATCATAATAGTAAATCATCTATTTTAATTCTTAACTATATACAATTCTCTAATATGCCTACATTTTATTTATATCCCACCTTAATTTTTCAAAGGAAAAGGTGTTGCATATTTTAAAATGAATAAATGCTATTATTTATCATAATGAGAGCATACTCCTATAAATATATAAAAATTCAAAGCTTTTTCAACTTTTTTCAAATCTTTACTATTGTGGTCATTTAACGCCAACTTGGAGATTCAGCTTATCCAAACTTATGGTTCAATTTTACCGTGAGTAAAGATATTATAAGGGACCAATAGATCACTTCTTAACTCATTTATTTATTTATTTTTAAATATGAAACATTTTAAAATATTTATGTCATCCTTGCACAGGGACCATGTTAATCTTTTCTATATCATTCCCATCTTAGCATATGTGTGGCCAAACTGGACCTTCACTTATTTACTTTTATAGTACAAGTATACTTTGTATTTAATATATGTAAAGTTGGTTATACAGGAAATTAACACAAGTAAATATTTTACTTAATGTAGTATTTTAATTAGATCAATATGAGATTGTTATATTTATAACAATTTTTATTTTTATTTGAGAAGTAAAAACCCTCAAATATTGTTAACATCACATGATCAAACCTAAATATATATATATATATATATATGCAAATTGAAAACCCTTTAGAAAGTTAATATTTGACTTAGTATTTATTGAATCCCACTTATGTGCTAATAGGGAGTTAAAGTGAAGGAAAATAAGAATATTATGGAAACTACTCTAAAGCAGTCTAGAATTAGAGAAGAAATAGATATTTGGACACATTTTAAAATATGCTGTAAGTGATAACATACAGGTATGTCTACAAAAAGTGTGGGAGTTGACTATGCAGTCTAACTCAGTATTCTGGAAAGATTTTCTATGTAAAAATAAGACTGGAAAATTCATTTGTGTATATTGAACAATAATGTGTTACATTTGTTGTAATTCCGTTGAACAACTTAACAATTTTAGATTAGGGTGATTAAAAAACAACAATAAGAAAATCACCTATGTATAATCACTGTAACTTTATTTTAATCTCTGTTCCTTCAATATGTAATACACATATGTACTTATAAAGAAAGATTCAATAATATTTAGAGTGTGATTTCCGTATCAATTTTGTAAAAGAATGGGAACACATGCCAGTATAAACACATAAACATCACATATAAATAAGTACATGTACCTACATCATGCCACTCTTTATCTAGTAGTATGTTCTAATTTTTCTTTTTAAATGAAATATTGTTATGAGAAATACAGAAATAAGTTTGTAAACATATACTTAACATTCAGTCTGATCTAGACTTCATACCAATTTGCTTGTGTGATTTGGGAGAAATACTTGCTTTACCTAAGCGTTATCGTTTTTAATTAAGAACACAGGAATACAGAATATGCTTTTGTGAAAATTAAATGAAATAGTTATATAAATATTTTAATCTGAAAAATTCTCATTTTACTATTTAACAAAAATACAATTTTAATGTCTGCATAATAGCTCTTTATGTCTCTAAACCACGATTCATGTAATTGTTCACTCTTTGGCATTTATGTTTTGAATAATGGTCAAACATATTTATACATATCTATGCATTCTTCTTTGTAATCCACTTATCATAAATTCCTAGAAGTATTATTTGAGGGGTAAAAGGAATGTTACAAAACATTCTTTATGTAGAGATAGCCAAATTGCTTTATAGAAAGGTTGTAAGCAATGCTCCCAATAGGAGTTAATCTAATTCATCATGAACTATTGCTAATAGTAAATAGTTTTTAATTTTAATTTATATAGAGAGAGTTTATGAGTTTGCAAAAGGTATAATTTGCTTTCATTTTAATTTATTTGAATATTTCTTGTAGATGATTTTTGGTGAATTATATTTCTTTTGAGAGTTGGATGTACATGTTTTAAATTATTTTTATGAGAATATCTTCTTTTTCCTTTTAAATAATGGCACCTATATATCAAAGCTTCTAGTACCTGGTTGGTAAAAAGTATTCAAAATAGTTTTTTTTTTTTACTTTCACATATATATATATATTTTAAAATTCTCTTTGCTATATTTCACTTGCTGACATTGTAGTATTTTTACTCATTACTAAATATTATGAATAATAAAATTTCATCTTTACTTTTCTAATTTTTTTGTGGTTTCATTTTTAATGTTTAACTTTCAAAGTATAACGGATTTAATTTTGTTTTAAGGTATGAGGAGGAGCACCAATTTATCCTTTTTCCATTAATAGTCATCCAATTTTCTCAAAAAATACATTGTTATTTTGCATGAATATGGGATATCACCTTGTGTTAAATTACATATACTTTTACCTGTTACTATGTTCCTTCTTTTGTATTGATATGCATGTCTATTTCATTGTCAAACTTGTTATTTTGCTTATAGTACTTTTATAATAGCATTTAACAGACAGTTGTTCAAGCATGCAATCATTATTTTCTTGTGAAAATTATTTTTCCTGTTTTACCAGAATTTTTTGTTTCTTTCACTTTGCATTCACTTTGACAGGTTTTGAATCTTTCTTTTCTGGTGTAGGCAGAGGGTAATAGAGGGTACTCTTTAACTCCATACATCAATTTATTATTGGGATAAATGTATGCATTGATTTTATGAATATTAACATCTTTACAACACTTAGTGCTCTCATTAAAAAATAGGTCTTCATTTATTTCACGTGATTTATTTTTTACAGCATGGTTCAGGTTCATTGCACTAGTTATTCCCTCGTTAGCCCTGCCTTTCCCACGATTAACCCCTAATTATACTGGTGGACTCCCATGCACTATATAGAGATAACCAAATTGCTTTACAGAAAGGTTGTAGCAATTATAATTCCTTGTGTCAGTTTATCTAATCTATCAGGTTTATAATTCATTTTGGGTCTCTACTGAAGTTTCCTCAGCTAAGCCAACTTTTCTTACCTCTTTCTGTCCCACGTCTTTAATAGCCCATCTTTTTCATTTGTTCTATTTTTCTTCATAGCATTTATCACTGCCAGAAGTTACATTTCCTATTTACTTTCTAATTTTCTCTACCATGGCATAACTCATAGTGGCATTGTTTTTAGTTTTTTCAATGCTGAATCTTTAGAGTCCAGAGAAATACTAAGAACATGACTAGTATTCATAATTAATCCATGATCCTTAGTGAAAATTTGCATTTCATTTATATAAATCATGCAAATTTCTTTCTTATATTAATTGTTGTTAGTTTGATTTTTGAAGCTAAGTTAATGGAATGTACCTTGTTATTTTATTTCCTATGACTACCTTAAAAAATTGCTCATTCCTGAAAAATTGTAGAGATTGGTATGAATTCTCTGAAAATTTCTATAAAGCCTGATATAGTTTATCATTGCAAATACAACCAAGATTTTTATAAATGCTGATATAGAGACTGAGACAGAAATAGATGTAGAGAAGTATATTTTATACAAAGATAAATATATAGATATTCAAAGAACCAAGTCACCCCAGAACTGATTTAAACTATTAAAATTCATCACCACCACATATTTCTATATTTCAAATTGTTATGCAGTGGAACTTCCAAATGGATTGAAGGAACATAAATGCAGAATACTGATAAATGGCAGCACAGTGAGCAAAAAGAGGTAGCTGTCAGAGGAGCCTAGTGATGGCAGAGAGAAGCACTCTCATGTGACAGCATTATTAATGACAGAAAAGAATTTGTAAAGCATCCTAAATGGCTGCTCAGATGATTTAAAAATCTGATGATGGAGAAAACTCATTACTGGGGAAACATTATATATGGTAATAGAGATTGTGTCATTGGTGAAGAACTCTCTGCTCTGTATTCACCGGGAATTTTGGCCAGAAAGTTCAAGACCTTATGTGTTTCTCCTATCCTACGGTCTGTAAGATTTCGAGCCTTTGATGAATCATTGGGCTAGATGAATTTTAAGGTCTTTTCCAATTGAATACATGTAATTTTTGCAATATGAATTACATGTCATACATGCTAATAATTCTAAAGAACAAAATAACAAAGAAATCACTTTAGAATCCAGAAAATAAGAAAATATATTTTTTAACATTGAGACCATATTTTTCTTAAGAACCTAAGTTACTAACTGATAACAAATTAAATCTTTAGAAATATAATACTTTAAGATTTCTCCTGGATTATTAAATATGTCCATCACTATGTGTTAGTTATGCTAAGTCTAAAAATGAAATTTGTGTTTTATGAACATCCTTGGGAATTTCCTACAATGCCTATTTGTACACAAACTTTTAATGCATGTATGACTTTTTTTTTTTTGAGACAGAGTCTCTTTCTATTGTCCAGTCTGGATTGCAGTGGCAAGATCATGGCTCACTGTAGCCTCAATCTCCTGAGGCTCAATCAGTCCTCCCACCTCAGTCTCCCTAGTAGCTGGGATCACAGGTGCATAACGCCATGCCCAGATAATTTTTTTATTATTACTTTTTGTAGAGACAGGGTTTTACCATGTTGCCCAGGTTGGTCTCGATCTCCTGGGCTCAAGCGAGGAGTTGGCCTTGTAAAGTGCTGGGATTACAGGAATGAGCCATCACCCCCAGGAGACATATTTTGATTTTCATCAAAAAATCTATATATAGTTGGCTTTCTTTATTAATGGGCTCCATATCTGTGGATTCAACAAACAGCAGATCAAAAATAATTTTTTATATGTGTCTGGGCTGGGCACAGTGGCTCATACCTATAATCCCAGCACTTTGGGAGATGAAGGCAGGTGGATTGCTTGAGTTCAGGACTTTGAGACCAACCTGGGCAACATGGCAAAACCCTGTCTCTATAAAAAATACAAAAAATCAGACTGGTGTGGTGGCACACACCTGTAGTCCCAGCTACCTGGGGGGGATAAGATGGGAGAATCACCTCAGCATGGGAGGCAGAAGTTGCAGTCAGCAGAGATGGCACCACCACACTCCAGCCTGGGTGACAGCAAAACACTGTCTCAAAAAAGAAGTGTCTGCATTAGACATGTATAGACTACTTTTCTTGTCATGATTCCCTAAACAATACAGCAATACAGTATAAACACAGTTCACTGGTATTTACATTGTATTAGATATTATTCGTAATTTAGAGATGATTTAGCATATATGGGAGGATGTGAAGATATGCACAGGTTATATAAAGATATTTGCCATTTTACATCAGAGACTTGAGCATCCATAGATTTCGGTATCCAAAAGAGGCAGAGACTTGAGCATCTGTAGATTTTGGTATCCACAAGAGGTCTTGGAACCACTGCCCCATTGATACTGAAGGATGACTGTACATACCAATTTGTCTCTCTCTCCCTCTCTATGTATCTTTCATAAAACATTGCTCAGAGCAGTCTGCTTGCAGCATGCAACCACAGAAGTTTCTTCTGTTGTGTTGGTGTGTGCCAATTAGGTAGTCACTAGGCAGTTGTGTGGCCTTTCCACTCTCTATCTCTTTCCATTTTTTCTCTGTTGTAAACAGTAGTAAGAAGATAAAGAAGGACTAAAGAAAAATCTATTCAGGGTACCACAAGCCTCCTGCGTATATATGTGTGTGTGTACATGCATCTGTCCTATGGACACATGTAATTTATCAAAGATTTTCAGAGCTGTCTATGGTGTCTTTCCATTCCCAATTCTGCATGTTTCAAAGACCTAATTCACTTTTATCTGAGAAGTTCTCGGTCTATCTTTAAAAACCACTATTCTCTAATGCAAAGCTCATTCCTTCTAACACCTATTGGAATATATGCTTGCAATTTTATACAAGAACTATTTTGATGGCCAAGGAAATGATATATTTTATTTACCACTGGGGAATTTTTAATAGAACTGAGTAAGCTTTTTAGTTTTCTGGTGTACTATGAGAGAAATCTGTCAATTTGCTATACCAGTTTACCTTTCATATCCCATATCATACTTCTGTTGCACTCAGAAAATTCAACACTTGAATCTCAAGTGCTACAGATATTTGCCAAAGACTATCTCTAGAATCCGATTTTTCATACATTTTCAATGCTCCTAGACCTTACAATGCATCACTTTTCCTATGTACTCTATACTAATAGATTCTAGACATAATTGAATATTTAATTTACTTTTCATACATTTATGATGTGTCTGCCTTTGCCAGAGCCTCCCCTAAGTGCAGGCAATAAAATGTTGACTCAGAGTGGCTGTGAATTTTGGCATAAATACATCTGTGAGTTCCCTAACCACACAAAGGGATATGGCAGTATTCCCAGCTTGGCAGAACTGTAAACCATATGAATTGATACTTAATGAGAATGTCTGCACTATGTGAACCCATTAAAAAGCATAATATCATTCTCTCTACCACCCAGGACTTTTCAGAACCAGATTATGAGAAACTGTGAGCATTATGCTACCATCCTGTGGGACAACAGAACTGAGGTTAGGAAGTAGCGTCTTCGATACAGAAACTCAGTTCACAGGAATCAAACCTCTATCAGTATCTGAAGGAGAGGAGAAAGAGGGTATCTTAGAATAGGCCTGGCAAGAGCAACAGTGAATCTTACATTACTGGTAAATGAGTGTGGGCTCCAACAAGGCATTAACATACTAAGCAGGAGACCGAGGCATTGGTGCATTCATTCAAACTGGGTCAATGAGGCAGGAATTGCTAGAAACAAACAACTCGGTAAACATAAGGTAAACAATACCTAAGCCCGGACACGGACAGAGCTGTGAGCACTCTTTTTTTTTAACCAATAAATGAATTTCTTGCTTATTGCTGTGCATTAGGGAGGTAAGGTTGCTTCTTTAAATTATGCCTCTATTGGGAGACTAGAAATCATGAATATGAAACTATAGAAGGTTGTATTCATTTCTCATGAAGGGTTATAATTCTCACAAGTCCAGCACATGCATACAAGCCACTTGCTTAATTTAAATTGAGTTGATTTAGACAAGGAAAAGTCACAGCATGATTCAGAGACTGATGTTGATCTTACAGAGTTGAAATGTGGCCAAATTCTGATTTATTAACAATGTTGTAGACATCTATGCAATATGTTGACCTAACATACAAGATGAACCATAATTATTTATTAGCAAGCCCTATATTTGTTTTTACAGCAAGAGAAACTATCATAATTGCAGTCATGGGCAAGTATTTTAGACTTATTTTATTTTGAAAATTGTTTTGTTTTGTTTTTTCTGAAGAATACTCAGTGTTTACAATTTATAATAACCTCTGAATTGGTTCACGGTCAATTATACTAAATAAAAAAAGGTAAGGTCAGAAAACAAGTAAAATTTTTCCAAGTATCACAGATTATAGAAGAGGAAGTCTTGACGGGAGAGTAATCAAAGCAGTCAGTCTCCTGCATCAGAATCACTTGACAAATTGATTAAACTCAGCTCCTTAGTTCATCTTTGACCTCCTAAACAAGAATGTCTGAGAGTGGTACCTATAATTCTGTGATTTTAACAATCACCTCTTGTAATTCCTTCACAACGCGCACTAAAGTGTGAACATTACAGGATTGGAATGAAGAGAAGAGGGCCTGGAATTCTGAGGCTAGTTCCTCTAGCTTGTTGATCAAAACTCTCCAATCTTTTATTAACATGATGATCTACAAAAACTCACACCCTAAACAATTTTTATTTAATTTTTTAAAATCATTTAAAAAATTGCAAAATGTTGAAATATTAACATTGAAAAGCAGGCTGAGAAAACTTAAATTTTGTTGAATTCATAACATGTAAATGGTTTCCGTTACTTCAGTCATTTCTAGAGCATCTCAATTTATCAGTATAAAAATTTAACTCTTAGCAAATAAGGTAAAAGAAATGAGACTGAATTACCTTTAGAAAGAACTGGAGTTCCAACCAGGATTATAGATTTTTATTCACAATGTGTAGCATCACAGCAATATTATTTCAAAATGCTTTGGGAAATGACAATATGGGGAATAAAATCACTTCTAAATTAAACCTAGAGTCTGACATTATGATGCACTGGTTTAAATGCTTATGTTGAATAGAAATATTTCGATATAAGGTAACTACTCAAAATAAATTTAACTTGCCAAATAAAATGAAATAAAGTTTTCTTCAAAAATAAATTCTAGGAACATTTGTGACTGGACCTTCAGAGCATGCTGGGAGAGTACAGAGAAACTTATAGAACTGTATTTTATGTCTTCCTTGAACGCACCAGGGAATATCATATACTAAACAAAATGTATCCCTTTCAAATTCTATATATATGTGCCCTGTGCTTTCTGGTGTCTTGAGATCAAAGGAGATAAATATCAGTAAAAATTAGAAGAATATTGTGGCATATGTTGCTCAGGTATATGTTGGAATAGCTAGGTAATTATTACTTTTTATTCTAGATTTTTAAGAAATTTACAAAATTATCTTGGTATTTTGGCAAAATTTCTATAATCTTATGTGTTTTTATTTTCTGTTAAAATATGTGAAACAAAATAACTTACTTATCATAGAATTTTTAGGGTTCTGAGTTGGACAGGTGCTATTGTTTAGTTCACAAATATCAAAGTTACTTATTAATTTCAATGGACATAGTTCTGTATTTCTAACCTAGGATCTTGTCATCCCTGTAAGCTGTGTTATGATTTTCTGAAACCACATACATTTTTTTTCCTGCAGTATGTATCTGTCACTGTTATAACATTCTTAAGTGCCTTCATTGCCTCATCACCCTTGCAGTTAGCCCAACTCCAAACAATTATTTTATACTATCATGCTATTTGTTCTATGCGGGAGTGGTGGTATAAATTTAATGTTCATGCTCTTTGCAATTAAAGAATTCCATATCTAAGTCTTACTTTACTAAAATCTTCTCCATTTAAAAAATCTGTTAAAATACTACATTTTCTTGATATTTTCAACATAAGCTAAGATTAGCTAAAGTGGTATTACTTTAGCTGAATTACTTTCTTAATTATTACGTCTTCTACACAGTTAAGACATGACTGATTGCGTGTTATTTACATTTCTTTTTATCTGACGTTTTCATGTTTGTTACTTTTGTTACCCAGAATGTAAGAAGCATGAAAGAAGGATCCCCACGTCAGACAAACAGTAGTTGCTAAATAAATGCTTGGTTAATAAATATTAACTAAATGCTTGTTATGTTTACTATCATACAACATATTCATTTCTTCTTCTCTCAAAAATGACATACTTTGACGAAGACATTGTTGTAGGAAAATCAGGGTTCTTGTTTTACGACCAGGAAAGATTAGGCTCGCAGACACTTTGAAGGATTAGGGGCAGGATTTATTGGTGAAAAGGATTAAAAAAGGGAAACAGGGACTCTCAGCAAAGTAAGGGTCCTGCTAGCAGGCGTCCCGCCCCACAGATTGAATACCCAGTTGCCATAAAGGAACAGGAGAGGCCAGGCTCCTACCCTTGCAAATGCAAACTTCTGTGTCTCCACACCATTCTCCCAGTGCGCAGGCAGGATGGAGATTCTCTGGGGACCTTCCCACTTTGTACTTGGCTGTCTTAACACTATAAAAGCAGGTGGGGCCAACACAGGCTCATAATTTTGCAAAACTTTAGACGGTCTTACTTGATGCTCGTTTGTAAGAGTCTGAGCAATTACTAACCCTGCATGCTTTTTCAAATCGAACTTCTTAAGAGAAGTTCTAGTAAAAAGACATTTTACTCATCATGTTATATTTCCTGATGATTAAGTATCCATGAGTTGGTGTTCTAGGCAACCATCTGGTTGCTTTGCACTGATTTAAAATTTGGCATAAAATTTACAACAGTTAAATCAATAAGGGTAAAGTTATATTAGAATTTAACTAATCTGTTGTCCAGAGGGCATTTCTTGGCTGCCAATGTATTCATTAATGGTGAATTTCATGGGGAGGCCCTGTAATCATTTCAAAGAGGAACCCAAGTCATGAAGGGCAAGGACCAAGGAAAGCTAATAATTCTCTAGGTATCCAATACAAACTCAGAGACACAGGTCTCAGAGAGCTCTAATGGATTTTGCTGCTCTGCCAGCTTGTACTGGTCTTGCCCCAGGTGCTACAGCTCCTGTCCCAAAAGCTTTATAAAATGATCTTGTGGCCTTTGATACGTCTTCAGGGAAAGAATATTTTCAGTAAATAATGAAGTGTCTTCCAGGTATCAGAGATTTAAAGGAAATCTCCTGGTGCATGGAAAAACTCAGAACTCAAAGTGCATATCTTACTAATGTTATTTAAGTATTAAAATATACATTAAATTATTGTCCATATCAATCACTGCACAAAGTGCTAGACAAATAAAAAGGATGCACAGTTCCTTCTCTTAAGAAGCTTATAGCTTAACTAGAAGTCAGATAAGTCTCCAAAAATTGCATAGTCGTGTCATAAGTGCTGTGATATAAGCCAGGAGAAGGACCTAGGAGAATATGTGAAAAGGAGAACAAACCCAATTATATTCAGAACACAATTTCTCCCCCATCACTCCCAGTATAACTGACATAAGCTGAATGAAAGAAATGCTAAGGAATTTGCTCTTTCATCATTTATTTCTGAGATCAAAATATTGGCTACATTTAAAAATCTTTCTCATGAAAACAAAACCAAGAAAGCAAAATAGTAATTGAGAAGCCATGTTTGGGCAACCAGATTCTGGGATGGCTTATGATGTGAGCAAGGTGTTTCTGGGTCTTCAGGAGGTAATGTTTCCCTGGAGAAATTTCAGCATCTGGTGGGGCAGGGTAACAAAGGGAAGTCCAAAGACACAGGACCTTAAGCCCTGTTTCTGCTTTAATCAGAGTGTTTTACTTTTGTCTATTATATGGAGGTCTCATGTAAAATTTCAACTAAAGAGAATTTGTGTGTGTGTAGTAAAAAAAAAAAAAAAAAAAAAAAAATAGGAATTTCAGAAGCTCTAATGGAAACAAAGCAGAATACATTCTTACTGCTATAACTTTTTTCTTTTTATAAAATAAATTGTATTAGAGGTTTACAATATGGTGTTATGGGACACACAGACATAGTAAAGTGATTATTAAAGCAGACTAATGTATCTATCATCTCACATACCTTTTTGTGGCAAAATCAACTAAAATCTGCTTATTTAACAAAAACTCCGAATAAAATACAACTTTAGGTCCTCATATTGTACATTAGATCTCTAAACTTGTTTATCCTATCTGCTATTTTGTATCCTTTGACTTATCTCTCTCCATTTCCTACCCACTTCACCCACAGTAATCAGTTTCAATCTCTCTCTCTTTATTTAAGCTCTTTTTAATAAATATTGCCCACATAAGTGAGATCATGTAATATTTTAATATTTTTCTTTCTCTGACTTATTTCACTTACCATAATATCCTCTAGATACATCCATATCATGGCAAATAACAGAATCTTCTTTCAAAGACTGAATAATATTTTCCTGGATTATAATTTTTTTCACTTAATATTTCCTGTGTAAACTCCTTAGCCTGCACTTCAAGGCCCTGTATAACTTGGCTCCTACCTGCCCTTTCTGAATCATCTCTCAAAGACTTACCTTCCATCAATCCATCAGTCCAAACATGTAGGAACTCATTATATTTCATTACTTTGTAGATGTATAGATAGTATAAATTTTCATATTTTAAAGCTTATCAAATATGTTAAAATAAATTTTGCTTTTGCAGTGCTGCTTAGAGGCATAGACACAGTTTGGTGTTTTTTTTAATCCACTCACACATTGTTCTGTTTTTCACATAAATTATATTTAAAATTGTTTGATTTGGGATGGAACAGTGGTATTTAATATTTTATATGCATCATGGTAGGTATCTTTCTATCCATAGGATTTAGAGGTTAGGGTTAGTTTTTGTCTCCTTGAATGCTAGTGAAATATATTACTGGCGAGTCCAAATTCTTAAGGTCAGCATGCAGAGAAACTCTCTGCAATGAGACTTACTGTGCTAATGTAAAGGATGACATTATTATATTTTGGTTAACTGTTCAAGTCAATCAGTGCCTATACTTTGCATATGCAGCTATTCAAGTTATAATTTTATTTTTTTCTCTCTCAAAGTATCCTGCTAGGCCAGGCATGGTGGCTCATGCCTTCAATCCCAGAACTTTGGGAGGCAAAGGCAGAAGAATTGCTTGAGCCCAGGAGTTTGAGATCAGCCTGGGCAACATAGTGATACTCTGTATCTACAAATTACTTTTTAAAATTAGCTGGACATGGTGAAAGGTGCCCATAATCCCAGCTACTCGGGAGGTTGAAGCAGGAGAATCACTTGAGCTCAGGAGACAGAGGCTGCAGTGAGCTGTGATTGCATCACTGCACTCCAGCATGGGTGACAGAGTGAGAACCCATCTCAAAAATAAAAAATTAAAAGTATCCTTATAGCAGTATACATCGTTATGTAGATTATGTATTTTAAATGAAAAAGTACAAAAGTTAATACTTTCTTCAAATAGTTTAAAATAAAATTGATAAAGTCATTCCCAAAAATTCAAATAATAAAAATAGAATATGTTGGCATGTAGTATTTGCTATTTCATCTTAGATGATTATGATATAATTGGAAGATTAATCAGGGTATGAATATTTCTAGGAAACATGACAGCCAAGTAGTATTCTTTTTTGGAATAAGTATAATCTCACTTCCAGAATGGCAGCCTAAGGAGCTCCACAGACCTGCTTCCCAGTAAAACAACCAGGAGAGGATTGAAAAGTGGCTTCGCAAAGTTCACATCTACTCAGAACCTCAGAATGTGACTTTACTTCAAAGTAGAATCTTTGCAGATATAATCAAGTTAACGATTTAAGATGAGATCATTGGAGTTAGGGTGAGTCCTAACTCCAACGACTGTGACTTCAAAGGAGAGGAAGGACACACACAGAGACAGAAAAGATGGCTGTGCAAGGACAGAGGTGTAGATTGGATCTATGTTGCCATGAGCCAAAGAATTTCAAGAGCCGTTAGAAGCCGGAAGAGGAAAAGAAGGATTCTCCTGGGAAGACTTCAGAAGGAGAACGGCCATTCCAACACCTTGATTCCAGGCTTCTAGCCTCCAAAACTACGAGAGAATATATTTATTTTGTTTTTTACCTCCCAGTTTGTGGTAATTTGTTAGGGAAGCTTTTCAAAACTAATATACAACCATAAGTGGGGAAGCTATTAAAAAATCAAAATCTCTAGAACTTGTCCGAAGGGAATTAGAAAAAGTAAACTAGCATTTATTCAAGAAAATTCACTAAATCTAGGCAATAATGGGGAGATTCTATAGCACTTGAGCCATGACCTACTTCTTCCCAGCTCCCTACATAATTTTGAGAGAAGCTTCACTGTGGGTGGTTGTTGCCAAAAAGATAGGGCTCCTTCTTTTTGCAGTCACTAGACAAGAGTTACGGTATTTCACCAGGACGGCCAAGCTACCAGGGTTTCTCAACTCATCCTGCTCCAAGAATCAGAGGCTAAATTCCTGTCAAGTGTGACCTAGATCAGGGTATCACTTCATCCCACAAACCTCAATTTTAGGGTGAAAGCTCTAACCTAGGTACAGCAGGTTGAGAATATTGAGGCTCTGATCACTTGTATGATACAGTTTCCAAAGTATGAGAAAGTTGGCAAAATCTAGCTCATAAAGTAGAATCTGAATCGAGCTCATAAATCTAGCTCTGAAAAAGGGAATCAAATATTTTTTTTGCAGAAGGAGAGGACATTCACATAAACAGAGCTCTAATATTCTCTTCTATGGCTGACTTCATCAGGAAACAGAGTGTGGGGAAAGTTACAACCTCAAGATACATTTAAAAATAATGCGTACTTTGTGGAAAATGATTAAGAGGCTCTAGCTCCATTAATACAATAAGCTAAATCATAGGTCACCTCATTTACCTAAGAGGATCAGGTAAATAGACAGGTAAGAAAGCACTTCTTGGGGTCAGAACAAATCTCAAAAGCTTCCTACATAATTATCCCAGCAGGTGGTGTTAGCAAGAGGTGAACAAGGAACTCTAAGTCCTCATTTTCGCACAAAAACATTAATATAACATCTACAATTTGGAATAAAATAACTTTATAGGAGTCCCAAAATAAGTAAAAAATTATAGTAACAAATCAAATGCCCATAAAAAACCCCACATACACTCAAAATGGTCATCTATTTATCTATTTTGTGGCACTTTTACTCATACTTGCCACGCCTTCTCCCCTATGCAACATGACATTATAAAAAAAAAAAAAAAAAGTGCAGCCCAAGTCATGCTTTTCTCCTTCAGTCTAGAAGAGCAGGACAAAAGTTAATTGCAGTGTTCTAACCTGCCTGTGGGATGCCTGAGGGATTAGTTTCTGTTCTGCCTAATTTGGGGCTCACACGATGAAAGGCAGCACAGCTTCGCATAGCATGGATCTCAGACTGAGCAAAACCATGAAAGACGGTGGTGGGTGTGGCAGGGCATGGAATCTGCAGAGGAATGAGAGAGTTGGGGTTCTTGAGGAAAGAGATTAGGTAGAGAAATGCAATCGATCATCTACAACCCCGAGAAGAAGCTGCAGTGAGACTCTTCTGGATATGAAGACATTTAAAAGCATCCACATGTATGTGGGAAACAGATAAATGTGCGTAAGTTAGACAGTATGCATCCCCAGAAACGACTGGAGGAGACTGTGAGCCTTCATCCTGGGCTTATTCCTAGGTTCAGAACATGCCCTATTGATTACTGAAGGTCTGTCCCACCAGTCTTCAAAGATTGGGGGAAAAGGCTGTTTTTCTCAGACATGCTTTTTAAAAAAAAAACAAAAAAAACCCACAAAAGATCAGAGGGTATGCAAGGAAACATACGACCATGGCTCATTCAAAAGAACAAACTAATTATCCAGAATCCATTCCTGAAAAAATACAGACAGGAATTAAGAGACAAAGACTTTAAAACTATGGGCCTAAATGTGCTGAAACACTATAGGAAAACACTAACAAAGAAGTAAAGAAAGTAATATATAAACAAAAGGATACTATCAATAAAAAAATAAAAGTTATAAACAAGAACAAAACAGAAATTTTGGAACTAAAAGATACAATAACTGAAGAAAAAAACATTAAAGGAGTTCAACAGCAGACTCAAACAGGCATAAGAAATAATAAGTGAACTTAAAGACAAGTTATTTGATATTATTGAGTCTGAGGAACAAACACCACAAAAAGAAGGAAGGAAAGTGAAAAGAGCCTAAGGAACTTATGATGTACCAGTTAGTGAACAAATATATACATTATGGGTTTCCAAGAAGGAAAAGTAGAATGGGAGAACTTCTTTGAAATAATAAGGTACAAAAACTTTTCAAATTTTTGAAGACTTATGGATATACAAATACAAAAAGTTAATGAACTCCAAGTAGGATAATACTCAGAGACCCACACTGAGACACATTATAATAAAACTGTTAAAAATCAAAGACAAAGAGAAAATCTTTAAAATAGCAAGGGAAAGTAACTTGTCATGTGAGTGAGCTTCAATATGAATTACCAGTGGATTTATCAGAAGAAATCTTTGAAGCGGGATGATATATTTAAAGTGTTAAAAGAAAAAAGAAACATGTTACCTGATATTCAGTGTTGAGTAAAACAGTACTTCAAAAACAAGTGGAGAAATTAAGACATTCCTGTATAAACAAAAGTTGAGGGTATTCATTACCACTTAGACCTGCTGTACACCAAAGCCTAAGGATAGTACTGTGTCCAGAATTGGTGGGTTTTTGGTCTGACTGACTTCAAGAATGAAACCGCCGACCTTCGCGGTGAGTGTTACAGTTCTTAAAGATGGTAGTCCGGAGTTTGTTCCTTCAGACGTTCACATGTGTCCACGGTTTCTTCTTTCTGGTGGGTTCGTGGTCTCGCTGACTTCAGGAGTGAAGCTGCAGACCTTCATGGTGACTGTTACAGCTCTTAAAGGCGGCATGTCCGGAGTTGTTCATTCCTCCCAGTGGGTTCGTGGTCTCGCTGGCCTCAGGAGTGAAGCTGCAGACCTTCCCAGTGAGTGGTACAGCTCATAAGGACGGTATGGACCCAAAGAGTGAGCAGCAGCAACATTTATTGCAAAGAGAGAAAGAACACAGCTTCCACAGTGTGTAAGGTGACTACGGGCTTTCTGCTGGCTGGCTGGGGCAGCCTGCATTTACTCCGTTACCTGACCCCACCCACATCCTGATGATTGGTCCGTTTTACACAGAGCTGATTGGTCCATTTTGACAGGGTTCTGACTAGTGTTTATAATCCCTGAGCTAGACCCAGAGCGCTGATTGGTGTGTTTACAATCCTTATGCTAGACACCAAGTGCTAGACAGAAAAGTTCTCCAAGTCCCCATTAGGTTACTTAGATACAGAGTACTGACTGGTGTCTTTACAAACCTTGAGCAAGACACAGAGTACTGATTGGTGTATTCACATACCTTGAGCAAGACACAGAGTACTGATTGGTGTATTCACATAACTTGAGCTAGACACAGAGTACTGATTGGTGCATCCACAATCCCTTAGTCAGACATAAAGGTTCTCCAAGTCCCCACTAGACCCAGGAGCCCAGCTGGCTTCACCCAGTTGATCGTGCGCCAGGGCCACAGGCAGAGTTGCCGGTCAGTCCTGAGCCCTGAGCCCGCACGCCTCAGCCCTTGGGCGGTTGATGGGACCAGGCGCCGCGGAGCAGGGTGCGGGGCTCGTCTGGGAGGCTCGGGCATGGCGGGCTGCAGATCCCGAGCCCTGCCCCGTGGGGAGGCAGCTGAGGCCCCGCGAGAATTCGAGTGGCGCGCCGGCGGGCCGGCACTGCTGGGGGACCCGGCGCACCCTCCGCAGCTGCTGGCTTGGGTGCTAAGCCCCTCACATCCCGGCGCGGGCGCCAGCGGCCGCTCCCAGTGCGGGGGCCTGCCGAGTCCACGCCAACCCGGAACTCGCGCTGGCCAGCGAGCGCTGCGCGCGGCCATGGTTCTCGCCCGCGCCTCTCCCAGCACTCTTCCAGGCAAGCAGAGGGAGCCAGCTCTGGCCTCCGCCTGCCCGGAGTTAGGTTCCCACAGTGCCCTGGCGGGCTGAAGGGCTCCTCAAGCACCGCCAGAGTGGACGCTGAGGCCGAGGAGGCGCACAGAGCGAGGGCTGCTAGCATTTTGCCACCTCTCAGTACTACACGTTAAAATAAAAGAATGCTATACAGTAAGTCAAAGCCATACAAAAATATAAAGTTCTGTAGTAAAGATATATAAAAGAACAGTCATAAATAATTAGTATTGTTTTAAGTTTGATTTGTAACTCCACTTTTCATTTTATATAAGATTTTAAAGATATTTTAAAGTAATTGTATGTCTATTTTAATGAGTCTACAATATATAATGATGCAATTTGTTAAATCAGAAACAAAAAGTGAGAGGAGGGCAGAGCTGTTAAAGACTGCAGTTTTTGTGCAGTTGAATTTAAGTTGGCACTAATTTAAAATAGATTGTTAGATCTGGGATATTAGGATGTTGCATATACTATTCAAAATAACCACAAAGAAAACACTTGTAAAATATATACAAAAAGAAATAAGATAATCAAAAAGTGTCACTAAAAACGCAAAGGAAGGAAGGGAGAAAATAAGAAACAAAATAGTTATGACATTGAAAAATAAATAAAATGGCTATAATACATTCCGAGAAATAATACAGACTAGAGAAAATACTTGCAAACCACAAGATTAACAGTACAATAGTCTCTAGAAAATACAAAGAATTTTCAAAACGCAACAGGAAAAAAGAATGCCATTTAATTAGAAAATAATCAGGCGTTTCACCAAAGAGGATGTGTAAATAGCAAAAAAGCACATGAAAAGATATTTGACATCATTTGTCTTTGGGAACTGCAGATTAAAACTGCAAGGGCAAATGTTGGTGAGGATATGGGAAACAGGATCACTCATACATTGTAACTGGGAATGTATACTGGCATGTCCACTGGCATGAAAAACATTTTGGCAGTTTCTTATAAAAATAAACAAATTACCATGCCTTCCAACAATTGCACTGTTGCACATTTATTCCATAAAAATACGTGTTTTCGCAAAAAACTATCCATGATGTTTTTATCTGCTTTATTCATTATATGTATAAACTGGAAACAACTTAGATGTCTTCTAATAGGTGAGTGGTTAAAAAATTATGTTATATCTATGCCATGGAATACTACTTAGTGATGGAAATGATTGTACTATTTGTTCATGCAGTAAATCATAATTCTCCAGGGAACTATACTGAGTAAAAATCTCCAGTTTAAAAAGATTATATACCATATGTTTTCATTATATTATATTTTCAAAAGACAAAATTGTAGAAATCATGAATAGATTAGTTGTTGACAGTCATTATTGTTATTTGGGAGGAGGTAGGAATATGAAAGAGTGGTAAGTTTGATTATAAAGGACAATGTGAGGAATCTTTGTGGCTATGGAACTGTTTTAAATATCTTGACTGTGGTCATGGATATATGAACCTGCACACATGATAAAGTTGTATAGAACTAAATACATATGTACACACACATAAGTACAAGTAAAATGATGAAAAGCTAAAGAAGGAGGATGAATTTTCTCAACGTCAACCTTCTGGTTGTGATATTGCATTATATTTTTGTAAGATCTTACCATAAGGAAACAGTTCTTTGTATGATATCTTACAACTTCATGTGAGTCTATATTTACCATAAAACAGTTTAATTTTTTTAAATTGATATGATTCTTCCCTCTCTGTTAAATTCTCATTCAAGAATTATTATTCATTTTAGAACATACATCTTTCTTAGTGTGATCTTATTTTGTTTCATTGTATTACCTAATATATTTATATATATTTTGGAGACAAAAAACTTTATCTTTGAGTTCACATCTCTAGTGAAAATTCATCTGTTTACTGCCACTAATATTTAAAATTTTTCAGTCACTTGCAGTTAACCTTCATTTATTTTTGTAAGTTCATTTCCCTTTTGTCTTCTGTACTACTTTTATAGAAGCAATGAACTTTTAATGTCACTGAAAATTATTCTAAAATTACTAGACTATACAAATATATACTCTAATTGGAAAGAGGAAAGTTGGACTCCCCATTCTTTACTTACAGTTAAGTACAACATAAGGTAGGTTTTCTCCAGGACTAAAGAAATAAGTAGTTTATTACTTCTGAGATACAGCCCACTGTAATGACTATGATCTAGGCTTTGGTACCACTGAGGAAAACAAAGGGGAGCCTCTTTCTTCCCCATTATGCCCCAGTCACCATTGGTTTCAAATTTATGAGTAAATTGTGAGGCCCTCTGAGTAGATGGACAAAACCCACTTCTACTCATGCTCAGGGTCTCTTCAACCTTCACTTGCTACTTACTTCTCAGGTCAGGCTAGCTTTTCTTTGTTCAAGTTAGGGAACTTCAAGGGAGTCTGTCAAGTCCTTAGAAGACACAGGAAGACAATCAAGTTGCTCTTCAATAAGCTTTTTAAAATATTGGATTCCCCTGGCATTAATTTTGCACCAACTTAAAATTGGCATTAATCAAAAACAGATTCTAATTTTGTGGGGTCAATATTTATTGATATGGTTTGGCTATGTCCCAACCAAATTAGTCCCATTAGCATTAATTGAAAACTGATTTTAATTTTGTGGACCCGGTATTTATTTATATTGTTTGGCTGTATTCGCACCGAAATGTCATCCAAATTGTAATCCCCATGTGTTGAAGGAAGAACCCGGTGGGAGGTGATTGGATCATAGGAGCAGTTTCCCACATGCTATTCTCATGATAGTGAGAGAATTCTTATGAGATCAGATAATTTTATAAGGCAGTTTTCCCTGATCTTGTTTTCTCTCTCTCACCTGCCACCATGAAAGATATGCCTGCTTCCCCTTCTGCCATGATTGTAAGTCTCCTGAGGGCTCCCCAGCCATGTGGAACTGTGAGTCAATTAAATCTCTTTTCTTTACAAATTACTCAGCCTTAGGAAGTTTTTACAGCAGTGTGAAAATGAACTGATGCATTCATCTTTCTGTTCTTAGTTATTATTTTTTGTTTTTATATTTTGTTGTTTTGAAGACAGATTAAAATATAAAGGTTTATGCTATTATGTAGCCACCTTGCCTCAATTGTGAAATGTATTTGAATATGGAATAATCATATTTGGGATTTTTTGTCTTGGTTAAAATGCAGTACTCTAGTCCCTTAAAGGTTATGTAAACTGGAAAGTAATTAGATAGATGAGCATTCTTTGGGTCTGAAAGAATTAACATTTGCTTTTTGTATTATCTTAATTTTGACCATGAGTTTATATTCATCAACATTTGATAAATGTTGTTGTAAAGGACTGAAAATAAGGATGTGTATTTTCCAGCCTTAATTTATTAATCATCTTACATTCTTTCACTTTATATGTTGAATAAAAACAAGAAAAGAGAAAACTTTGACTTGGTTGTTGAATATATGCTCTCACTTCTCAGACATTGGTACTCAACTTCATTCTGACTGAGGTGCATTCCTGCTAAAATTAGTATATGTAAACTCCATTCCCCAAAATTCTGACTTTATAGGAATTATGTAAAGTCAGAAATTTACCATTCTAGTGATAACCCTGCGGCATATTTTGAGATACACTGCTCAGAGGAAATCTTAGAATTTCACCATTCCTTTGTCATTTTACCCATCCAATAAGAAGAACCTATAATAAAGTTCAGCATAAAAAGGATGTCCTCAAATGTGTCTGGAAGAATAATCTCTCTTTAAAGATGTTCACATCCTAATAGCTGAAACTTTATTTGGCACATGAGACTGTGCAGATGTGATTAACTTGAGGATTTTGTGATAGGGAGGTAGAGAAAATGTAAGGGAAATGTTGAGAAAATATTCTGAAGTCAGTTGCATCTTAACAGTCCTTTCAAATGTAAGATTCAAATTTAACAAAATTTTAAAATTTTTATTCTTTATTCTCTAAATGATATCCTACAGAAAAATAAAGCTGAGGAATTTTCTGCAGCATGTGGTTGGATGGTTGGATATATATGTGTTTTTAGTCAAAATATGTTGTGAATTATGTTTATTAACTAGCCTTTGAAGATTTAATTTTCAACATACATAATTATAATCAACTTTAAAAACCTTTAATAAATAAACATAGTAAGTGTAATTTAATCTTATATTATCCATTTTTAATTTCAATATTGGAATCATACATTTGAAATTGGAACACTTGGGAACATAGAAAAGGACACAAAGGTCTCTAGATATGGAAAGATGCAAATAATATTTGTTTTGACTCTGACAGAGAAATATAATTTTTCAAGCAGAGATGGACAGCAGGATGTTAGACAGTCTCCTTCAAGACAGTCTGCTCATAGGCACAGAGCCATAACAGATGATGAGGAGATGGAGTATTAACAGAACAGGAAAATGTTGGTTTAACATAGTTAGGGAATGGGTTCTATAAAGTAAAGTGGAGATATAAGTAGGACTGAGACTGAAATGTACTATATGCTGTTTTGAGAAATTGAATCTAGCATATAGATATGTAGAGGACAGGAAATAGTTTATACAAAACTTAGTTGAGTTAACAGATTTGGTTTAGGGAAAATAATTAGCAGCAGTATTAATGAGGCAAGGCTTGCAGTAAGTAAATTCAGCTGAGAAGCTATTGCAGTGGCCTATGAGATTAAGAATTAGGTTGTCCTGGATGGTTTTGAGCTGAGAATTTTTCATGATTCTTTAAGTCTACAACAGTAAAAGGCATACCAGTAAATGAAGAGAAGACCAGTAAATTAAATCTAAAGTGTCTTAAGGAAGTCAAATGAAGATGTTCAATAAATAGTTAAATGTATCAGTTTGGATCTTCAAAATGAGTTTTATCATCCTATGGCTAATTTTAATTGAATATATTGTATTGGATACGTTTTGGTCTAAATACTGAATGAGACAACAACCTAATAATTCTCAGAAGAAACATTTGATGAGAAGATGAAGAAGAAAGAGATACAAAAGGGGAATAGAATGAAATGGCAAATAAAATACTTCAAGAAATAAACAGTGTGACAGAGGTCAGCAATAGAAAAGGAAATAAAAACACTAGTTTAGGCAAACAGGAATTGCTAGTTACTGTGGTAAAAAGCATATAAAGATAATCAGAAGGTAGAGAATCTAGATGTAATTGAAAAAATGTTTCAAACGAATGTATGAAGTGTAGTATTAATGGATATCTCCTTAGATTTTTACACCATGAAAACAGCTATGAAACCACTGCTCGAATCAAGAAATAGTCACTAGCATTCAGTGTCCCCCTCAAGTTTCTTCCCAGTCAACATCATACCCTCCTTTCGAAAGTACAATGAGATGTCTAGTGCATGACATTATCTTCAAATTTTATATGAAAAAATCATATGATATTCATCCGTGTGTGTCTTCTTTTGATATTTTGTGATCATTTTTAATCAACATATTATCTTCATTGATTCCTGTTTCATATTTTTACTGGTTATGTAGTTTATTAACTTTTACTGCTTTACAGTATTTTAATATACAAATATACTACAGATTATTCATGCATTCTATTTTTATGGTTTTTGCACTGTTTTCTCTTTAGACTATCATGTATAATTTGGCCGTGAGTATTTTTGTAAAAGTTATTTTGGTGCACATATGCATGAGGTATGGGTTGGTATATGAGTAGGAGTGGAACTGATTGGACAAAAGGAATGCTTATGTTATACTTTAGTACATCACACTGCAAAAAAAAAAAAAAAAAAAAAAAAAATTACCAAATTGGTCAGACCAATTTACATGCCTACCAGTAGGGTATGAAATTTCTTCTTGCTGCATGTCCTTGTCAGACCTTAGTATTGTCAGTCTTTGTAATTTTAACCATTCAGATAGATGCCTGGTGAGATGTCACTATGATTGTAACTTTAATTTCTTTAATTATATCAAATGTTCATTGACAATATGGATATCACTTGCTGTGAAATGCCTGCTGACATATTTTACGCATTTTAAGAATAAACCTTTAAATATTAGAATAGTTTTAGATTTATAAAAAAGTCGAGATGATGGTACTGAGAGTTCTCATATTCCCACACCCAGCATCCCCTACTAATAGCATTTTACATTAGAATGGTGATATGATTTGGCTGTGTCCCCACCCAAATCTCATCTTGAATTGTAGCTCTCATAATTTCCATGTGTCATGGGAGAGTCCACGTGGGAGGTAATTCAATCATGGAGGTGGGTTTTTCCCATGCTATTCTCATGATCGTGAATAAATCTCATGAGATCTGATGGTTTTATAAAGGGGAGTTCCCCTATAAAAGCTCTCTTGCTTGCTGCCATTTGGGACGTGACTTTGCACCTCATTTGCCTTCTGCCATGATTTTGAGACCTCCCTACCCATGTGAAACTGTGAGTCAATTAAATCTTTTTCCTTTATAAATTGTCCAGTCTTGGGTATGTCTTTATTAGCAGCATGAAAACAGACTAATACAATTGGTATATTTGTCACAATTAATAAAGCAATATTTATATATTATTATTAACTACAATCCATAATTTACTATTTGTACTTAAATAGAAGTTCAGATTTTCTGACTTTATTATCTAATGCCCTTTTACTGTTCCAGTATCCCGTCCAGGATATCACATTAAACATAATTGTCGTGTCTCTTTAGGCTCCTATTGGCTGCCTCTCAGATCTTGACATTTAAAAAAATTAAATTTATACTAGCCATCCTGGGGAATGCCTGACAATATTGAGAACTATAAGATACAGGTATTTTTTGTAGTGGTGCCCTTTATGACATTCAGGTCACTGTATCCAAAAGCAAAACAGTTTAAAATTGGAGACAAAACGACAGATGTTGATTTTATCCAGGATAAGACTTCATGAGCGTTGGTAGCTCAGAAGGAAAAAAAGTTATTATAGAATTGAGAATACAAGTGATAATATGCTTTAAAAATAGATTAACCAAAAAGCATAGGCATGGTACAACTAGTAAATGGAGCTAAGAAGGGTCTGGTAGGGTGAGACCTCTAAGTGGAAGACTCAAAGAAAGTGAAAAGGCAATTTAAAAAAAGCAGAGGAGTGGAAGGCATGAGGGAGAGAAGAAAGATGAAAATCAAAGAGAAGAATTACTAAAGGTCTGAGAAGAAATTTCTCTTCTAAAAATTATGCATTGCATGCCTGTATCAAAACATCTCATGAACCCCATAAATATATACACCCAGTGGTACCCACAAAAATTAAAAATAGTTTTTAAAATAAAAATTATATATACAACATATTTTACTAATCTGGGAGTAGGAAAAGCATTTCTAAGCCTCACAAATGACTTAGAAGCTATTTCTTTTTACGTCATAGATTTGAACACTGAAATAGTGTAAACTTTTGTTCAGCATTTTAGATTCAAGGAGTACATGTGCAGGTTTGTTACAAGGATATATATATATACACACACACACACACTTACATATATATATATATCTATAATACTTTAAGTTCTAGGGTACATGTGCACAACATGTAGGTTTGTTGCATATGTATACATGTGCCATGTTGGTGTGCTGCACGCATTAACTCATCATTTACATTAGGTGTATTTCCTAATGCTATCCCTCCCCCCTCGCCCCACCTCACGACAGGCCCCAATGTGTGATGTTCCCCATCCTGTGTGCAAGTGTTCTCATTGTTCAGTTCCCACTTATGAGTGAGAACATACGTTGTTTGGTTTTCTGTCCTTGTAATAGTTTGCTCAGGATGATGGTTTCCAGCTTCATCCATATCCCTACAAAGGACATGGACTCATCCTTTTTTATGGCTGCATAGTATTCCATGGTATATATGCGCCACATTTTCTTAATCCAGTCTGTCATTGATGGACATTTGTGTTGGTTCCAAGTCTTTGCTATTGTGAATAGTGTTGCAGTAAGCATATGTGTGCTTGTGTCTTTGTAGCAGTATGATCTATAATCCTTTGGGTATATACCCAGTAATGGGATGGCTGGATTAAATGGTATTTCTAGTTCTGGATCCTTGAGGAATCGCCACACTGTCTTCCACAATGGTTGAACTAGTTTACAGTCCCACCAACAGTGTAAAAGCGTTCCTATTTCTCCATATCCTTTCTAGCACCTGTTGTTTCCTGATTTTTTAATGATCGCCATTCTAACCAGTGGGAGATGGTATCTCATTGTTGTTTTGATTTGCATTTCTCCGATGGTGAGTGATGATGAGCATTTTTTCATGTGTCTGTTGGCTGCATAAATGTCTTCTTTTGAGAAATGTCTGTTCCTATCCTTTGCCCACTTTTGATGGGGTTGTTCAATTTTTTCTTGTAAATTTGTTTAAGTTCTTTGTAGATTCTGGATATTAGCCCTTTGTCAGATGAGTAGATTGCAAAAATTTTCTCCCATTTTGTAGGTTGCCTGTTCACTCTGATGGTAGTTTCTTTTGCTGTGCAGAAGCTCTTTAGTTTAGTTAGATCCCATTTGTCAATTTAGGCTTTTGTTAACATTGCTTTTGGTGTTTTAGACATGAAGTCCTTGCCCATGCCTATGTCCAGAATGGTATTGCCTAGATTTTCTTCTAGAGTTTTTATGGTTTTAGGTCTAACATTTAAGTCTCTAATCCATCTTGAATTAATTTGTGTATAAGGTGTAAGGAAGGGATCCAGGTTCAGCTTTCTACATATGGCTAACCAGTTTTCCCAGCACCATTTATTAAATAGGGAATCCTTTCCCCATTTCTTGTTTTTGCCAGGTTTGTCAAAGATCAGATGGTTTTAGATGTGTGATATTATTTCTGAGGGCTCTGTTCTGTTCCATTGGTCTAAATCTCTGTTTTGGTACCAGTACCATGCTGTTTTGGTTGCTGTAGCCTTGTAGTATAGTTTGAAGTCAGGTAGCGTGATGCCTCCCGCTTTGTTCTTTTGGCTTAGGATTGTCTTGGCAATGTGGGATCCTTTTTGGTTCCGTATGAACTTTAAAGCAGTTTTTTCCAATTCTGTGAAGAAAGTCATTAGTAGCTTGATGGGGATGGCATTGAATCTATAAATTACGTTGGACAGGATGATCATTTTCACGATATTGATTCTTCCTATCCAGGAACATGGAATGTTCTTCCATTTGTTTGTGTCCTCTTTTATTTAGTTTAGTAGTGGTTTGTAGTACTCCTTGAAGAAGTCCTTCACATCCCTTGTAAGTTGGATTCCTAGGTATTTTATTCTCTTTGAAGCAGTTGTGAATGGGAGTTCACTCATGATTTGGCTTTCTGTTTGTCTGTTATTGGCGTGTAGGAATGCTTGTGATTTTTGCACATTGCTTTTTTATTGTGAGACTTTGCTGAAGTTGCTTATCAGCTTAAGTAGATTTTGGGCTGAGACGATGGGGTTTTCTGAATATACAATCATGTCATCTGCAAACAGTAACAATTTGACTTCCTCGTTTCCTAATTGAATACCCTTTATTTCTTTCTCCTGCCTGATGTCCTGGCCAAAAATTCCAACACTGTGTTGAACAGGAGTGGTGAGAGAGGGCATCCCTGTCTTGTGCCAGTTTTCAGAGGGTATGCTTCTAGGTTTTGCCCATTCAGTATGATATTGGCTGTGGGTTTGTCATAAGTAGCTCTTATTATTTTGAGAATACGTACCATGCATACCTAGTTTATTGAGAGATTTTAGCATGAAGACTGTGGAATTTTGTCAAAGGCCTTTTCTGCATCTGTTGAGATAATCATGTGGTTTTTGTCTTTGGTTCTGTTTATATACTGGATTACGTTTATTGATTTGTGCATGTTGAACCAGCCTTGCATCCCAGGGATGAAGCCCACTTGATCATGGTGGATAAGCTTTTTGATGTGCTACTGGATTTGGTTTTGCCAGTATTTTATTGAGGATTTTTGCATCGATATGCATCAGGAATGTTGGTCTAAAGTTCTCTTTTCTTGTTGTGTCTCTGCCAGGCTTTCGTATCAGGAAGATCCTGGCCTCATAAAATGAGTGAAGGAGGATTCCTCTTTTTCTGTTGATTGGAATAGTTTCAGAAGGAATGGTACCAGCTCCTCTTTGTACCTCTGCTAGAATTCGGCTGTGAATCTGTCTGATCCTGGACTTTTTTTTGGTTGGTAGGCTATTAATTATTGTCTCCATTTCAGAGCCTGTTATTGGTATATTCAGGGATTCAACTTCTTCCTGGTTTAGTCTTGGGAGGGTGTATGTGTCCAGGAATTTATCCATTTCTTCTAGATTTTCTAGTTTATTTGCATAGAGGTGTTTATAGCATTCCCTGATGGTAGTTTGTATTTCTGTAGGATCAGTAGTTATATCCCCTTTATCATTTTTTATTGCATCTATTTGATACAAGGGTATATTTCATGATGCTTATGTTTTGCATAGAGTTGAATCTATCACCCAGATAGTGAGCATAGTCCCCAAATGGTAATTTTCAACTCCCGCCCTTCTCCCACCCTCCTTCCTCTTGTAGTACCCAGTGTCTATTGTTCCTGTCTTTATTTCCAGGTGTACCCAATGTTTAACTCCCAGTTATAAGTGATAATACGTGGTATTTGGTTTGCTGTTTCTGCATTGATTTGCTTAGAATAATAGATTCCAGCTGCACCCATATTGTTCCAAAGGATATGGTTTTGTTCTTTTCTATGCCTGCATAGTATTCTATGGTATATGTGTACCATAGTTTTACATCTAGTCTGCTCTTGATGGGCACCTAGGTTGATTGTATTTCTTTGCTATTGTGAATAGTGCTGTGATGCATTCAGGTGCATATGTTTTTATGGTAGAACAATGTATTTTCCTTTGGGTGTATACCCGGTAATGAGATTATTGAGTCAAATGTTAGTTCTCTTTTTAGTTCTTTGACGAATCTTCAAACTGCTTTCCACAGTGGCTGAACTGGTTTACATTCCTACCCATGTTATATAAGAATTCCATTTTCTCCACAGCCTTGCCAACATCTGTTATTTTCTGACTTTTTAGTAATAGTCATTCTGACTGATGTGAGATGGTATCTCATTGTGGTTTTGATTTGCATGTCTCTAATGGCTTGTGATGTTGAGTCTTTTTTCCTGTTATTTGTTGGTCACTTGTATGTCTTCTTTAAAAAGTGTCTGTCTTCTTTGCTCACTTTTTAATGTGGTTTTTGGTTTTTGCTTGTTGATTTGTTTAAGCTTCCTGTAGATTAGGGATATAAGACCTTTGTAAGATGCATACTTAGCAAATACTTTCATTCTGTAGACTGGCTGTTTACTCTGTTGATTATTTCTTATGCTGGGCAAAAGCTCTTTAGTTTAATTAGGTCCCACTTGTCAATTTTTCTTCTTCTTCTTTTTTTTTTTCAGTTTCTTTTTTGAACTTAGTCATAAATTATTTGCCAAGGCCAATGTTAAGAAAAATATTTTCTAAGTTTTCTACGAGGATTTTTATAGTTTGAGGTCTTACACTTAAGTCCTTAATTAATCTTGAGTTGATTTTATTCTTCTACATATGAAAAGCCAGTTATCCCAGCATCATTTATTGAATAAGGAGTCCTTTAACTATTGCTTGTTTCTGTTGATTTTGTTGAAGATCAGATGACTGTCAATGTGGGGCTTTATTTGTTGGTTCTCTGTTCTATTCCATTGGTCTCTGTGTCTGCTTCTGTACTAGCATCATACTGTTTTGTCTACTGTGGTCTTGTAGTATTTTTTGAAGTCGGATGATATGATGCCTCTGGCTTGGTCCTTTTTGCTTAGGATTGCTTTGAATATTCTGACTTCTTTTTGTTTCATATAAATTTCAGAATAGTTTTTTTGTAATTCCGTGAAAAATGACCTTGGTAGTTGTTATGTGTATCAAAGTACAAAAATGACAAGCAAAAATGGCAGCACAGCATACCAAAATTTACGAGATATAACAAAAGCAGTTGTAAGAGGAAATTTTACGGCAACATAGACCCACGTCAAAAAGAAGAAAGATCTCAAATAAACAAGTTTACATTCCTAGGAGATAGGAAAAGAACAAACTAAGCCCAATATCAGCATGCACAGAAAACATTTTAAGGATCAAAGCATAAATAAATGACACAGAGACAAAAAAATGCAAAAGTGCGACAAAACTAAGAGTAGATTTAAAAAACAGAAAAACCTTTAGTTATACTAAGAAAAAAGAAAGAAAACTCAAATAAAATCAAAAATGAAAAAGGAGACAACTGACACCACAAAAATACCAAGGACCTTAAGAGATTTTGACAAAAATTATATACCAAAAAAAATGGATAACCTAGATTAAATGGATAAATTCTTAAACACAATTCAACTATAAAGATAAATCAAGAAGAAATAGAAGAGTTGAAGATAACAGTAATGACTAATGTAACTGAACCAGTAATAAAATGTCCCCTGTCAAGGAAAAGTCCATGACCTGGTCTCTCAGTGCTGAATTCTACAAAATACTTAAAGAAGAACTAATACAGTCTTTCACAAACTCTTTCAAAAAAGATGGAAGAGAAAAGACTACTTCCAAACTCATTTTATAAGGCCAGCATTGCCCTTATGCCAAAGTGATATAGTTTGGTTGTGTCCCTAACCAAATTTCTTGAATTGTAGCTGCCATAATCCCCACATATCATGGGAGGAACCCAGTGGAAGGTAATTGAATCATGGGGCAGGTTTTCTTCCATGCTGTTCTTGTGATAGTCAGTAAGTCTCATGAGATCTGATGGTTTTATAAAGAGCAGTTCACTTGGCCATGCTGTTTTGTCTACCAGCATGTAAGACATGCCTTTGCTTCTCCTTCACCTTCCACCATGATTGTGAGGCCTCCTCAGCTATGTGCAACTGATTCCATTAGCCTTTTTTTCTTTATAAATTACCCAATCTCCAGTGATTCTTCATAGAAGTATGAAAATGGACTAATACACAAAACCAGACAAGGACTTTAAAGAAAAGTATAAGCCAATATCCTTGATGTACATGGAGGCAAAAGCATTCGACAAAAATACTAGTAAACCAAATTTAACAAAACATTCAAACTATCATTCACCATGATCAAGTGAGATTATTCTTTGAGGAGCAAGGATGGTTCAAAATACGAAATTAATCATTGTGATACATCACATTAAGATAATAAGACAATAATATGATCATCTTGTTAGATTAAAACAAGAATTTGACAAAATTAAACATTTTTATGATAAAAAATACTGAATAAATTAGGTATAGAAGGAATATACCTCAATACAATAAAGGCCATATATGAGAAAACCACAGCTACCATAATACTCAATGATGCAACACTGAAACCCTTTTCATTTAAGGTCCAGAACAAGACAAGGATGCTCACTGTCCCCACTTCTCTTGTACATAGCATTGGAAGTCCTATTCAGACCAATTAGGCATGGGAAAAAATAAAGCATCCAAATAGTAAAGAAAGAAGTAAATGTGTTGCTGTTTGTTGATGACATGATCTTGAATATAGAAAACTCTAAAGATTTTATCAAAAGACTGTTAGAACCAATGAATGCATACAAAAAGTTGCAGAATAAGAAATCAATACAAAAATTAGTACCATTTCCACATATCAACAACAAACTATTCAAAAAGAAATCAAGAAAACAACCCCATTTACAGTAGCTACAAAATATTAAAGTATTTAGGAATAAGTTTCAGCAAGGAGGTGAAATGTATGTACAATGAAAACTAAAACAGTGAAATAAATTGAAGAATACACAAATAAATGGAAAGTTATCCCATTAGTATTAATTAATATTGGTACAATTCCCATGCTATCTTAAACAAAGCAGATTCAAAGCAATGCCTATAAAAATTCCAATTTCCTGTTGTATAAATAGAAACAATAAGCCTAAAATTCACATGGAAGCACACACACACACACACACACACACACACACACACACACACACACACGAAAGCAAACAAGGCAATTATAAACAAAAAGAACAAAACTTAAGGATTATTTTATTTTCTTTCTATAGAGTTGAAACAAAACAAAATCACACTAACTGATTTCAAATACTGCTACAAATCAGTAGTAATTAAAACAGCATGGTACTGGCAAAAACAAACAAACAAACAAAAGCTCATTGACCAATGAAGCAGAATAGAGAGCCCAGTCATGAATTCATGCATGTACAGTCAATTGATTTTCAACAAAGGTGTCTAACATACATGCTAAGAAAAGGAGAGTTTCTTCAATAAATGATGTTAGGAACATTGAATATGTATATACAAAAACATGAAAGTTGATCATTGTTTTACAACCCATACAAAAATCAACTAAAAATGGATTCAAGACTTAAACATAAGACCTGCACTTTGGGAGGCCGAGACAGGTGGATCACGAGGTCAGGAGATCGAGACCATCCTGGCTAACACGGTGAAACCCCGTCTCTACTAAAAATACAAAAAAAAAAAAAAAAAAAGGCCAGGCGCGGTGGCTCAAGCCTGTAATCCCAGCACTTTGGGAGGCCGAGACGGGCGGATCATGAGGTCAGGAGATCGAGACCATCCTGGCTAATACGGTGAAACCCCGTCTCCACTAAAAAATACAAAAAACTAGCCGGGCGACGAGGCGGGCGCCTGTAGTCCCAGCTACTCGGGAGGCTGAGACAGGAGAATGGCGTAAACCCGGGAGGCGGAGCTTGCAGTGAGCTGAGAGCCAGCCACTGCACTCCAGCCTGGGCGGCAGAGCAAGACTCCGTCTCAAGAAAAAAAAAAAAAAAAAAAAAAAAAAAAAAAAAAAAAAAAAAATTAGGCGGGCGTGGTGGCGGGCGCCTGTAGTCCCAGCTACTAGGGAGGCTGAGGCAGGAGAATGGCGTAAACCCGGGAGGCAGAGCTTGCAGTGAGCTGAGATCCGGTCACTGCACTCCAGCCTGGGTGACAGAGCGAGACTCCATCTCAAAAAAAAAAAAAAAAAAAAAAAAAAATAAGACCTGAAACTATAAAACTGTAAGGAGCAAACATAGTGAAAAACCTACACCACATTGGTCTGAGCAATAATTTTTTAAATTTGACTCCACAAGTGCAGGCAATTAAAAAAAAAAACAGACAAATGGGATTACATTGAAAGAAAAAGGTTCTGCATAACAAAAGAAAAAACTAACAGAGTGAAAGATAACCTATGAATTGGGATAAAATATTTGCAAGCCTTATATCTGATAATAGGTTACCATCCAAAATATGTAAGGAACTCAACTCTATAGAAAGAAAATAAATAATCCAACTTAAAAAGTAAGTAAAGGACTTGAGTAGACATTTCTCAAATGTAGATATAAAAATGGACAACAGATATATGAGAAAATGTTCAACATCCCTAATGATTAGGGAAATGAAAAGCAAAACCCCAAAACTAAAGTCTCACAGCCAAATGAGATTTCATCTCACATCTGTGAGAATGGCTATTTTTAAAAAAGTCACAAGATAAGTCCTGGCAAGACTGTGGAGAAAAGGGAACAATTGTACAATGTTTATGGGAATGTACATTAGTACAACCATGCTGGAAAACTTTATAGAGGTCCCTCAAGAAACTAAGAATAGAATTACCATATTATCTAGCAATTTCACTTCTGGGTATTTATCCAAAATATTTAAAAATGGCAAAGAGAAGTCTACACTCCCATGTTCATTGCAGCACTATTCACAATAGTCCAGTTAAATAAAAGAACCTCTTTCCACTGGAAACAACATGGATAGCATTGGAGAAAATTATGCTAAGTGAACTAAGCCAGATACAGAAAGACAAATATCTCATGTTCTCATGTCTATGTGGAATCTAAACAGCCAAACTCAAAGAAACAGAGTAGAGAGGTAGTTGCCAGAGGCTGGGGGATTGCGGGGAATGGAAAGATAATGGACAAAGGGATCAAAGCCTTAATTAGACAGAAATAAAGTTTTTGTTATTGTTTACTTTGAGATATATTTCAGTGTGGTGAATACAGTAAATAATAATGTATTGCACGTTTCAAAATCACTGAGAGTATACAGTTTAAAATTTCTCATGACAGAAAATAAATATTTGAGGTAATGGGTTTGCTAATTAACTTGGTTTCATTATTCCACATTATATTCATAGATTATAAAATTATTTTGAACCCCATAAATACATACAATGATAATTTGTCAATTTACAATTATCAAATTGAAATTATTTTTGAAAGTGCATAGGACGTAGTATTTATTTCAAAAAATTGTAGGCTCTGGCTGACGCGGTGGCTCTCGTTTGTAATCCCAGAACTTTGGGAGGCTGAGGCCGGCAGATTACCGTAGGTCAGGAGTTCAAGAACAGCCTGGCCAATATGGTGAAACCCAGTCTCTATTAAAAATATAAAAATGAGCCAGGCGTTGTGGTGGGTGCCTGTAATCCCAGCTATTCAGGAAGCTGGAGCAAAGGAATCACTTGAACCCAGGAGGTGGAGGTTGTAGTGAGCTGGGATCGTGCCAGTGCACACCAGCCTGGGCAACAGAGTAAGACTCTGTCTAAAAAAAAAAAAAAAGTCTCAATTTTTATAGAAAGACAAATACTTAACAATTACATACGTAAGACATTGCTTTATATGCATGCTTTTGAGTGACACTGTAGAAGTCATTTAATACAATGATGAGAATATTTGACGTAGAATCACAATATCAGTGTTTCAATTTCAGGCTTTATAGCAATTAGCAAAGTCATATTCAAAATAAATATATTCAACTGGAAAACTTTATGATGGGACTTTTCCATTTCCTTTGTTCCCTGTCATGATGGTAAATTATCAGTGTATACCAATTTACCTTTTAAGAGAATTGAGTGTAAATTATTACTGTTTACCAATTTACCTTTTTTAAAAAAATAGAAACCTGAGACTTTAAGCAAAAGTTTAAGTCAAAGTTTTAGAATGAGTAGATGTAGACTAATTGTAAACACAGTAATGACTCTCATGTTGGTAAGAATGGCTGGAAAACTTCATGACCAACCCTCTCATCATCGTAAACATAAGTAATTTCAAGTAATTATCATCTATTTGCTATCCCATGTTAATTATTCATTAGCTTACTTTTCTAATTAAAAAATAAAACTTTTTTAAAACTTAGTGTAGTCTTTTTTTTTCTTCTCTTCATTAAGTCAGATATTTTGAATAGATCAGAATTTGGAATTATGAGTTAACATATCAAAAGATCTAAATCGTAAAAGACAGAAGCAGCATAAACAGACATACATATATGTCTGCAACTATAGCAAAGCTGGGATGGCTTGAATCTGCAGTGTTTTCCTTACATATTTGGAGTTCTTTACATATGAGTTCCTTACATATTTTGGATGTTAACCCATTATCAGATATAAGGCTTGCAAATATTTTCTCCCAATTCATAGGTTATCTTTCACTCTGTTAGTTTTTTCTTTTGTTGTGCAGAATCTTTTTATTTCAATGTTATGTGTATATATATATATATTTATTTATTTAAATTATTCTAGCATCTTTTCTGAGCCTACCATTTGTATGCCATATATTGATTTAATAAATACATGCTCACATTCTTTGTCAAAAGAAACCAACTTAGGTGTTTATTTTAGAAGTCAGTATAATTATATAAATAATTATAAAACCCATGCTATAATCACTAGAGCCTTGCCCATTGGCAAGAAAAAAACTTGCAAGGAAAATGAGAGTCATTTCTACAGAGAGAAAAAAAACTGGCCTGGCATGGTGGCTCACGCCTCTAATCCCAGCACTTTGGGAGGCCAAAGCAGGAGGATCTCTTGAGCTCAGAAGTTCAAGACCAGCCTGGGCAACATGGCGAAACCCTGTCTCTACAAAAACCACAAAAATTAGCCAGGCATGGTGGCCCGCACCTGTAGTCCCAGCTACTTGGGGTGCTGAGGTGGGAGGATTTCTTGCATCTGGGCTGTGGAGGCTGAAGTGGGCCATGACTGTGCCACTGTAGATTGTGCCTCTGCCTGGATGACAGAATGAAACACTGTCTCAGAAATAAAACAAAACAAAACAAAATAAAATAAAGTGAAACAAAAAGTAATCAGATTTAAAAGTTAAAAAGGACTCATTGAAGTATAAAATGTACCTTGCATGCAAGGTGCAGAAATTTATGATGCATTTCTAATGCTTCTTTGCAAGAGCTGGGGAGTGGAGTAAAAAAAATTTGCCTATCTATCTATCTATCTATCTATCTATCTATCTATCTATCTATCTATCTGTCATCTATCTATCTATTTCTCAAAACAAACTCTGTACTCAAATAGCTTCTGATCCACAGGCATAAATAAGCCATGTATCTGTGAACTGTCTACCCAATACACATCTGTAGCACAAGTAAACAATTTCTGGGGGTTAGAGGAGGGAGGAGGCAAAGTTCCTGGATTCCTTAGATTTAGAGGGGAAATAACTGAACTGACTATAAGAAGCAGATTCTACTCCGTGAATTTCTGTTATAAAAATTATCAGTTTCCATTATCTAAAGATGCATTTTCTATCAAAAGAAGATACTGTAATGCCCCCTACATGCCTCACAATAATTTAAGGATTCAGGGATATTTTTCACAAAACATGCATTAACATTTTATAAGAAAGATGCAAATAAAATAATATTTCTTTATATTTTAGATTTGAAGCTTATTTCTACTTCTACCTCTGTTTCAGCAGCTCTTCAGGCCTATTAGAATTGATAATTCATGGATCCCACAGCATTTGTGGTGTTTCTTGTGAAAGTCAATAATGTCCTCTCCTTGTTTAATGGTCAGGATCCAGTCTTCCTCTGACTTCATTTTTCTGATGCATTAGACACAATTAATTACTACTTGCTCCTTGAAAGGTATTTTCCCTTGGCTTCCAAATGCTCCTGACTTTTCTCCTACTTAATTGGTTGTTTCTTTTCAGCCTTCTTTCTGGTTGCTTCTGATCTTCTCTAAACACAGATATGCTTCAGAGATCAGGTACGGTGTCCCATGGATTCTTTTTTGTCTGTCTATTCTCAGTAATTTGCTGATTTTATTCATTCTCATGCCTCTAAACATTATCTTTATGATAAAATTTCTCAAACTTATATCTCCAAGCAGATGATTTTTCCTAAATTTTGGCTTTATATATGTAGTTGATGACTCATTATATCCACTTGGATGTCTAATTGGCATCTCAAATTTAATTTATGTAAAACTTGACTCCAGCTATCTCTTTTCACATCAGATCAACTTTACCCATAATCTTCCTCAACCCAGTAATTGTAACTCTACTTTCCATAACCTCAGTACAGAAATTTTAGTGTCATCCTTTATATCTTTTTTGTCTTGTCTCCCACATATAGTCTGTCTTGTTGATACTTTATTCAAAATGTATTGAGAATCCTTTAGTGTTTTCCACCTTCATATAAACCACTATCATCTCTTTACTTGTGACAAAGCCCTCTAACTAATACTTGTGATTTTATTATTTTCCCTTAACAGAATTCTCCATCAAGTGCTGGATAACTCTATAAACAGGTAAGTTGTAGACCTGCTATATATGACTGTGCAGACTGCACAGTATGGAATTGTGGAGAACACCATGCACACATCACTCATTGTGCAATTATGGCAATGCTCTATGGCATATGGTTAGTATAGAGTGTTGAGAAAGTAGTGTCTTTTTAAGGATTGAGACAAAGGCACCATGTGTGCCAGCAGTGACCTGAGATTATTTACTGTTCAGCTAACTGTCACACAATGGATATCAATCACCCAGAATGAAAGTCAAGGTACATTTTGAGTCCAAACAAGTTTTATGTAACCTAGCTCCTAGCTACATCTTTTCATGCATCTCCTATTCCTTTTCATCTAGTTCAATGCTTCTGAAAATTTTACTTACATAAGAATCACCTAGGAATTTTGTCAAAATGCAGAATTGATTTGGTACATATGGATAGGTCCTTGGTTTCTGCATTTTTCACAAACTCCTGGGTCATGACAGTGGATGGTTCTGGTCAGGGATCACTGTTTCCATAAATCTGTCTCTTTGCTCATGCTGTGCTTTCTCATGATTGAAAACATTTGTACTTGTGATTTGTTCTACATGAAATACTGTTTCTGTAGACACCCTCAAGATTCTTTCTCTCACCTTCTTCTGGTAATTGCTTTTTTAGTTCTTTCCTTAAGCAAAACTTTCCCTGCCCATTTTGTTTCAGTTACAATCCTTTCCCTCTCCACTGGACTTCCCTGTTTTCTTTCATTATATCTGTAGCATTTACCAGTCTATGTACTATACTTGTAAATATTTTAATCTGTAACTAATATAGAATGTAAGGACTATAAGGTCAGGATTTTTAGTTATTTTAAATATTTTTTCATAGCTATATCTCTGGAATCTAGATATTGACATATAGGAGATACACAAATAAATGTTTGTTAATGAATGCTTTTTTCTAATCCTTTTCCTCTTACTTGAGACTGTACTGAGAGTGAGGAAAGTGATTCATATCCTACAGCCAGTTTCCCTACTGGCATATTTCACCATATAATTAATTAATGCTGCAATCATCTTTGCCTGCTACCTGTTTTAAGTACATCATGCAACGTTTACACACAGGATTTAAGTGAATCATTGAACTCTATAAATATAACTTAGAGCACTTCAGTACAAACATTATTAGACCAATAGATATGACTTTTCTGAGTAATTTTGATGCTAATAACACCTTTCAGAAAAATAGTCATAAAAGATATTTAGAGTTTACATGGCAGAATTGGTATATTACTGTAGAGAGATTTTTTTTTTTTTTGCTTTTCATCCAATGAATCTTTTATATATAAATAAGAAAAATACCAACATATAATAACTATCTGTGCAATGTGCATATAATTTTAAAAATAAAAAAATTAACACTCCTGTATTTCTAGATGCAAGTGTACTTCATTTAATTGTGCCTTGCTTAATGGCACTTCCCAGATAGTACATGTTTTAGAAACTGAAGGTTTGTGGCAATTTTGCTGCAGCAAGTCTGTTGGTGCTATATTTCCAATAGAATGCATACACTTCTCATCCCTTTGTAAGAGTTTTGGTAATTCTTCTAAGATTCAAACTTTTTTATTGTTATTATATTTCTTATGGTGATCTGTGATCAGTGATCTTTGATGATAATATTGTAATTGTCTTGGTGCTCAACAAACTGTGCCTATAAAAAGACAAACTTACTTGATAAATGTTGTGTCTGCTCTGACCATCCATTCCCTATGCCCTTCTTTCTACTTGGAATTCTCTCTTCCCTGAGAAACAGCAATATTGAAATTAGGCCAATTAATAACCCTACAGTTTCCTCTAAGTGTTCAAGTAAAACTAAAAGTTGTACATCTTTCACTTTAAGTCAAAACTTAGAAATGATTAAGTTTAGTGACAAGGGCATGCCTAAGGAAAGACAGGCAAAAAGCCAGGCTTCTTGAGCCAAACAGTCAAGTTGTTAATCCAAAAAAGCAACAAAAAAATTATTAAAGAAAATTAAAGGTGCTACTCCAGTGAATACATGAATGGTTTTTGAAAAAAGGACACAGACTTATTAAGGATATGGAGAAGGTTTTTGTGGTCTGGATAGATGATCAAACCAGCTCCAATATTCCCTTAAACCAAAACCTAATCTAGTGTATGGTCCTAACACTCTTTCATTCCACAGATGTTGATAGATGTGAGAAAGCTGATAGACGTGAGAAAGAAAAGTTTGAAGCTAGCAGAGGTTGGTTCATAAAGTTTAAGGAAAGAAGCCATTTCCATAACATTAAAATGTAAGGTGCGGCAGCAAGTGCTGATATAGAAACTGCAGTAAGTTATCCAGATCTAGCTAAGATCACTGATGAAGGTGGCTACATTAGACAACAGATTTTCTATGTAGACGAAATAGTCTTCTATTGGAAGAAGATGCCATCTTGAATTTTCAGGACAAGGAAGGAGAGGTTAATGCTTGGCTTCAAATCTTCAAAGAACAGGCTGACTCTAGTTAGGGGCTAATGCAACTAGTGACTTTAAAGTTGAAACCAATGCTCATTTACCATTCTGAAAATCACAGGGCCCTTAAGAATTATGTTGTATCTAGTCTGACTGTTCTTTTATATATGAAATAACAAAGCCTGGATGACAGCATGTCTGTTTATGGCACAGTTAGGGAATACTTTAAGTCTACTATTGAGTCCTACTGCTCAAAAAAAAAAAAAGATTCCTTTCAAAATATCACTGCCTGTTGACAATGCACCTAGTTACCTAAAAGTTCTGATAGAGATGTACAAAAAGATTAGTGTTGTTTTTAAGTCTGCAAACACAACATGCATTATTTAGTCCATAAATCAAGGCTTAATTTTGACTTACAGAAGTCTTAGTATTTAAAAAACCTATTTCATAAGGTTTTAACTGAATAGATAAAAATTCCTGATAGTTTTGGGCAATGTAAATTGAAAACCTTCTGGAAAGGATTCATCATTTCAGATGCAATTAGAAACATTAATAATTCATGGTAGGAGGCCACAATATCAACATTAATGGAAGTTTGGAAGAAGGTGATTCCAGTTTTCATAGATGATTTAGAGGGGTTTAAGACTTCAGTGAATGAAGTAAAGGTAGATGTGGTGGAAATAGAAAGAGAAGTGAATTAGAAGTGAAGCCTGAAGACGTGACTAAATTGTTACGATCTCATGCTAAAACTTGAACAAATGAGGTGTTGCTTCTTCTGGATGAGCAAATAAAGTGGTTTCTTGAGATGGAGTCTACTGCTGAAGATGCTGTGAAAAGTGTTGAAATGGCAACAAAGGAATTAGAATACAGGCATACCTTGGAGCTATTGGGAATTCAGTTTCAAACCACCTTTGTAAAGGTGAATATTGCAATCAAGTGAGTTACACAATTTTTTTTGGTTTCCCAGTGCATATGGAAGTTATACTATACTGTAGTTTATTAAGTGTACAATAACTATGTCTCAAACAATGTACATATTTTAATTGAAAATACTTTATTGCTAAGAAATATTAATGATTATCTGAGTCTTCAGTGTGTCATAATCTTTTTGGTGGTGCAACATTTTGCCTCAGTGTCAATGGCTGCTGACTAATCAAGGTGGTGGTTGTTGAGGATTGGAGTGACTGATGCAATTTCCTGAAATAAGACAGCAATAAAGTTTTGTGGGTTGATTGACTCTTTCTTACACACAAAAAATGTCTCAGCAGCATGTGATGCTATTTGGTAGCATTTTGCCCACGGTAAAATTTCTTTGGAAATTGGTGTCAGTCCTTCAAACCCTGAAGCTGCTTTATTAGCCAAGTTTGTGTAATATTCTAAGTCCTTTATTGTTATACTATTTCAGAACACTTTTTCAAAATTCATTTTTAAATTTACTTTTATTTATTAAATTTAAGAGATGCAAGTGCAATTTAGTTACATACATAAATACATAAATTGTGTAGTGGTGAAGTCTTGGCTTTTAGAGTATAATAGCCATCACCCAAATAGTGTGTATCGTACCTAAGTAATTTCTTATTACCCTCTCACTTATGCCCTTCCATCCCTCCCAGTATCCAGTGTCTGTCATTGCACACTCTATGTACATGTGTTGATATTATTTAGCTCCCACTTATAAGTAAGTTTTTCAAGACTTAAAACATTTTTCTAAAATATTTACTAACACAACTATTAAGAAATGTGAAATATATTAGTTATAATTGTATCTGAGAATTTTTATATCTTCAAATTTTGTATGTACTTTTTTGCAGGTAATTGTTGTAGTGACTAACTCATGAGAGTTTTTTTCTTCAGATGTGCCATCATTATTTTTTAGTATGAGATTTTATTTTATAAAAAAAATTATTCCTCATTTTTTTAGCCGCTTGTGTGAACGTTTCCCAAGGGAATATTTGTGTTTGCTCATTCCTGGTCCTTAGAGAACTAACTAATACCACTAATTTTGGCTTTGATGATGATGACAACAGTGATGATGATGATGATGATGATTTTATAATATAGAATTAATGTAAACTCTGGACTCAAAACATTTTTTAATAACTTGTGCTAAGTTCCAGCATTAAGGCTTCGATTTAGAACCAGAGAACAAAAATAAAAATTATGGTATTCTCTTGTGTTAGTTCATGTTTATGACCCATTAGATATGCACAATAACCCTCTGAGGTAGGAATTTTAGGTCAGTATTATAGTTGAGAAAAATTAAGGATGAGAAATACAAATTAAATTACCAAAGAATTACCAACCAAAATAATAGGACACAACTGTATGTTTTCTAAATTAAAGTTAACTGAACTTTCACCTGCATACCTATATTATAGTGTTGTATTTTAGATATTAAAAATTAATCCATTACTATGTAATGAAAATTAGTTGAATATTTCCAAAATATTTTGCTTTAAATGAAGTATGATAGTTATAAAATTCTCTTTTCCTTTTTCTCTCTGAACTATTTAAACTATTTGTCCACAGAATGTCTTATGATAATAGCATGATTATAAAAATACCTAAGTGTATCATTTCATCGCACATAAATTTACATTTCTAACTATAATCAAAATTGTAACTAAATTAGGAAAAATATGGCTGAATTTTATGAAGGCGTGAATAAACCTTAATCATCTGTCAGTGAGTTCAGAGACATGTGTTTTCCTTTGAGCCCTTAAGAACAACTTTAAATAGAAAGCAGCAGGAAGTTTTTACTGACACAAAAGATGGAGTGCTCAGCCAGTTTGGGGGCAGTGTTCTAGGAAATGTGAGAAGAAAAATTAAAATTTCCGACCTCTGTACTGCTAGTTTTGAGTCAGAAATCACAAAGGTCATATGACAACAAGGTGTTGTTATGATTGGATAGAGCAGGGAGTCAAAAGAATTCAGTTCAAGATTCAAATTGATATGCAAAATTGGGTAGTAATTTTTTTTTTTTTTAGATTTTTCTCCATTTGTAGTATGGGGACAACCATTTCTATCCTCATGACTAGATTATCTAGGTTTTTACTACATGCCATATATAAATCTAATCACTTGACCTGTATATTATGCTAATTATCACATTGAAAGTATGAGGCAAGTAGGCATCATTGTTATTTACACTTGTAAATTAACGACTGAGGCATAGGCAGTTTGATTCAGTGACTGATTCACCAATAATAATAATTATCTCAGAGTTACATTGTGAGAATGCACATACAGTATTTAGGAAAGCAATCGTTTCTGGCACGGGGTTGATGTTTGATGAACAAAAGACAGTTTATTCTGAGACTGAACTTTCGAAATAGAGAAGAAAACCAATTCTAAGTCAAGTGAGGAGCCATGAAAGACCATTGGCCCAGATGGAATCAACCTGCTCCACCTGTTAGATGATATACCTGACACCTACCTGCTCTGCCTTATTTGAAGATTTGTCAGAGTTTAGAAATATTTCTCTACTTTCATTTTCAACTGCAACTTTCACTGTGTTGGGAATATAGTAAATGTGAAATAAATCTTTGTTACATGAACATGACATTGAGTGCCTTCCTCATCTTCAAGTATGTTAAGCATGGCTTAAATACTGCAGTATCATCGCCTTCATCTGGCAACCGTGTGTTTATGAATGCAAACAAGCAGAGTTCCACTTCCATTAAGTGTTTATTGCGTTACTACAAGGAGATTTTGAACCATAAATATGCCATCTGTCCTCTTCGTACAGTTAATGTTAGAGTATGTTTTTCACTTGCAGTATTTTATTTGTCCCTCACAGCAGTCCCAGAGTAGTCATTATAAGTTCACTCGTTTTATTGATAAAGAAATTGAGATCTCACTAAGGCATATAACTTGCCTCATTCCATATAGCAAGTAGAATTTGAAGTGGAGATTTAAACCCAGATCCCCTGCTTTTAAAGACATTTTGTCATTTAATAAGTATCACTTCCAAGGGCATTTTTGTGGTCATGTCTTGCAGTGTTGTCCAATGTTAGAGGAAAAAAAAGCTCTTTTTTTCTTCTTTCAAAGTTGCAATATATCTCCAAGACACAGACCAATAAAGAGGTTCTGACAACTTCAAAGAGCAGAACCGGAAAAATAATGTTAGTAAAAACCTGCCATAATGCCATGAATAGGATCTAATACATTTAATTAGGTGCTATGCAAAGTGCCATTGTAGTAGGCGTCATGAAGTAACTGGGCAAGTCTGCTCAGCTAGCCACCCTGGAACTCTAGGGTCCCACGTGGATCCCATCATGACTTCATTTGCATTAGCAAAGGACACAGTATTGTGCCTCTTAATTTTGAACACTTTGAAGACGTATTTTTGCGTCTTATTCATCTCTTTTCTCAAAATCTGGCTTACCTCTTGGTGCCTGGAAATTAGATAAATATATTTGTGTTTTTAATTGTATCTCAATAATTTAAACATATGGTGTATTAACTTCTTAAGTGGTTCTATATGTGGCTGAAATATGAATTATTTCTTATCCAGTTACCTTCTTTTTTTATTCTGCTAAGCCACATCACTACCTGAAATTTTTTTTATTAGGCACTTTCCCTCTACATCTTTCAACACAAAGCATATTTTAAATGAGCAGAATCTTGTCTATTTTGTTCACTGTTAAGTCTCAACTTATGAAGCAACACCTACCACATTTTTAGAGTTAAATATTACTGGACAAGAAAATGAATGAATTACCTAATACTGCTATGAAAAAGCAGAGTGTGATACTCTCAATGAACGAAAGAATGAATTAAGGGTGCAGACACAGAAAAACAATTTGCTCTTCTCAGTTAAAAAATATATAATCATGTATAAAAATAATCTAGAAAGTCTCTAAAGAATCAAAATATGAAACCTGACTAATTCACTAAATCACAGAATATTATATCTGGCAATAAGCCTGCTTGGAGTTTAAAGTTACATTTAATAGGAATGTCTGGTAATTACTTTATAAAGCTTAGTTTTTTCAGAGGAACTAACTGGCTGAAAATATGGAAAGATGCAAAACAAGTTGCATCTGTACCCTGGAGGATTGCTTCTCAGTGACACTTTTCTTTTTACTTCAGTTACTTTTAATTTGCATATATGAAGGAATAAGAATTACATTTTTAACGCGTGTTCTAAAATCTATTCTATGGACTGAAATTAGCGCAAAGAATGCTTCTCTCATAACTACAGTTTCTGCATAATTTGGTCCCTATTCATCTCATATAGACCAAGTTACATTTTTAACTGTCATACATGAAGACTTCCACCACTGTCTCTCTATGTTTAAAAATAAAGGGGTAGTTTATTAAAATTAATTAAAGGACATAGTAGAACATGAATCTCCTGAGTATCAACTATAGGAAGATAACAATGCAGGCCTTCTAACCCTCTCTCACTCTCTCTCTGTCTCTGTTTATTTTACTGCATTGTCTTTTTGGAATCCAACATTTGCCAGCCAGAGCACGACTAGGGGTATAATCAATGATAGACCATTTGGGAGCTAATCATGCAAGTCCAGTTTTCTATTTCTTTCTAGCTAAGGTCTTCATCACAGCATTGGCAGAAAAGGGAGTGACATGGTTTGGCTCTGTGTCTCCAGCCAAATCTCAAATTGAGTTGTAATTCCCAGTGTTTTAGAAGGGACCTGGTGGGAGGAGATTGAATCATGGAGGTGGACTTCCTCCTCACTGTTCTTCTGATAAAGTTCTCATGAGATCAGGTGGTTTCAACGTGTGTCACCCCTCCCCCCTTTACTCTGTCTCTCTCCATCTGGCCATGTGAATATGTGCCTGCTTCCCTTTTGCCTTCTGTCATATCTGTAACTTTCGCAGTGCCTCTCCACAGGCAGAAACCTGTACACCCTGCAGAACCATGAGCTGATCAAAGCCCTTTTCTTTGTAAATTACCCAGCCTTAGTTATGTCTTTATAGCAGTGTGAGAACAGACTAGTACACAAAATTGCACTGAGAGTGAGGTATTGCCATAAAGATACCTAAAAATGTAGAAATAGCTTTGGAACTAGGTAATGGGCAGATGTTGGAACAGTTTGGTGGGCTCAGAAGAAGACAGGAAGATAAAGGAAGGTTTGGAACTTCCTGGAGACTTGTTGAATGGTTTTGGTCAAAATGCTGATAGTGATATGGACAGAGATGACTAGGCTGATGAGGTATCAGATGGAGATGAGGAACTTACTAGAAACTGAAGTAAAGTTTGCTCTTGGTATACTTTAGCAAAGAGACTGGTGACATTGTGCCCCTGCTGTAGGGATCTGTAGAACTTTGAAATTGAGAAAGATGATTTAAGGTATCTGGCAGAAGAAATTTGTAAGCAGCAAAGTCTTCAAGGTATAGCCTGGCTGCTTCTAAAAGTGCATGCTCATATCCATTTACAAAGAGATGGTCTGAAACTGGAACTTATATTTAAAAGGAAAGCAAAACATAAAAGTTTGAAAATTTTGCAGCCTGACCATGTGGCAAAAAAGAAAAACTCATTTTCTTTTTTTTTTTTTTCTTTTTTTCTTTTTTATTTATTTATTTATTTATTTATTTATTTATTTATTTATTTTATTTTTTTTTAAATTTTTTTTATTATACTTTAAGTTCTAGGGTACATGTGCATAATGTGCAGGTTTGTTACATATGTATACTTGTGCCATGTTGGTGTGCTGCACCCATCAACTCGTCAGCACCCATCAATTTGTCATTTATATCAGGTATAACTCCCAATGCAATCCCTCCCCCCTCCCCCGTCCCCATGATAGGCCCCGATGTGTGATGTTCCCCTTCCCGAGTCCAAGTGATGTCATTGTTCAGTTCCCACCTATGAGTGAGAACATGCGGTGTTTGGTTTTCTGTTCTTGTGATAGTTTGCTAAGAATGATGGTTTCCAGCTGCATCCATGTCCCTACAAAGGATGCAAACTCATCCTTTTTTATGGCTGCATAATATTCCATGGTGTATATGTGCCACATTTTCTTAATCCAGTCTGTCACAGATGGACATTTGGGTTGATTCCAAGTCTTTGCTATTGTGAATAGTGCCGCAATAAACATACATGTGCATGTGTCTTTAGAGCAGCATGATTTATAATCCTTTGGGTATATACCCAGTAGTGGGATGGCTGGGTCATATGGTACACCTAGTTCTAGATCCTTGAGGAATCGCCATACTGTTTTCCATAATGGTTGAACTAGTTTACAATCCCACCAACAGTGTAAAAGTGTTCCTATTTCTCCACATCCTCTCCAGCACCTGTTGTTTCCTGACTTTTTAATGATTGCCATTCTAACTGGTGTGAGATGGTATCTCATTGTGGTTTTGCACAGCCATCTGATCTTTGACAAACCTGAGAGAAACAAGAAATGGGGAAAGGATGCCCTATTTAATAAATGGTGCTGGGAAAATTGGCTAGCCATAAGTAGAAAGCTGAAACTGGATCCTTTCCTTACTCCTTATCCGAAAATTAATTCAAGATGGATTAGAGACTTAAATGTTAGACCTAATACCATAAAAACCCTAGAAGAAAACCTAGGTAGTACCATTCAGGACATAGGCATGGGCAAGGACTTCATGTCTAAAACACCAAAAGCAACGGCAGCAAAAGCCAAAATTGACAAATGGGATCTAATTAAACTAAAGAGCTTCTGCACAGCAAAAGAAACTACCATCAGAGTGAACAGGCACCCTACAGAATGGGAGAAAATTTTTGCAATCTACTCATCTGACAAAGGGCTAATATCTAGAATCTACAAAGAACTCAAACAAATTTACAAGAAAAAAACAACCCCATCAAAAAGTGGGCAAAGGATATGAACAGACATTTCTCAAAAGAAGACATTCATACAGCCAACAGACATGAAAACATGCTCATCATCACTGGCCATCAGAGAAAAACTCATTTTCTGAAGAGAAATTCAAGTCAGCTGCATAAATTTGTGTAAGTAAACAGGAGCCAAATATTAATAGTCAAGACAATGGGGAAAATGCCTCCAAAGCATTTCAGAGACCTTTGTGGCAGCACCTGCCATCACAGGCCTGGAAGCCTACAAGGTAAAAATCATCTCATGGGCCAGGACCAGTGCCCCACTGCTCCATGCAGCCTCAGTACACGGCAGCCTGCATTGTGGTGACTTCAGCTCCAGCTGTGACTAAAAGGGGGCCAAGGTACAGCTCAGTCTGTCACATCAGATGGTGCAATCCCCAAGCCTTGGTAGTTTCCATGTGTTGTTATGCCTCAGAGGGCATAACAACATAACAACGTGTGTTGTTATGTGCTCAGAGGGCAAGAGTTGAGGCTTGGGAGCCTCTTCCTAGATTTCAGAGGATGTATGAAAATGCCTGGACGTCCAGGAAAAAGTCTGCTGCAGGGCAAGAGCCCCATTGGAGAACCTCTACTAGGGAAACGCAAAGGGAAAATGATGGGTTGGAGCCCCCAAACAGAGTCTTCCACTGGGGCACAGCCTAGTGGAGCTATGAGAAGAAGGTCACCATCCTACAGAATGGTAGGGCCACTGACAACTTGTGTTGTGCACCTAGAAAACCCATAGGCACTAAACCCCAGCCTGTGAAAACAGCTGTGGGGGCTGTGCCTTGTAGAACCATGAGGTGGAGCTTCCGATGGCCTTGGGAGCCCAGCCCTTGAATCAGTATGGCAGAGATGTGAGCCGTGAAATCAAAGGAGTTTATTTTGGAGTTTTGGAGCTTTAAGATTTGATGACTTTCTTGCTGTGTTTCAGACTTCCAAGGGGCCTGTAGTCCCTTTGTTTTGACCAATTTATCCCTTTTGGATTGGGAGTATTTACTCAATGCATGTACCCCCATTGTATCTTAGAAGTAACTAACTTCCTTCTGATTTTATAGGCTCATAGGTGGAAGGGACTTGCCTTGTCTCAGATAAGACTTTGGACTTTGACTCTTGACTTAATGCTGCGATGAATTAATACTTTGGGGACTGTTGGGAAGGCATGATTGTGTTTTGAAATATGAGAAGGATGTGAGATTTGGGAGGGGCTGGGGCAGAATAATATGGTTTGACTCTGTGTCCCAACCCAAATCTCATGTCTGATTGTAATTCCCAGTGTTATAGGTCTCGTGCAAGGTGACTGAATCATTGGGCAGGACTTTCCTCTTGCTGTTCTCCTGGTAGACTTCTCATGAGATCTGGTTATTTCAAAGTGTGTAGCACTTCCCCCTTTGCTCTCTTTCTCTCTCCTGTCAGTCATGTGAATAGGTGCTTGCTTCCTTTTGCCTTCCATCATGACAAAGTTTCCTGATGCCTTCCCAGAAGCAGAAATCTGTACAACCTGCAGAGCAGTGAGCTGATTAAACCTCTTTATAAATTAACCAATCTCAGATATGTCTTTATAGCAGTGTGAGAATGAACAAATATGGAGAGAAAACTCTGGGACTGTAGGCAGCAAGACCTTGGTTGCACCAGGAGTGCAGAAAATATAAAAGAGAGTGAACAAAATATGATTATGGACTTCTGATAGCCATGCTGCACCTGAAAGCAGACATTTGAGAAGATGAACCTATAAAATGTAAGCATACATGTCAAGAGATGAGAATTTCTTAGGGGATCATAAAATATATCATCACAACTGAGGCAATTCTCTGAGTGAAAAGGGGTGCTATTATTAAGATCTTTGGAAAGACAAAATCTCACTTCTATGCCTACTGAGATATTAACTCATCTCTTAAAGTAAAGGAAACTATGCAATGCTAGGGCATGAGTGAAAAAGGACTAGAAGTGAAAAAAACATTAAACTACTGTAGATATGATTATTTTAGCAAGTATTTATCTGATCTTTATGTCAGATCATTGTTTTTATAGGAATACACACACACACACACACACACACACACACACACACACACACACACACAGGGATTAGAATGAGGCTTTCAGTTTCTTCTGGCCTAGACCATGTGTCTGAAGCATGACCAAATCTACAGCTTTTATTTCACTGGGTCACTGGAAAAAAGAAAATTTTGAGTATTCAGTAAGCCCAATTCCAGCATCTAAACTATTTTCAGATGGAAGTGATATTCACTTATTTTATAAAATATACAAATAAAATACCCCTGAAAAGAAATTAGTATTATATGAGACAATTCTACTCAAGATTAAAGAAGACTTCATATGACTTAATAGATACATTAGACTGTCCTTGGCATTCCTATAAAGAAAATTCTGAGACTGGGTAACGTATACAGGAACAGAAAGCCAAGCAATTCATGTTCTCACTCATAAGTGGGAGTTGAACAATGAGAACACACAGACACAGGGAGAGGAATATCACACATGGGGCCTGTCTGGGGATGGGGGACAAGGGGAGGGAGAGCATTAGGCCAAATACCTAATACATGCAGGGCTTAAAACTTACATGACAGGTTGACAGGTGCAGCAAACCACTATGGCACATGTATACCTATGTAGCAAACCTACATGTTCTGCACTTGTATCCCAGAACTCAAAGTAAAATTAAAAAAAAAAAAGAGAGATTTCATTGGCTTATGGTTTTGCAGGCTTTACAGGAATCGTGGAGCTGCCATCTTTTTCTGGTGAGATTCTCAGGAAACTTGTACCTATGATGGAAGGTGAAATGGGAACAGGCATATCACATGTTGAGAGTGGGAGTAAGAGATAGGAGGGAGGTGCGATGCACTGTTGAACAACCAAATCTCTCCCAGGTGAGCTCACTCATCACCAAGGGGATAGCACTAAACTACTCATCAGAGATCCACCCTCATGATCCAAACACCTCACTCCAGGCCCCTCTTTCAACACTGCTGTCACATTTCTACATGAGATTTTGAGAGGACAAATACACAAACCATATCAATAGATATTCCTGTCTTTTGCAGTATAACTCACATTTCATTTTCTCCACACAAATCACATTTAAATTGTATACACGACCTGAAAAACACGTAGAACAGTTTTTTCCAAATCTATATCATATATTAGTTCCTAGGTGTCTTGATGTATGTTACTAGGGAGTGTTATGACACGTAGAAATTCCACATAGGGAGAATAAGTGAGGATAGTCAAATTGCCAGAGTTACAGCATTAACTCTTAATTTCTGGTTTGCCTTTGACATTAGTAGGGTAGCAGTATAAACTTTTGAAATATGAAAGATGGTAAAATATGAAGATAACTTTATACAGAGAGCAGTGTGAGAAGATGTCATGTACCACATAAGTCAGGTTACAGGGAGGGACATTCTACCATGAACAAGGAGATGTGAGATTGGTGATTGCACCGTCTGAAGCAATGGCCTAAGCCGTACCTTGACACCTTTTAGCCACAGCTGGAGTTGGAGCAGTCACAATGCAGGGCACCATGTCCTATGGCTGCACAGAACAGCGGGGCCCTGGACTGGTCCATTAAACCATTTATTCCCTCCTAGGCTTCTAGGCCTATGGTGGGAGGGGCTTTCTTTTCTTTCCTTTTACTCTTAAATTTTAAAAAATATTTTTATAATACAATTAAATATGTGTAAAATGCTTTATGGAATTGTGAAGCTGGGCAGGGTTCTTATCTTTTAAGAAAGGTGAGGGGCTAGGAGGAGTAGCAGAAACTAGGGTAATGGGTGCAACCAGAAGAGACTGCCTTTGACAGGGATTTTTTTTATAAAGTTTTGGACAGCTATGTTTCAACCCTGAGGAAATGGTCTTCTGAGACTAGGGGAAGGTTTTAGAACAGTGAGAGAGAGAGAGTTAAACAACGTAAGCCAGGGTCACAAAATAGGGAGGGCTTGCACAAGCCAAATGTTTTACCTATTTATTTTTATTCTCTAACTGTGATAATATTAAATCTATTTTGCAGCTAATACAAATTATTTAAGCAAAGAAGTAAACCCTCAAAATAACACAGTGGTAAGTGACAGAAGTAATATTCAAGCCCAACTCTAACCCTCTGCTTTGTTCAGCTTGCAGCCAATGCTGCTCAAGTTCAACATGATGGATACAGGGGCTCCCTGGTACTTAAATCATTATATGTATCTGTGCTTTGGCTCACCAATTCTTCAACATATGGTGATATACACATCTGTGTTCTCTCAGTTATGGCTACTCCCTACAAAACTAGAAGTCTGTCTAGTAGTCACAGTAAAAGAGTGAACAATACACAGGACTTGGCATATTTAAGCCCTGACTTCAGCACTACATCCTTGGATATCTTTGATATCCAAGAATAGTATTTCACCCCTGATTAGGATCTCTCAACTCTTAATCATCCTTCAATTCTCAGATGATGTCTCTTTTGGTGAATATTTTACTTATATGATCTATCTTTTCTGATCCTGATGGAGTTGATTAAATCTCTTATGAGCTACATCTGTATTCTGGTATACATGTATTGTTGAATGCATTGTTCTTCTTGTGCATCTGTCTTTTCTTATAGATTGGACACTCTTTAGGAAAATATCTGTCTTTCCACAAGAGTCCTCAGATTACATTGACATGGAGTAACACCACTGTTATTCTTAGGAAAGGTATTCACTGGGTATTGGAGAATGTCAGAATGAAGGTACCAACTGTCCTACTACCAAAAGACTGTCTTTCATTATTAAATCATGGTAAAATGAAAGATAAATGCACTTATCTTATGTTTTATTTAGCAACATTCTTTAAAAGTTACCAAATTTATGACTGTATTTTATGTTGTAAGTTTTATTTTAATCTGTGACATGAGATCTGGTTGTTTGAAAGTGTGCAACACCTACCTGCTTACTCTCTCGATCCTGCTTTCATAATGTGACCTGCCTCTTCCCGCTTCGGCTTCCACTGTAATTTTAAGCTTCCTGAGTTCTCCCCAGAAGCAGATACCACTAGGCTTCCTGTACAGGCTGCAGAACTGTGAGCCAGTTAAGCCTCTTTTCTTTATCAGTTATGCAATCTCAATTATGGCAATATGAGAATGACCTAATACAGTCTTTATTTCACTCTGTATTTCTATGTTTAGCCATAGTTCTTATATGTGAGAACATATAATTTTTGACATTCTATTTCTGACTCCTTTCACTTATTGCCTCCATTTCCATCCATGTTACTGCAAAAGACATATTTCATTCATTGTATGCCTGAGTTGTATCTGTAGTATGTATATAAAAACACATTTTCTTTATCCAGTCATCCATTGATGGCCACTTAGGTTAATTCCATGACTTTGCTATTATGCATAGTGCTGTGATAAACATACAATTTCAGGTGTGTTTTTAATATTAATATAATGATTTCTTTCAGGTGGATACCTCGTAGGTGGATTACTGGATTGAATGATAGTCCTATTTCTAGCTGTTTGAGAAATCTACACAGTTTTCCCTGGATATTGTACTAATTTACATTCTCACCAACCATGTATCTGTTCCCTTTTCTCCGCATTCTTATCAATATCAGTTGTTTTTTCTTTTTAGTAATAGTTATTCTGACTTGTGTAAAGTATTATCTGCTTTTTGTTTCAGTTTGCATTTTTCTGATGATTCTGGATGTTGAGCATTTTTAAAATTTTTGTTGGCTGCTTATATGTCTTATTTTGAAAAATGTCTGTTCATGTCCTTTGCCCACTTTTTGATGGAATTGTTTTTCTCTTGTTGAGTGTTTTGAGGTTCCTGTAAATTCTGGATATTATTTCTTTGTCAGATGCATTATTTGAAAATATTTTCTCCCATTATATAGGTTGTCTATGTCTAGGTACTCTATTGTTCATTTCTTTTGCTGTGCAGTTTAATTTAATTCCTTTTGTCTCCTTTGTTGTATTTGCATTTGAGGACTTAGTCATAAATTATTTGCCTAGGCCAATGTACAGAAGAACTTTTCCTAGGTTTTCTTATAGGATTTTTATCATTTAAGTATTTAATCTATCATGAGCTAAATTTTTGTAGATGGTGAGATATCTTGGTCCAGTTTTATTCTTCTGGATATGGCTATTTAATTTTCCTAGTACCATTTATTGAATAGGGAGTTCTTTCCCTGGTGTGCTTTTTTGTTGACTTTGTCATGGATCAATTGGTTGTAGGAATGTGGCTGTATTTCTGGGTTCTCTATGCTGTTCCATGAATCTATGTGTGTATTTTTTTCTTTTCTTTTCTTTTTTTTTTTTATCATTAACTTGCTACATGCTGTTTTGGTTACTATAGCCTTGTAGTGTAATTTGAAGTCAGGTAATGTGATTCATTGAGATTTATTTATTTATTTATTTTTGCTTAGGATTGTTCTGGCTATTCAGGCTTTTCTTTGGTTTCACACAAACTTTAGAAATTTTTTCTAATTCTGTGAAAAATTTTTTTATGTTGCTAATGTAATGGGAATTGCATTGAATTTATAGATTGTCTTGGGCAGTATGATCATTTTAACAATATTGATTCTTCTGATCCATAAGCATGGAATATCTTTCCAGTTGTTTGTGTCATCTATGATTTCTTTCATCAGTGTTTTGTAGTTCTCCTTGTAGCGATCTTTCACCTCCTTGACTAACTGTATTTCTTATTTTTTAATCTATTGTAAAGATGATAGAGTTCTTGCTTTGATTCTCTGCTTGATTGTTATTTGGTGTATAGAAATCCTACTGATTTTTGTATGTTGATTTTGTATCCTGAAACTTTACTGCAGTTATTTATTAAGTCTAGGAGTCTTTTGGAGGAGTCTTTAGGGTTTCATAGATATAAAATTATATTATCAGTTAACAGAAATAATTTACCTTCCTCTTTTTCAATGTAGCTGACTTTTTTTTTTTTTTTTTTTTCTTGCCTGATTGCTCTAGTCAGGACTTCCAGTACGATGTTAACTAGGAGTGGTGAGAGTGGGCATCTTTGTCTTATTCTAGTTCTAAGATGGAATGCCTCCCACTTTTTTCCATTCAGTATGATGTTGGTTGTGAGTTTATTATATATGGTTTTTATTATCTTGAGAAGTATCTTTTTATTCCTAGATTGTTGAAGGTCTTTATCAGAAAGGGATGGTGAATTTTATCAAATTCTCTTTCTCCATCTATTGAGATTATATAGTTGTAATTTTTAATTTTGCTTATGTGGTGAATCACATTTATTGATTTGCATGTGTTGAGCCATCCTTGAATCCTTGGAATAAAACCCACATGATCATGGTGTATGATTTTTTCATATGGTGTTGCATTTGCCTTGCTAGCATTTTGTTGGGAATTTTTGCATCTGTGTTCATCAGGGATATTGGTTTATAATTTTGTTGTTGTTGTTGTTGTATCCTTGCCTGGTATTGGTATCAGAGTGATGAGTTAGGGATGATTCCCTCCTCCTTGATATTTTGGAACAATTTCAGTAGGCCCAGTATTAGTTCTTCCTTATTTGTCTGATAAAATTTAGCTGTGAATCAGTGTGGTCCAGGGTTTTTTTGTTGTTGTTGTTGATATTTTTTTTATTACTGAATCAGTTTCACTTCTCATGACTGATCTGTTCTGATTTTTTTTTTCCTGGTTCAATCTTGGGTGTTCGTATGTTTCCAACAACTTATTTATATCCTCTCGGGTTTCTAGTTTGTGTGTATAGAAATGTTCATAGTGGTCTCTATGATTTTTAGCATTTCTATAGCTTCAGTTACAATGTAATCTTTATCACTTCTGATTATGCTTCTTTGAATCTTCTCTCTTTTTTTTTTTGTTAACCTTGCTAATGGTCTATCAATTTTCAAGAACTAACTTTTTGAATCATTGATTCTTTGTATATTTTTTAAATCTGAATTTCATTTAGTTCAGCTCTGATCCTTGTCATTTCTTTTTACCTGATAGGATTGGATTTGGTTTGTTCTTGTTTTTCTATTTTCTTCAGGTGCAATATGAAGTTGTTAATTTAAGATATTTCTGTCCATTTAATGTAAGCATTTAACACTATTAACTTCTCTTTTAACAGTACTTTTACTATAGCCTAAGCTTTTAATATGCTGTTTCTCTATTTTCATTTTTTAAAATAATTTCTAAGTTTCCATTTTAATTTCATTGTTGACCCTATAATTATTCAGGAGTAAGTTGTTTAAATTCCATGTATTTGTATAAGTGGAGAGTTCTTCTTGGTATTGTTTTTTAGTTTTATTCCACTGTGGTCAAATAAGATATCTGATATGATTTTGAGTTTCTTAAAATGTATTAAGACTTGCTTTGTGGCTTGTCATGTGTTCTCTTTTAGAGAATGTTTCATGTGCAGAAGCAAAGAAAGTATATTCTGTGGTGGTTGGGTAGAATGTTCTTTAAATGTCTATTAGGCCCACTTAATCTAGAGCTCAATTTATGTCCAGAGTTTGTTGATTTTTCTGCCTCAACAATATGTCTTGTGCTATCAGTGGGATGTTAAAATCCTACACTGTGATATAGCTATCTGTCTTTTTTCTTAAATCTAGTAGTATTTGTTTTATGAATTTTGGTGCTCTGGTATAGGATGAATATATTTTTAGAATTGTTACATATTCTTGTTGAAATAATCACTTTATCATTAAATAATTACAGTCTCTGCAAGTTTTTATTTACTGTTTTTGATTTAATGTCCATTTTATGAGATGTAAGTATAGGTACTCCTGCTCACTTTTGGTTCCTGTTTGCATGGATTATTTTTTACCACCCGTTTTTTACCAGTTATATAAGTTTCTTTTATGCAGTATATGCATGTGTCTTGTTATTTTAATTCAGTTGGCCAGTCTATATCTTTTAAGTGGAACCTTTCATACATTTACATTCAAGTTTAATATTTATGTGTGAAATTCTGTTCCTGTCATAATGTTAATGGTTACATAGCTGATTTGCAGGCTCAATTATATAAATGTATTGTAAATCATGAGAATTTTATACTTTCATTTTTTTTATGATAGCATCAGTCTTTTCTTTCTATGTTAGGAAATTTTTGAACATTTCTTGTGAGTTTTGTCTAGTGATGATGAATTCCCCTAGCGTTTGTTTGTCTGGAAAAAATTTTGGTTCTACTTCATTTATGAAATTTAGTTTAGCAGGATTTAAAATTATTGGCTGAAATGTGTTTTTAAGAAGACTGAAAAAAGGACCCCAATTTCTCTGGCTTGTAAGATATCTTCTGAAAAGTTCACTTTTTGTCTGATGGGATTTCCTTTATAAATGAATAGCTGTTTCTCTCTGACTGCTTTTATTATTTTTTCCTTCATGCTGACTTGAGATAGTCTGATGACTATATGCTGAAATTCATTTTGCAATATATGTTCCAGAAGTTTTCTGAGCTTCTTATATATGGATTTCTAAACCTCTAGCAAGACCAGGGATATTTTCCTGAAAGATTTCTTCAAATAGGTTTCCCATACTTTTTTACTTTTTCTTGTTCTCCCTCTTAAATACATATAAGTTTGAACACTTTATATAATCCTGTATTTTATAAAGATTTTATTTTTTAGTAATAATAACAATGTTTTTGATATGGGGGTCTCACTCTGTTGCCCAGGCTGGAGTGCAGTGGCATGATCATAGCTTACTGCAGGCTGAACCTCTCCATGCTCAAGTGATCCTCCCACCTCAGTCTTCTGGGTAGCTGGGACTGCAGGTGCATGCCAACATGCCTAAGTTTTTTGTATTTTTTGTAAAGAAGGAGTTTCACCATGTTTCCCAAGCCAATATCAAACTCCTGGGCTCAAGCGATCCACCTGCCTCAACTTCCCAAACTGCAGAGATTGTAGGCATGAGTCATCATACCCATCATTCATCATTATTTTCTCTTTATTTTTGTTTGATGTGGCTAATTCAAAAGACCTGCCTTCTTACTTCTATAATTGTTTCTTCTGCTTGGCCTAACTTATTCTTAAGGTTGTAAATTGTGTTTTTAACCCTTTCAATACATTTTTATATTTCCAGAAGTTCTGGTTTTATAAAATATCACTTTAGTAAGTTTTTCATTCATATCCTGAATTTTTTTTCTGATTTGTGTTAGTTTTTAACTTTCTCTTGGATTTATTTGATCATCTTTGCAATTTACATTTTCAATTCTTTGTCACTTCAGAAGTTTCATTTTGATTAGGATCCACTGCTAGAAAGCTAGTTTGATCCTGTGGAGGTATCATAATCCTGTGTTTGCATATTGCCAGCGTTCTGAAGCTGGTTTCTTCTCATCTGGAAAGCTTTCACTTTTTATCTTTGAATTTACTTTGGTGTTATGAGACTTTTATTTCCCTCTTCATGCTGTGACTTATATATGTTGTCTGTGGTCATTTGGCTTCAATGCTAAGTGCTTTCAGGGGCCAAGGCTCAGTATGAATTATTCGGTTATGGATAGCCTATGTGCCAGTGGCTTTCTCAAATGCAGGTTGTAGTACCAATGTACTGGGCATATGAGTGGTTTCACTGCCCTCTGCAGGACTAGAATTGTGAAAGTCTCCAGAAATTTATCTTGTTGCTCTGCATTGTGCACCTCTGTCAGCAGGTTTTGTATCGAGTTGTGCAGTTCAACCTCCAGGTCAGTAGATGGTGCTTATGGGTAAGAGCCACCTGTAGCAGAGGCACATGTATAGGTACTTGATCTTTTTTTTTCTTTACCAGGAGGTGCTCTGTGGTTTCAGGTGATGGGCTGGTCTATGGATGGCCTGGTGCTCTGAGTTTCCCACCCAGCCTCTGGAGGTGGGGACAGATTTGACTGGGGCTGGACTGCTAAGATCACCCATGGATACCCCAATGATGAATGCAGGCAGCAGCCCTATGGGAGTGGCTGGGGCTCTACTGTTAGAATGCATGTGGTCTCCACAGGATTAAAGGGGGATGCACCAGTTCCACATCCTAGGCAAGCAGAAACTCAATACATTTTTCTGTCACATCCCTGTCCTGGGGCTCCCGTCTTTCAGTTCAGCCAGACACTGTCATCTATTTCCAGGTGACAATTTAGCTGAGAACCATGGAAAACACCTAAAAGTAGCTTTGGAGCAGAATTCCTTACCTCAGCCCCAAACAGACAGCTTATGGGCTTGCTTGAAATAATCACTCAGACTAATACTGTGAATTTCCCCCTATGTTTTCTTCTAGTAGTTTTACAACTTCAGATCTTATTTTCTAAATCCTTAATTCATTTAGAATTGAATTTTGTATATGATATGAGATAAGGTGCACTATCATTGTTCTGCATGCAGACATCTGGTTTTCCCAGAACCATTTATTTAAGAGATCGTCTTTTCTCAGTCTGTCTTCTTGGCACCTTTGTTGAAAATCAATTGACCATAAATACTTAAGTTTATTTTGGGGACTTTTATCCTATTCCATTGTTTGATGTGTCTGCTTTTATGACAGTATCATACTGTTTTGATTAAAATAGCTTTGTAATTTGTTTTGAAATCAGGCACTGTGATGCCCCTAGTTTTGTTCTTTTTTTTCCAAGGTGTTTTTGGCTATTCAGGGTCTTTTGTGTTTCCACTCATATTTTAGAAAGATATTTTTGGCCAGGCACGGTGACTCATGCCTGTAATCCCAGCACTTTGGGAGGCTGAGGCAGATGGATCATGAGGTCAGGGGATCGAGGCCATCCTGGCTAACACAGTGAAACCCTGTCTCTACTAAAAATAGAAAAACAAAATTAGCTGGGCATAGTGGCAGCTGCCATAGCCCCAGCTACTCAGGAGGCTGTGGCAGGAGAATGGCACAAACCCGAGAGGCGGAGGTTGCAGTGAGCTGAAATCATGCCACTGCACTTCAGCCTGGGTGACAGAGCGAGACTCCATCTCAAAAAAAAAAAAAAATAAATAAAGGTTTTTTCTATTTCTATGAAAATTGGCAATGGAATTTTCATACAGATTACGTTAAATCTGTAGATTGCTTTGGGTGGTATGGAAATTTTAACAATATTAATATCTTTAATAAGTGAACATGAGATATCTTTTTATTTGTGTCTTCAATTTTTTTATCCGTGTATTAAAGTTTTCAGTGTACAGATCTTTTACTTCCTTGATTAAATTTATTCCTATTTCATTTTTTATTTAATGTAAATGAGATTGTTCTCTTAATTTTTTAACATAGTTTGTTATTAGTATATAGAAACCCTACTAATTTTTATATGTTGATTTTTTTTAACTGCAACTTTACTTTTTTTTTTTTGGTTCTAAGAATTTTTAATGGTTTTGCTATATATAATATAATGCTCTTGGTAAACAAATAATTTCACTTATTCCTTTTCTATTTCAATGTCTTGAGTTTCTTTTTATTTCTTAGTTGCTCCAGCTGAGATTTTCAGTACTATGTTGAATAGAAGTGGTGAGACTCAAGATTCTTGTCCTCTTCCTATTGTACAGAAAAAGCTTTTATATTTTCACTGTGAAATATGATGTTAAGTCATATACGCCTTTCTTGAGTTGTGAAACATGACTTCTATACCTATATTTTGAGATTTCTTAAAACTTATAAAAATATGTTGATTCTTAGTAAACACCTTTTCTGCATTTATTGAGATGATCATGTGACTTTTGTCTTTCATTTGTTAATGATATCAGATTTATCAATTTAAATATGTTGAAACATCCTTCCATGCCTAAGGTAACTCCCACTTGATAATAATGATTAACCTTTTAATGTGCTATTGGTTGTGGTTTGCTAGTACTTTGTCAAGGTTTTATGCATCTTTGCTCATCATGAATATTGACCTGCAGTTTTATTTTCTTGTATGCCCTTGTCCAGCTTTGATATCAGGGTAAGTCTGGTCTCATAAAATGAGTTTAAAAGTATTTTCTCTTTTTCAATTTTCTGGAAAAGTTGGAGAGGATTGGTGTTACTTTTTCTTGAATTATTTCATAGAATTTAACAGTGAAGTCATCAGGTTTTGGGATTTTCCTTAATGGAAGACTTTGTTACTGATTCAATCTCCATACTTGCTTTTTGGGCTGTTCATATTTGCCTTTTTATCTGATCAATCTTGATATATTGTATTTTTCTAGATATTCATCCACTTATTCTAGGTTATCCAATTTGTTGGTGTGTTATTGTTCATAGTTGTCTCTCATAATCCTTTGTATTTCTAAGGTGTCAGTTATAATGTCTACTCTTACATTTCTGATTTTGTTTACTTGAGTCTTCTCTCTTTTTTATCAAAAAATGTTGTCCTTTTTTAAAAAAAAAAAAACTCGGTTTCATTGATCTTTTCAATTGTGTTTTTCTAGTCTCTATTTTATTTATTTATGCTCTGATCGTTGTTGTTTCCTTTCTTCTGCTAAGTTTGGACTCAGTTTTTCTCTTGGTTCCTTGAAGTATAATGTTAGGTGGTTTATTTGAGATATTCTTGGTTTTTTGATGTAAATGTTATTACCATAAACTTTTCTCTCAGAACTGCTTTTGCTATATCTCATAAGTTTTGGATTCCTTTTTTATTTTTATTGCTTTCAAGATGTTTTTTAATCTAACAAAATTCCTTTTTGATCTATTAATTGTTCTGGACTTCCAGATATTAATGAGTTCCTCAAGATTCCTCCTGTTATTGATCTCTAGTTTCATGCCATTGTGGTTAGAAAAGATACTTGATAGAATTTCGGTCTTCTTAAGTTTGTTAAGACTTGCTTTATGTCCTAAATGTAGGATTTATCCTGGAGAATGTTCTGTTGACAGGAATGTATTCTGTTGCAGTTGGATGGAATCTTCTTTAAGTATCTGTTAGGTTAATTTGCTTTAAAGTGTAGTTCAAAGTCTAACATTAAAAAAGTTTTCTTTTGTCTAGATGGTCTGTCCAATGAAATATTTGTCATTATATAATAATGTTCTTTAGTGTCTCTTTTTATATTTTTAACTTTAAAATCTGTATTATCTAAGCCTAAGCCACCCATTCTGTAATTGGTTTTCATTTGCCTAAAATAACTTTATTATTTATTTTTATTCTATGTGTTTCCTTAAATGTGAAGTGATTTTCTTGTAGGCAGCATATAGTTGGGTCTATTTAAAAAAATATTTAGTGACATTAATAAGGGCGGAGCAAGATGGCCGAATAGGAACAGCTCCAGTCTCCAACTCCCAGCACGAGCGACACAGAAGACTGGTGATCTCTGCATTTTCAACTGAGGTACTGGGTTCATCTCACTAGGGAGTGCTGGACAATCGGTGCTGGTCAGCTGCTGCAGCCTGACCAGCGAGAGCTGAAGCAGGGCGAGGCATCGCCTCACCTGGAAAGCGCAAGGGGGAAGGGAATCCCTTTTCCTAGCCAGGGGAACTGAGACACACAACACCTGGAAAATCGGGTAACTCCCACCCCAATACCGCGCTTTAAGCAAGCGGGCATACCAGAAGAATATATCCCTCACCTGGCCGGGAGGGTCCCACGCCCACGGAGCCTCCCTCATTGTTAACACAGCAGTCTGCGGAGATCTAACCGCGAGGCAGCAGCGAGGCTGGGGGAGGGGCGCCCGCCATTGCTGAGGCTTAAGTAGGTAAACAAAGCCACTGGGAAGCTCGAACTGGGTGGAGCTCACAGCAGCTCAAGGAAACCTGCATGTCTCTATAGACTTCACGTCTGGGGGCAGGGCTCAGCTAAAAAAAACCAGGGGAAGCAGGAGAGGCCTGAGCAGACGCGAACTGACACTGTCTGACAGCTTTGAAGAGAGCAGTGGATCTCCCAACCCGGAGGTTGAGATCTGAGAACGGACAGACTGCCTGCTCAAGTGGGTCAGTGACCCCTGAGTAGCCTAACTGGGAGACATCCCCTACTAGGGGCAGTCTGACACCCCACACCTCACAGGGTGGAGTACACCCTGAGAGGAAGCTTCCAAAGTAAGAATCAGACAGGTACACTCGCTGTTCAGCAATATTCTATCTTCTGCAACCTCTGCTGCTGATACCCAGGCAAACAGGGTCTGGAGTGGACCTCAAGCAATCTCCAACAGACCTATAGCTGAGGGTCCTGACTGTCAGAAGGAAAACTATCAAACAGGAAGGACACCTATACCAAAACCCCATCAGTACGTCACCATCATCAAAGACCAGAGGCAGATAAAACCACAAAGATGGGGAAAAAGCAGGGCAGAAAAGCTGGAAATTCAAAAAATAAGAGCGCATCTCCCCCTGCAAAGGAGCGCAGCCCATCGCCAGCAACGGATGGAAGCTGGTCAGAGAATGACTTTGACAAGATGAGAGAAGAAGGCTTCAGTCCATCAAACTTCTCAGAACTAAAGGAGGAATTACGTACCCAGCGCAAAGAAACTAAAAATCTTGAAAAAAGAGTGGAAGAATTGACAGCTAGCCTAATTAATGCAGAGAAGGTCATAAACGAAATGACAGAGATGAAAACCATGACACGAGAAATACGTGACAAATGCACAAGTTTCAGTAACCGACTCGATCAACTGGAAGAAAGAGTATCAGCGATTGAGGATCAAATGAATGAAATGAAGCGAGAAGAGAAACCAAAAGAAAAAAGAAGAAAAAGAAATGAACAAAGCCTACAAGAAGTATGGGATTACGTAAAAAGACCAAATCTACGTCTGATTGGGGTGCCTGAAAGTGAGGGGGAAAATGGAACCAAGCTGGAAAACACTCTGCAGGATATCATCCAGGAGAACTTCCCCAACCTAGTAGGGCAGGCCAACATTCAAATTCAAGAAATACAGAGAACGCCACAAAGATACTCCTCGAGAAGAGCAACTCCAAGACACATAATTGCCAGATTCACCAAAGTGGAAATGAAGGAAAAAATCTTAAGGGCAGCCAGAGAGAAAGGTCAGGTTACCCACAAAGGGAAGCCCATCAGACTAACAGCAGATCTCTCGGCAGAAACTCTACAAGCCAGAAGAGAGTGGGGGCCAATATTCAACGTTCTTAAACAAAAGAATTTTCAACCCAGAATTTCATATCCAGCCAAATTAAGTTTCATAAGTGAAGGAGAAATAAAATCCTTTACAGATAAGCAAATGCTTAGAGATTTTGTCACCACCAGGCCTGCCTTACAAGAGACCCTGAAGGAAGCCCTAAACATGGAAAGGAACAACTGGTACCAGCCATTGCAAAAACAGGCCAAAATGTAAAGACCATCGAGGCTAGGAAGAAACTGCATCAACTAACGAGCAAAATAACCAGTTAATATCATAATGGCAGGATCAAGTGCACACATAACAACATTAACCTTAAATATAAATGGACTAAATGCTCCAATTAAAAGACACAGACTGGCAAACTGGATAAAGAGTCAAGACCCATCAGTCTGCTGTATTCAGGAGACCCATCTCACATGCAGAGACATACATAGGCTCAAAATAAAGGGATGGAGGAAGATCTACCAAGCAAATGGAGAACAAAAAAAAGCAGGGGTTGCAATCCTAGTCTCTGATAAAACAGACTTTAAACCATCAAAGATCAAAAGAGACAAAGAAGGCCATTACATAATGGTAAAGGGATCAATTCAACAGGAAGAGCTAACTATCCTAAATATATATGCACCCAATACAGGAGCACACAGATTCATAAAGCAAGTCCTTAGAGACTTACAAAGAGACTTAGGCTCCCATACAATAATAATGGGAGACTTCAACACTCCACTGTCAACATTAGACAGATCAACGAGACAGAAAGTTAACAAGGATATCCAGGAATTGAACTCATCTCTGCACCAAGCGGACCTAACAGACATCTATAGAACTCTCCACCCCAAATCAACAGAATATACATTCTTCTCAGCACCACATCGCACTTATTCCAAAATTGACCACATAATTGGAAGTAAAGCACTCCTAAGCAAATGTACAAGAACAGAAATTATAACAAACTGTCTCTGAGACCACAGTGCAATCAAACTAGAACTCAGGACTAAGAAACTCAATCAAAACCACTCAACTACATGGAAACTGAACAACCTGCTCCTGAATGACTACTGGGTACATAACGAAATGAAGGCAGAAATAAAGATGTTCTTTGAAACCAATGAGAACAAAGATACAACATACCAGAATCTCTGGGACACATTTAAAGCAGTGTGTAGAGGGAAATTTATAGCACTAAATGCCCACAAGAGAAAGCAGGAAAGATCTAAAATTGACACTCTAACATCACAATTAAAAGAACTAGAGAGGCAAGAGCAAACACTTTCAAAAGCTAGTAGAAGGCAAGAAATAACTAAGATCAGAGCAGAACTGAAGGAGATAGAGACACAAAAAACCCTCCAAAAAATCAATGAATCCAGGAGTTGGTGTTTTGAAAAGATCAACAAAATTGACAGACCGCTAGCAAGACTAATAAAGAAGAAAAGAGAGAGGAATCAAATAGATGCAATAAAAAATGATAAAGGGGATATCACCACCGACCCCACAGAAATACAAACTATCATCAGAGAATACTATAAACACCTCTACGGAAATCAACTAGAAAATCTAGAAGAAATGGATAATTTCCTGGACACTTACACTCTCCCAAGACTGAACCAGGAAGAAGTTGAATCCCTGAATAGACCAATAGCAGGCTCTGAAATTGAGGCAACAGTTAATAGCCTACCCACCAAAAAAAGTCCAGGACCAGTTGGATTCAAAGCTGAATTCTACCAGAGGTACAAGGAGGAGCTGGTACCATTCCTTCTGAAACTATTCCAGTCAATAGAAAAAGAGGGAATCCTCCCTAACTCATTTTATGAGGCCAACATCATCCTGATACCAAAGCCTGGCAGAGACACAACAAAAAAAGAGAATTTTAGACCAATATCCCTGATGAACATCGATGCAAATATCCTCAATTAAATACTGGAAACCGGATTCAGCAGCACATCCAAAAGCTTATCCACCATGATCAAGTGGGCTTCATCCCTGGGATGCAAGGCTGGTTCAACATTCGCAAATCAATAAACATAATCCAGCATATAAACAGAACCAAAGTCAAGAACCACATGATTATCTCAATAGATGCAGAAAAGGCTTTTGACAAAAGTCAAGAGCCCTTCATGCTAAAAATGCTCAATAAATTCGGTATTGATGGAACGTACCTCAAAATAATAAGAGCTATTTATGACAAACCCACAGCTAATATCATACTGAATGGGCAAAAACTGGAAAAATTCCCTTTGAAAACTGGTACAAGACAGGGATGCCCTCTCTCACCACTCCTATTCAACATGGTGTTGGAAGTTCTGGCTAGGGCAATCAGGCAAGAGAAAGAAATCAATGGTATTCATTTAGGAAAAGAAGAAGTCAAATTGTCCCCGTTTGCAGATGACATGATTGTATATTTAGAAAACCCCATCGTCTCAGCCCAAAATCTCCTTAAGCTGATAAGCAACTTCAGCAAAGTCTCATGATACAAAATTAATGTGCAAAAATCATAAGCATTCTTATACACCAGTAACAGACAAGCAGAGAGCCAAATCAGGAATGAACTTCCATTCACAATTGCTTCAAAGAGAATAAAATACCTAGGAATCCAACTTACAAGGGATGTAAAGGACCTCTTCAAGGAGAACTACAAACCACTGCTCACTGAAATCAAAGAGGACACAAACAAATGGAAGAACATACCATGCTCATGGATAGGAAGAATCAATATCGTGAAAATGGCCATACTGCCCAAGGTAATTTATAGATTCAATGCCATCCCCATCAAGCTACCAATGAGTTTCTTCACAGAATTGGAAAAAACTGCTTTAAATTTCATATGGATCCAAAAAAGAGCCCGCATTGCCAAGACAATCCGAAGTCAAAAGGACAAAGCTGGAGGTGTCACGCTACTGTGACTTCAAACTATACTAAAAGGCTACAGTCACCAAAACAGCATGGTACTGGTACCAAAACAGAGCTATAGACCAATGGAACAGAACAGAGTCCTCAGAAATAATACCACACATCTACAGCCATCTGATCTTTGACAAACCTGAGAGAAACAAGAAATGGGGAAAGGATTCCCTATTTAATAAATGGTGCTGGGAAAATTGGCTAGCCATTAGAAAGCTGAAACTGGATCCTTTCCTTACCCCTTATACGAAGATTAATTCAAGATGGATTAGAGACTTAAATGTTAGACCTAATACCATAAAAACCCTAGAAGAAAATCTAGGTAGTACCATTCAGGACATAGGCATGGGCAAAGACTTCATGTCTAAAACACCAAAAGCAACGGCAGCAAAAGCCAAAATTGACAAATGGGATCTAATTAAACTAAAGAGCTTCTGCACAGCAAAAGAAACTACCATCAGAGTGAACAGGCACCCTACAGAATGGGAGAAAATTTTTGCAATCTACTCATCTGACAAAGGGCTAATATCCAGAATCTACAAAGAACTCAAACAAATATACAAGAAAAAAACAACCCCATCAAAAAGTGGGCAAAGGATATGAACAGATATTTATCAAAAGAAGACATTCATACAGCCAACAGACACATGAAAAAATGCTCATCATCACTCGCCATCAGAGAAATGCAAATCAAAACCACAATAAGATACCATCTCACACCAGTTAGAATGGCAATTATTAAAAAATCAGGAAACAACAGTTGTTGGAGAGGATGTGGAGAAATAGGAACACTTTTACACTGTTGGTGGGATTGTAAACTAGTTCAACCATTATGGAAAACAGTGTGGCAATTCCTCAAGGATCTAGAACTAGATGTACCATATGACCCAGCCATCCCACTACTGGGTATATACCCAAAGGATTATAAATTATTCTACTACAAAGACACATGCACACGTATGTTTATTGCAGCACTATTCACAATAGGAAAGACTTGGAATCAACCCAAACGGCCATCAGTGACAGACTGGATTAAGAAAATGTGGCACATATACACCATGGAATACTATGCAGCCATAAAAAAGGATGAGTTTGCGTCCTTTGTAGGGACATGGATGCAGCTGGAAACCATCATTCTTAGCAAACTGTCACAAGAAGAGAAAACCAAACACCGCATGTTCTCACTCATAGGTGGGAACTGAACAATGAGATCACTTGGACTTGGGAAGGGGAACATCACACACTGGGGCCTACCATGGGGAGGGGGGAGGGGGGAGGGATTGCATTGGGGAGTTATACATGATATAAATGACGAATTGATGGGTGCTGACGAGTTGATGGGTGCAGCACACCAACATGGCACAAATATACATATGTAACAAACCTGCACGTTATGCACATGTACCCTAGAACTTAAAGTATAATAAAAAATATATATATATATATTTAGCAACTCAATCTCTTTTGATTTAAGAATTTAATCTATTTATGTTCAAAGTGATTATTGAGAGATAAGAACTTACTCTTGCTATATCTTTCATTTCTATTTCTTTAAATTTAATTGCCATTTCTTTATATATCTTTCTGATTAATTGCAGGTTCTTTGTTTCTATCTTCCTCTCTTGCTGTCTTCTTTTTTTGACTTGATTTTCTGTGGTGATGTGCTTTGAATCTCTTCATCTTTTGTGTATCTTGTAAGTATTCTTACTTTGAGCATTCTTACTCTTAAACATTCTTACTTTAAGCTTTTTTTACCATCAGTCTTACATAAAACATTCTTATACCAATAACAGATTATTTTAAGCTAGTAATAACTTTGATCACTTGCACAAACTACAATTTTACTTCCCCACTATAATTTGTTTTTATATCAAGTTATACATCTTTTATAACTTGTGTTTCTTAACAAATCATTATGTACAAATGTTTTTAATAGTAATGCCATTTATCTTTAATACTAGAGATTTAGATAAGTTTCACATTATTGTTACTGTATTAGAGCTGAGTTTGACTATGTACTTACTTTTACCAGTGAGTTTTCTATTTTTATATTGCTACTTAACAAGATTGTCTTCAACTTGAAGAATTCCCTTTAGCATATATCATAAGGTGGGTCTAGTGGTGATAAATTCCCTCAGCTTTTATTTGCTTGAGAAAGTTTTTAATCTCTTTTGTTTTTGAAGGAGGGGGTTGCTGGACAGAATTCTTGGCTGATTTTTTTTTTTTTTTTTTTTTTGCTTTCTGCTTATATATACATATGTATATTGGTGTGTGTACATGTTTATATATATAAACAGAACCTTCTGTTCTTTTTTGTTGGGCTACAATTTTCTGCTGAAAATTGTACTAGTAGACTAATGGAGGTTCTCTTATATATAACAAGTTACCTTTTCCTGGCAGTGTTCAGTATTTTTTCTTTGTCTTTAACTTTTTACAATTTGATTATAATGTGTCTTGGTGTAGGTCTCTTTGTATTTATCCTGTTTAATATCAATTGAGGTTCCTGATCTCTATTTCCTTTTTCAGACTTGGTAGGTTTTCTGCCATTTCTTTAAATGTTTTCTGTCCTTTTCTTTCTTTATCTTCCTTCTGGAAATCTCCAACAATGTGTATAATATTCTACTTGATGGTATCTTGTTAGTACCTTAGGTTATATTTACTATATTTTATTCTTTAATTTCACCTCAGATTAGATGATTTCTCAAGGCATATATTCAAGTTTGCTAGTTCAGTTTGTCTTCTAGATCTAGTCTGCTATTGGACCTTTCTATTGAATGTTTGAGTTCAGATATTATATTCTTATTTTATTCTACACCAAGGAAAGGATCTGTGGTGCATACCTGTACTCTCACTCAGGTTGCTGATTTTGAACCTGGAGAGATTTGTCCTTAATGTTTGAAGTTTAAAGGTCACCTTTTTGTTGTCGGTGGCATAGGAGACTCAGGAGTGCAGAACCTCAACTCCCAGAGCTGGGTGATTTGGGAACAAATCCTTTGGAGGGGGGTTGACTGTGCAGAAACGATTTCCATTGACAGTCTTCATGTCTTAATTTACTGCTCGAGCAAGCCAAGGAGCAAGGCTGAAAAGTGCCACCTTTCCCATTTTTTGCTGGCAGAGGCCTCTAACCTTTATCCAGGAAGAGACTGCAGGGTTAGAATTGTCACTGGAGCAAACCAGGGAAGCAGGCATGAGGAATGCTCTCTTTTCCATTCAGGCATGCAGAAGTCTCACACACTCCTTGCAGGGAGAGACTTCTGACATGGAGTTATTGCTGAAGCAAGCCAGGGAATAAAGTACAGGGAGTGCCCACTTTCCCATCTAGTCATGTCAAGGTCCCTCAGTCTGTTTTCTACTTTCTATGGGAGATTCCAGGAATTTTCTCTGGAACAAGCTAGGAAAGAAGCCGTAAGGCATGGTGCTCTTCCTCCCATTTGGGCTCAAGAAGGTTTATTCTTCACTTCCTGTGCAGGCTCTGAGATGCTGGCTTATTAGAGGCCAGAACCACAGGAAACTGCAATAAAAGTGTGCAGCCAAACCCTTTTCAGGGGAAAGTTGTAAGCTGGGCTGATCCCAGGGGCCATAGCTGTTGAGAGTGCTCATGTGGTTTAGAACTCGTCTTTGTTCTCTGTACTTGAGAGAAATTCTCAGATGCCCTGCCCATGCTGTTCTGCAAGCAAGGTGATTTAAGAGCCAGGTCCTCTGGCAGGAACTTGAAAAGTTGCACATTATGTGTATTGTACAAACCGCTCACTCCTCAGGAATAAGCTGACAGTTGGTATTTCCTTCTGAATTGTAAGATGCTATGCTCAGAGTGGGGTTAGTGTGTGAATGTATCTCCACTTTAAAAATCAGTTTTAATGTGCATATTTCAGTATGTAGGTGTTCAACTCGATTCTGGCTTTCTCTTGGAGAAAATTGACCTATGTTTAGGTACTTACTCAGGTTGTCTGTGGCAGGAGCGATAGTAGTCTCATTTTGTTATGCTGCTGATGCTGTCTTTTTCACAGTCTGTGTGAGTCCATTCACTTTTACCTTTGTCATTTGATGAAGGCCATTATCAAATGATTAAAAACTGGCATCGTCTATGCTATTTGCTACTACCCATTTTCTATGTAACTTCCTCAGTATCCTCTTGGGAGAAAATGACTAAAGCAAAGCTAGTTTCAGTTCTTCCTATCCCCTTGCCAAATAGCACAAAGCCATGTAAGTGTCCATAACATCGATTCTCTATTCACATTTCTTGATTGCTGTCTAGGTGGCTGAAACACAGTATCTGGAGGGCTGAGTAAATATCTTGGTTATTATTGCTTCCCTTCTTTTTCTATGGCACTGGCTATTTTGTTTTATGGCATTTCCATGCATTGAAGTGGTAAAATCTAATCCTTAAAATCAATGGTAGTGAAATAGACAGGACTGCATAAAGTGCTGAGGGTGAAAAGGATCATTATATACAAATTCAAATGAGCAGAATTAGAGGAAAATATACATGCTGGAGAAGGTCTCATTGGCATTTCTTAAAATATTCACGCAAAATGGCAGCCTTGAAAAAACAATAAAATTTACTCCTGGACTTAAAAAGATTATTTATGCTTGGATAATAGAGTTGAGGGAGAATTGAGATGCTGGAGAGGCACTAATATTTAAGAAGAACCTCTTTTGATTGAAGTACTGTGCTAAACAATGTTATCTAATTTAATTAGTAAATGGCAGCCACTGAGGTAGTGATTGTCTTTAAGCAATGTATGATCCACTTGTGTAGGAAAATATGACTTGCCACCATGTCACTGTTCTGGAACTTTACAACAAAAGAGGGTTTAAGTTATTCTTCAGGAATGCTGAGAAAATATGAAAGAAATCGAGACTGATCATGTGAGCTTCAGAGAGACGTTCCAGAAAGGGTTAACGTTGAGTAAGTAATGCATATGCATTTTGGAAAAAAAAAAAAAAAGATATTTTCAAACAGAAGCTATTTTCCTTTGAAGAACCAGATGGTGAGTATGAGGAAATGATGTCCAAGGCATAGCAAGCAGATTAGCCCAAAGGAATTATCCTATGGATATGGAGATCAGAGTGGATTTTAGAGGCTAGCTCAGAAGTACTCAAACTCTTTATAAAATTACACTGTGTGAGCCCCTCCTTAACTCCTTGAAGCAGAACTTTTCCAGGCAATTCCCAGGAATAGATATCATTACAGTCACTGAGATTGATATGTCTGCATTTTATAGATGACACTGACAAATAAAAGTATCCAGAGGTGGGAGCCAGTTAAGATCTAGGAAGTGTTATTCCTACGATTTAACTAGCACCTTAGGACATTGAGCCTGTAGCAGAAAATACTGAAGCAGGATTTGTTAACGGCCATCACACACCTAGAAGATGTTGTCATGTGGAAGGGAAAAGGTAGGATTACTCTCAAAGCCTAAAACCAGAGACAGAAAGTTCGAAGAGGCTATTTCTTGACCTAAACACATTGGCCCAAATGTTGTCCATTTATCAAGAGGTAACAATCACAAATGGAAGAAGGAGCTGAATCATGAAAAGAGAGGATGAAATTGCCTGATGAGTTTTCATTTTCAGTTACATTTTTCCATGGCTGAATTTAAGCTAAGAGCATAAAAGTCCTCATCACATATGTTATTGCTTACTACATGAGACTGGTAGAAAATTTTGTAAGCTTACTCGAATTTTTATAAGATGAAGTTTCTAATGTGTTGTATATTTCTTACAAGCCTCGTATGTCATATTTAAGGGCTTGGCTTAACAGAAAGCAACATAATAAAAGAAAATGCTATTTTGATACATCTGTTGAACTTAAATAAACATATTTACTAGAAATAACCAAAAATACAAATTTTTGATTCTCTCAAATACCTTTGAGAGATATTAATAACAGCATTTCCCTTTATAGAAGCTATTTTAGGGCCATTCAAAACATTAAAAAAAAACAGAACATTTATTCCATGACTACGTTGAAATTCTTAAGATGAACTGGGTGCTGCAACAGCTGCCTTCTTGGGTTTATGTGTTCCTTCACAGAATATGTTCTTGAATCTGCAGGAAAGAATCTTCAGGTGCCTCATTTGACAAATCCCTGTGGTATTCTGTCTTTTAGCTTTGGCACAGTGATTATACTATCTCTTGTGCTTGTCAGGGTAGCCACATTTACCACAGGAAGTCTTGTGAAGGTGGTAACACTTAAGAGCCACAGTGGTGGTACAATGTGTGCCTCTTATTGTGATGACTCCTAAACGCTGACATTCCCTTTCTCATCTCACTTCTGCAGCTGTGGCAGAGACGCAGATCAAAAAGCAAAACAAACACTTTTACTGTGGTAAATACAGGTAACATTAATTTTCCCATTTCACCTATTTTTAAGTAAAATTCTGTGGCATTGAGTACATTCGTGATGTTGTGCAACCGTCGCCACTATTTCATTCCAAAATACTTTCATTATCCCAAAAGGAAACCCAGTTCACAGTAAGCAGTTAATTCCATTCCCCATGGAATGATAGCATGTGTGGCCTTTCATGTCTGGCCTCTTTAACTTACCATGATGTATTTAAGGTTCATCCATGTTGGGACATGTATCAGTACTTCATTGCTTTTTATGGATGATTAATGTTCCATTGCATGTATACACCACATTTTATTCATTCATCATCTGGTGGACATTCAGTGGCTACTGTGAATAGTGCTACTGTGAATAGCGCTCCGATGAACACCCAAGTTTTTGTTTGAACACCAGATTTCAAATCGTTTCAGTATTTATCTGAAAGTAGGACTGCTGTGTCATATGGTCATAAACTTTCTGAAGAACTACCAAACTGTATTTCACAGTGACTGTACCATTTGAAATCCCTATGAACAATGTCTGAGGGTTCAATATCTTTGCCAGTACTTAATATTTTCCATTTTTGTTTTATTTTATAAATTATAACCATTGAGTGGGGGTAAAGTGGTGTCTCCTTTCAGATATGATTTGTGTTTCCCTTCTGACTAATGATATTGAGCAACTCCTCATGTGCTTGTTTGCCCCTTGTATATCTTCTTTGGATAAATGTCCCTTGGAGCTCTCTGTCAAGTTTCTATTTGGATTATTTTGTCTTTATTTTTAGGTGTAAGAAGTTTTAAAAATATATTCTAGGTACCATCCTCTTATCTGATATGTTGATTTGAAAATATTTTGTCACATTCTTCAGGTTTTTTACACTATTGAAAGCGTTCTTACATGCACAAAAGTTCTGAATTTTGAAGAAGTCCAATATGCATGTTTTTGAGGCTTGTGCTGTCAAACCCCTTGCCAAATCCAAAATTATAAAAATTTACTCCTATGTTTTCTTATAGTTTTATAGGTTTAGCATATATACTTAGATTTTGATCCATTTAGAGTTAATGTCTGTATAAGGTGTCAGATAAAGATCCAAACTCATTGTTTTTGCCTGTGGCTATCCAGTTGCCCCTGCATTATTTGTCAAGGAGACTATTCCTTTCTCATTTAATGGTCCTGAAAGTTCTTTTCAAAAATCTGTTGACTATCCATATATATGTCTAATTCTGCACTCTCAATTCTATTCTATTGATGCATATATCTAACTGTGTCAGTACAACATTGTTTTGATTATTATAGCTAGATAGTAAGTCTTGATATTGGGAAGTGTGTATTTTGTAACTTTCATTTTTATTAGGGATATTTTGAATATTTAAGATCTCTTGAAATTATATATGAATATAAGAATCAGCTTTGTAATAGGCTTGTAATAGGGATTGCAATAGGGTTTTATTGAAGGTAAAAATCAATTAGAGGTGTAGTGTCATCTTGATAATATTAAGTTTTCCAATTCATGAATATTTTCACTTAGGTGGCTTTAATTTTTACAGCAATGATTTGTAGTTTTCAGTAAGTTCTTTTTTTCACCTCCTTAATTAAATATATTCCAAAGTATTATATTATTTTGACATGATTATAAATGGAATTGTCATTGCTGGTATACGTAAACACAACTGATACTTGTGTTCTTCATATACTCTGCAATTTTTCTGAATTAAATTTTTTAGCCTATTTGTGTATGTATTCTTTGGAATTTTGTATATATAGAATCATGTTATTTGCAAATAAAGATAAGAGTTTTACTTTCTTTCCAATTTAGGTTTAGTTTCTTTTTCCTCTACTTTTTTTTGACCTGACTTCTCTTGCTTGAAATTTTAGTTTAACATATTAGCCCATTTTGCATTGCTATAAAAAACTACCTGAGACTGGGTAATTTGTAAAGAAAACAGGTTTAGTTAACTCATAGATCTGTAGGCTATACAGGAATCATGGCTGGGGAGGCCTCAGGAAACTTACAATCATGGCGGAAGGTGAAGAGGAAGGAGGCATGTCTTCCATGGGTGGAGAAGGAGAAAGTGAAGAGGGAGGCGCTGCACACTTCTCAACAACCAGATTTCTTGAGAACTCTATCACGAGACAGTACTAGGGGAATGGTGCCAAGCCGTTAGAAACCACCCTCATGATCCAATCACTTCCCAGCAGGCCCCTTCACCAACACTGGGGATTACAATTCGGCATGAGATTTAGGTGGGGACACAGAGCCAAACCATGTCATATAGAATAGAAGTGGCAAAAGTGGCGTCTTTGCATTGTATTTAATCACAGGAGGAACACTTTCATTCATTTATCATTAGGTATAGTGTTATCTTGTGGTTTTTGTTTGTTTTAATAAATACTTTTTATCATGCTGAGGAAGTTCCTTCCTTTTGCTAACATGTTGAGTATTTTGTTATGAATGGACTTTAATGTTTTTTAAATGTTTTTTTCTAAATCAATTAAGATGATCATTTGTGTTTTCTCCTCTGTATTATTGTATTATATTGATTGATTCTTGGCTGTGGTGTATAATTATTTTAACATGATGCTGGATTCACTTTGCTAGTGTTTTATTGAGTATTTTTGCATTGATATTAATAAGATATATTTGTCTGAAGTTTTTTATTATACCTTTGTAAGACTTTGGTATCAAGGTAATACTGGCATTATAGAATGAATTTGAAAGTATTTTCTCTTCCTTTATTTCTTGGAAGAATTTGCAAGGTATTAGTGTTCATTTTTAAAAGTTTTGTAGAATTTGCCAGTGCACTATCTTGTCTTTGGCTTTTATCAGAAGAATTTGATTATTGATTTAGATTTTTTATTCATTATAGATGCATTCAGTTTTTCTATTTCTTCTTACATTAGTTTCGTTAGGGTGTGTTTTCAGTAATTTATCCAATTCATTATTTTGTTGGCATGCAATTTTTCAGGCTTCTCTTATACATCTTTTTTTATTTTTGTAAAGTCAGTAGCAATGTCCCAACTTTCACTTTTTATTTTAATAATTTGAGTCTCCTTTCTTTTTTCCTTAGGCTAGTTAAATGTTTGCCAGTTTTGTTGATCTTTCTAAAAACCCACTTTTGGTTTTTATCAATGATTTCTATTGTTCTTCTACTCATTTTCTATATCTTTGGTCTAACTTGTATTGTCTTTCTGCTACATATAGTTTTACTCTTTTTTTTTTAAGTTTCTGAAGGTGCAGAGGTAGGTTATTCATTTGAGATATATATATTTTTAATGTAGGCATTTTTAGTCAAAATTTCCCTCTGAGCATTGCTTTTGATGCATCCCATGTTTTGTTATTTTGTTGTTTTTTATTTATCTAAAAGTATTTTCAAATTTCTCTCATAATTTCTTTTCTTCCTTCCTTCCTTCCCTTCCTTCCTCTCTTCCCTCCCTCCATCTTTCTTTTCTTTCCCTTTCCCTCTCTCTCTCTCTTTCCCTCCCTCCCTCCCTCCCTCCCTCCCTCCCTCCCTCCCTCCCTCCTTCCTTCCTTCCTTCCTTCCTTCCTTCCTTCCTTCCTTCCTTCCTTTTTCTTTCTCTCTCTCTCTCTTTCTTCTTTCTTTCTCTTTCTTTCTTTTTCTTTCTTTCTTTCTTTCTTTCTGTCTTTCTTTCTTTCCCTTCCTTCCTCCCTTCCTCGCTTCCTCTCTTTCTTTCTCTTTCTTTCTTTCTTTCTTTCTTTCTTTCTTTCTTTCTTTCTTTCTTTCTTTCTTTCTTTCTCTCTCTCTCTCTCTCTCTCTCTCTCTTTCTTTCTTTCTTTTTTTTTCTTCCTTTTGTTCTCTCTCTCTCTCTGTCTGTGTTTTTAAAGACAGGGTCTTGTTCTGTCACTCAGGTGTAACTGCAGTGGTGCAATTATAGCCCACTGTAGACTCAACCTCCTGGGCTCAGGTCATCCTCCCACTTCAGTCTCCTGAGTGGCACATGCCTCCATGTCCAATAAATTTAAAAAATCCTTTTTTTTTTCTTTTTGGTAAAGACAGGCTCTCCCTATATTGCCCAGGTTTGTCTCAAACTCCTGATCTCAAGCAACCTTCTTCCCTCTGCCTTTCAAAGTCCTGGGATTATAGGCAGAATCCACCATGACCAGCCCCTTTAGATTTTTCTGATCCATTGATTGTTTGAGTGTTAATTTCTACATATTTTTGAATTTTATCATTTTCTATCTTATATTAATTTCTAGTTTTATTCCACTGTCGTCAGACAAAATATTTTGTAGGATTTCAATATTTTTAAATTTACCAGTAGTCATCCTATGCTGTAATATATGGTCTATTCTGGAGAATGTTCCATATAAACTTAAGAAGAAAGTATATTCCTCTGTTTTTGGGTAGAACATTCTATAGATCTCTTATAGATCTAAATGATTTATAATAGTGTTCAAGTCTTCTATTTATTTGTTGATGCTTTATTACATACCAAAAGTACAATATCCAAAAAGTTACACCCCAAATACAATAATACTGAGATTTATATTTATCTATGCAGTTATTTTTGTCAGTGTTCTTTATTTCTTCTTATGGCTTAGAATTTCTGTCTAGTGTTTTTTTTAATTTCAGCCTGAGGAACACACTACACCATTCTTAATTTGCAGGTCTATTAGTAGCAAACTCCTTTTGTTTGCCTGAGAATGTACTAGAGTCTTTTTTCATTTTAAAAAGAGAGTTTTATCAAGTATATGGTTCACAGTTTTCTGGTCTTTATATTTTCTAATGAAAAATAGAAGGATTATATATATCTGGTGATTCATTTTTCTTCTGGCTGCTTTAAAATTCTCTTGTTTTCACTCTTGACAGTTTGATTATAATGTTTCTTGTTATGGATTTCTGGGTTTATACTTGTTACAGTTCATCGAGCTTCTTTGATGTTTAGAGTCACGACTTTCATCCTATTCGGGAAGTTCACAGCCATTGTTTATGCATATATACTCTGTGTCCTTTCTTTCTCCTCTCTCCTTCTAGGATTTCTGTTAAATTTTGGTACACTATATGGTGTCCCATAGGTCTCTTAGGTACTATTCATTTTTTTAAAATTCTGTTTCATAGGCTAGATAATCTCATTTAATATATATTCAGGTTGACAAATTCTTTCTTTGTCCATGCAAAAGTGGGCATTTGAAATCTTCTAATAATTTAAAAATTTTATTTATTGTACTTTTTAGTTCCAGAATATCTATTTAATTTTTAAAACAATTTATTTTTATAAATATTCTGCATTTGTTGAGACTTCATGGTGCTGGTCTATTTTAGTGCTTTGTCTATAATCTACTTCAGCTCATTGAACTTAATTTTAAAAGTTGTTTTTAAAGTTTTTGTTAATGATTCCAATAGTCTGGGCTATCTGAACAGTATATATTGATTTCCTTCTTTTTTTCCTGTGAATAGGTCATACTTTCTTGTTTTTCTTTTTAATCCCTTGTCGTTTTTTCAATAACATTTTGGATATTATAATGTGTTAATTCTGGACACTGGACACACAGTATATCTTCACACTGTCCATTGTCTGTTGTTGCTGCTGGTTTGGGGTTGGAATTATCTGTTTAGTAGTTATTTAAAATTGTTTTTGTAAAAACTATATTCTTTGTCATGTGTGGTCACTGAAGTTTCTGTTTCATTATTTGGTGGTCAAATAGTGATTTGACAAAAATTTTATAAAATTCCTGGAGCCATAAAAGTAAAAAGTTAAATTAAAAACAAAAACAAAACCAAAAACTCCTGGTCTTTCCAGGTTCACTCTGTGTTAGAGTACTTTGTCCATCCTTAGATGGGCTATTTTTACCAGTGCACCTCAGCTTTCCCTCCATATATGTGTAGAGCCTAAACAATCCAAATACAGAGTGTGTGTGTGTGTGTGTGTGTGTGTGTGTGTGTGTGTATGTGTATTCCCACATTGTAATTCCCACATGTCTACAGAGGTAACTGTAATCCTTGTGTGTTATGGGAGGGAGGTGATTGGATTATGGGGTCAGTTTTCCCCATGCTGTTTGCCTGATAGTGAGTTCTCACAAGATCAGATAGTTTTGTAAGCTCTTCCTTCTTTACATGCTCTCTCTCACCTGCCACCATGTAAGATGTGCCTGCTTCCCCTTCCACCATGATACCATGATTGTAAGTTTCTTGAGGCCTCCCCTGTCATGTAGAACAGGAAGTCAATTAAACCTCTTTCCTGATAAATTACCCAGACTTTTTATAGCAGTCTGAGAACGGACTAATACAAATGCTCAGTAATTAGCAAGTGAGGCTACCAACAAAGCATTGTTCAACTCAATTGCCTTATTTCTGTATACTTCACTATGTTATGGCAGAAACTACTTAGTATATGAAAACCTGCCTTCAATATTTTTTTTGTTTTTTTTCCGCCAGCGAATTTTTGCCAATTGCTTGCTTTGTCATATTAGATGAACTTTTTCAATGGTACTCTGCAGGAGGAATTCCTCATAGAATCTGAAATCAAATATGCTTCAGAAAAGGTATCTCCTTATCTTACACATCCATGACATATGTTAGGACATTAAGGGCTCTGAAAATCTTCCAGTGAAGAACATCTTGAACCTCTCTTTATATCAGCATTTCTCAGACTAATTTGACCATTGACACTCTTTTATTTTTTTCATGTAACACCTTTTTAACCAGCATATCATACTTTAGGAAATTCAATATCTCTGAGGTTGTAAAATGAAAATAAAATAACCAGCTTTATGTCTGCATGCAGGGAAGATCTAGTAGTGTTATATAATGTGTGAATTTATTGAGAATTATAATGTTCATATAAGTAAATTTACGGTTTATTCATAAATAATTATTTTCGGCCGGGCGCAGTGGCTTATGCCTGTAATCCCAACACTTTGGGAGGCTGAGGCAGGTGGACCACCAGAGGTCAGGAGTTCGAGACCAGCATGGCCAACATAGTGAAATCATGTATCTACTAAAAATATCAAAAATTAGCTGGGCATAGTGGCAGGTGGCTGTAATCCCAGATACTCAGGAGGGTGAGACTGGAGAATCGCTTGAACCTGGGAGGCAGAGGTTGCAGTGAGCCTAGATCATACCATTGTACTCCAGCCTGGGCAACAAAAGTGAAACTCTGTCTCAAAAAACAAACAAGCAAACCAATAATAATTATTTTACATCATTACCTTTTATATTTTTATGAAGGCAAAATAGTGAGTTGGAAGAGTTCAGTTTTTAGAGATGAGTAAGTTGTCTTAAAGAAACTAAATGCCTTACTCAAGACCTCGAAGGATCAGGTGGCTGAATTGGAATGGTAAGCCAGCTCTGCTGACACTTGGAGCAGAATACTGTTCACTGTTCTTTTCTGCCTCCATGTGGTTACATGTGAAGCCATTCATGCATAGAACTGGTGGGGTAAGAAGGCTAGAAATATTGTAAACCTAGCTCTGTACAATATTTAACTGGAAGAAAATATTTAAAAATCATAATTTAAAATTAAATGTAAATGTTTAGACATAAGATATTATAATGAGATGAATATAACATATTTTTAAAAATACTTTTTATCCCACGTGGTTTAAAAGAAAAGCATATATTCTTAAATGAATATACTATAGTCATTCAAAAATTGGCATAGATTGACACATTTAATAAAAAATCCAAATTAATGAGACATTCTTAGAGAAGTCTACATTATAATACTGCTGTTTAGTTTGAGGCACTGAATTTTAATTATTGCTATTAATATATAATGCAAAAATTTGTTCTCACTCATCTATCCTTTGTCTTTGCTTACCTTGTATTTTTTTCTTCTGTATTTCTTTCAATCTTCTGATTTTACTTCCTTTGTTGTCTGTGGTCCTTTTTTCTAAACTGAGTTCTGAGTGAAAAGACTGAGAGTTTGGTTAAAGGGGAAATTGCAGTTGTAGATGATTTTTCTCTAGTCTCAAATGTGTTTGCAAACCTATCATTTCAAAGTAACATAGGAGACACTAAAGGTATAGATACAGGCAGATGGGAAAATGATGGCATAGGGGAGGTCAGAAAATACTGGCATTTTTGTTAGTCTAATAATATTTTCATGTGGTTCTCTCAAACTTAGAAACTATTTATGAGATGGAGAAACTAATCAAAGAAGCTCAAGGGCCCTAGTTTACTGTCAAAAGAACATGATTAAAAGGATCAAAAGATAAAATATTCTGACTCATTCCTTGTCTATGATTCTATTTTTCAAACTAGGCAGTTATGTATATTGATTGAATATATTTTAAAGTAAGATAATGATTTTCAAACCTAAAAGCTGAGCTTGGAATAAAAAAAAAAATTAACAGCCATTAGCTATGATAACATGGTAGCATTTCCAAATATTTTAATGTTTCCTGAGGACAGAAGAAAGCAATGTTTGAAATTGGGATTTCTGTAGAAAATTCAGAACATCTTCTTAATTTTGTGGGCATCACTGTGGCCTCACTAACAACATTAGTGTGTGAGTCTAAGAATTTAAGGTGACGTGAAATACGTAACCATACCTAATCTATCGAAAATTAATTTTAGAAAAAGTAACAACAACAAAAATACTTCATAGTTTATCTTCAGTAGGTTTTCTTTAGCAGCTACCGTTAAGTACAAAATGGTTGAAATACTTTCTGTAGGGAATTGAAGAAACTGCTCCTTGCCAAAAACTTATTTCATAAGAGGCATGTGGGTTCATGTATTTGTCTTTTTCTCCTTTATTTCCATGTCCTCTTTCCTCTATGGAGAACCAAGGGGCAACTTTCTAGATGGGCTTGTAAACCAAAATGTATCCGAGACAGATCTCAATCAGTTTAGAAGCTTATTTTGCCAAGGTTAAGAACATTCCTGTGACACAGCTTCAGGAGGTCCTGATGACATGTGTTCAAGGTGGTCAGGCTACAACTTGGTTTTATACATTTTAGGAAGACATACGACATCAGTCAATACAAGATGTACAACAATGGTTCAGTTCAGAAAGGGAGGACAAGTGGAAGCAGGGGCTTCCAGGTCACAGGGAGAATCAAAAATTTTCTGATTGGCAATCGATTAGCATCTAAAGACCTGAAGTCAATGGAAAGGAATGTTTGGGTTAGGAATGTGGAGACCAAGATTTGATCATGCAGATGAAACCTCCAGGTAGCAGGCTTCAAAGACAATAGGTTGTAAATATTTCTTTTTATTTATTTATTTATTTTTAAATTTGTTATTATACCTTATGTTCTAGGGTACATGTGCACAACGTGCAGGTTTGTTACATATGTATACATGTGCCTTGTTGGTGTGCTGCACCCATTACCTCGTCATTTACCTTAGGTGTATCTCCTAATGATATTCCTCCCCCCTCCCGCCACCCCACAGTCCCCAGTGTGTGATGTTCCCCTTCCTGTATCCACGTGTTCTCATTGTTCAGTTCCCACCTATGAGTGAGAACATGCGGTGTTTGGTTTTCTGTTCTTGTGATAGTTTGCTGAGAATGGTGGTTTCCAGCTGCATCCATGTCCCTACAAAGGACATGAACTCATCATTTTTTATGGCTGCATAGTATTCCATGGTGTATATGTACCACATTTTCTTAATCCAGATTGTAAATATTTCTTAACAGGCTTAAAGAGTCTGTTCTATCATTCTTAAGGTCTGCACTGATGTTGATGGTAAAAAGGTATGCCCAACACTCCCTTCTGATCATGGCCTGAACTAGTTTTTTAGGTTACCTTTATAATGCCCTTGCCTGAGAGGAGGAGTCCATTCAGATAGGCTTAGAATTTTATTTTTCTTTTACAGGCTGATGTGGGTTTTCTGGTGCTGAGGAGGCCAGCTGTGTGAAATATCAGCACCTGAATATAACTTAATTTAAACTGCATTCACATTTTACTTTCACTTTTATAGAGTGGCGTTAAGGGGAAAGGAAAAACCTGCATAGATGAAACAACTGAATTATCTGTTCCCTAAATGTCCCTGGAATACCCTGAGTTTAGGATTACATTAATGCACGTTGTCTGGGTTCTTATTCTAATTCCTCTTTTGCAAACTGCTCAACTTGCTTATGTTCTGGTTTCCTTGTACTCTCTTATAATCATTTTGAATCGTCTCTTAGTCATTTTATTATTTTCTATCTCCATGCCTACTTCCACTGATTATTTTTTCTATTTGTGCATTTGAAAAACATCAAAAAGAGTTTTCTCCGCTAGTCTACTGTTGGGGTGCAAAAAAAAGATTTCCCAGAATATGGCATGTGGTCATGCTGAGTGCTTTTTAAAATTGAAAGGCCTAAGAAATAAGCCTCAGAATCAAGGTCCCTCTTACCTCGTCTTGTTTGTTGTTTCTACTTCCCACCCCAGCACAGGGAGGGGCTCTCTGTCATATTTCCTAATCAGACCAAAAAAGCTTCTTACCAAAAGAAATGCAATTGACTTCTATTCCTTCCCTGAAATTGTATTCTCTCTGTCTGAAAAGTACACTAAAGAATGCAAACACACTTGGATGGACTTTTTCATAAGAGAATGCCTGCTTCTTGGGCTCATTCAAATTCCAGAGTGAATCACTTGTAAGTTAATTTCAGTCTCTCTGGTTTATTCACTCTCCCTAATAATCATTTACTGGTCCTCAAAAGAATTGTCTGCATTCTCCATTTCCTCCTTCCCCTGTAATAACGGTATATAACTTCCGTACCTCACTAGGGGCGGCAGCGGGCGGCGGGTGGTGGGGGGCACTGGAGTAATAGAGCTGTGATTCTTCATGTACATTAATAAATTTGTATGCCTTTTTGCCTATGAAGCTGCCCGTTTTCCAGCTTGTTTTTGGTGAACCTTTGAAGGTAAAGAAGTTTTCCCTTGGCCTCTACACTATTCTGCATTGGATCAATATAGGCCATTAACAATCTCCTAAAAATAATCATAGAGACAAAGTCACATGCTAAACATTGATACCCAATTGCAGAATCAGACTTTTTCCTGAAACAATTCAAATTATAGTCCAAAGTGCTCTGAGGAGAGAATTGAGATTAAAAGTGCCATTTCATAGCTTCCAATTACCTAAATATTACTTGCAATCCTGAAGATCTGTTTAGAAAAGCCACCTTAATAGAAATGCTCTCTCTGAAAGCTTTTTACAAATAATTATATTTTTAAAACCAATAAAAAAATTATATTTTGTGTTTAAATTTTAACAACAAGGCCACATGTCCGAAGTACTTTACTGTCAATTTTGGAACCTATTCCAACATGTTTCATGACAGTAAAGCTGCCCCAATCACTAGGTCATTTATAAAGACTTTCTTGTTAACTGTACCTGTGGCTGGGGGAGACGCTGAGAGCAAATTCACTTCTCTGGTTCAAAGGGGAAGTGAGTCTATTATATGGTTCCTCATGGCAAAGTTCACACATTGCAAATTCCCAGGCTCTCCTACAGGTAGGCTGCATTTGCATCTCAGAGGGTGAGGCTTGAGAAGCATCAACCTTAAAAAATGAGATTCAGAAAATATGACTTAGAGTTTACTCAAGCACAAAGCTTGAGGATAGCCACCTGGGCAAAAGACTCCAAATTAATGGGACCAGCATTTCAAAGTGGAGAAGTTAAGGTTTCACTTATATAGGCAGAGAGAGAAATATTAGCAGAATTACATTTTTCATACAAGTGCATACATTACATCAATTTGATTGGTTACAGATTCCTATTATACATTCTAAGTAAGGTTACTTTATTACTTCATGAGATTATTAAAAAGCTCCTCCGTGACTGTAAGCTCCATTGCAAAAATTGTAACATTAAGAAGTATGACATTGAAAGAAATCTGACCAAACTGATTCCATCTTGCTTCTAAACTTTAAGGTGTCCTTGTTTATTCCCGGGCATAGGCCTAAATTTGGGAGAAACTTAGTTTATAGTTTAACTTTGAAACAAAGATGATAAGAGCCCTTTCCCCAAATAAACCCCTTTCTTACCAGACTGCCTTTGTAGGACTAACTAGCCTCAAGATTAGAAATTATGGTTTAGGAGTCATGCCGCTAGAGGCCACAAGATTCTAAACCTCCCCAATTGCTCCTAGGAAAAACATCACTATTGTAAAACCTAAGATTGGTGCTGGAGATAATTTTTAGACCTTGCACTTGATGGATCAGCTGACACCACCCAAATCCATAAACGGGCTCATCTGATCTTGGGGCCCCCACCCAGGAGCTGCCTCAGTGCAAGAGGACAGCTTCTACTCTGTATGATTTAATCGCCAAGCCAACCAATCAACACTCCCCACTCCTTGGCACTCTACCTTCAAAATTATCCTTAAAAAACCCCAGTCTACAAATTTTCAAGGAGACTGATTTGAGTAGTAATAAGACTTCACTCTCCTGTGCAGCCAGCTCTTTGTGAATTAATCTCTTTCTCTATTGCAATTCGTCTGTCTTAATAAATCTGTTCTATCTGGGCAGTGGGAAAAATGAACCTATTGAGCGGTTACATAATGATCTGAGATGGTCTTATCTTGGGCACCACCTGGTTTTCCTGATTATTTACAGAAAAAGGCAGAAGTTGCAGCTGCATGCCATGTGACTCAGGCTCCATAGCCATATTCCTCTCAAAGCTCAGAATAATTTAAAGTTCCAATGGCTTTAAGTTTGAATTATTTAATTTCACAGATACTACATGTTGAAGAATCACTCCGGGAAATTTCAGGGCACTGAAATTTTGGACCACTGGTAGATAAATGGTCCTGAGAGTAAAATGCTTTATTTATTTCATTTCAATAAAATAAATGCATTGATTTTTTTAACCAGTTTTTACAATGTGTTTAATATTATTTAACATATTTTAGATAATATGAAGATTTAGTCCACTTCCTAGTATTGTCACCCTCTGATATATATATACGTATATATACGTATATATATACGTATACGTATATATATACGTGTATACGTATACGTATACGTGTATACGTATACACGTATATATATATATATATATATATATATATCTCAGTGTCACTCTCTGTGACATGTACATGAACAAGAAGAGGTTTTTCTCTTCCTTACTCTGTGCTGTGAGTTTCAGTTCATAGGAAACTTTAGCCAACAGAAAAGAGAAAATTTGTCTTTCTCTTGGAGAGTATCTGCTTTCTGAGGCAGCTACAGTCCTGTATCTTAGTCGGCACCTCTTCCTGTCTTGATTTCTCTTTTTCTGCATCCATCTAGTTCCCCTAAAACACACACTGCAGAACCTAGAGAGGAGCTGAATGCAATGACTGTGGGGAAGTTAAGCTGCGATACAGAGAGATCACAGGCAGAACTCATGAACAAATGAGACCTAGGAGTAGCAGTACTGTGGTACTGTAACTTATCATACTTGATTCCAGTATCAGAGCTCCACATACTAAACGTTCAGTTAGGAATTGTGCACATCAAACCACTTATGCAGTAAAATAAACTTTCTAAAAATACTCAGTGGTGAGTATGCAATGAAATGGCCCTTCCAGTTCATTTGTATTTACATTATAAAATGGTACATGTTTAAGTACTTCTACCTTAAAAGCCTGGAGACAAATGTATATTAATGTTCAATTTTTCTTCAGATGTTAGAAAGTCAAGATAATGTACACCTACCAGCAATCTGTGAGGCAGCATCCTATAATTAGTATTTTTTTCTGAAGCGAAATCTATGGATATTTATGAACTAGAAAAATAAAATGCATAATGAACCTCCAAGAAAGTAAAACAAAAGCAGTCCCTGACATTCAAAAACTGACCTGGCCCTTACAGTTAGGCTTATTATTTTATATAAGTAACTTCACAGAACATAAGCCTCAGACAGGGCCACTCTGAGACCATGAGAAAGTGATCCAAACAAGGTTACTTCATAACTTTGTCTAAGCATAAACAAAAGCAATTATTTATTTGTTATTATAGTTGTTGGTAAATAATTATTTACCAATTATGTATTGGTAAAGCTTCATTCTTATTCTAGCTTGACTATAGATTTAGTGAGATATTCAGTCTTAGAATTGCCCTACTTTCTGACAGCATCCAATCTGGAGCTAACCCACTTTCGTAGACCATCTCCAAATCATCCAAGCAAAACCTAAATGCTATGATAAGTTATCCTAAGACCTTCATATTGAGATACTTTATGGTTCCTTATGGTGTGCATTCTTTCTTGCTATAGTGAGTAATAAACTCTATTTGGTTACAGGTATGTTCCAAGCAGTTTTGCCTGGAAGGCATTGACATCTTGCATCATGTCTGTTCAGGTGAGTTTTGACACTCAGTAAGTTCAGGTAAATGATGTTTTGCTGCCAAAGAAGTTATGAGCAGATTTTAGGTGTCAGAGGATTTTGAATTTTAGAATTCTAGTTTTGTGTACTTTAGAATATTTTTGGAAAACATTTGGCAATTTGTCTCTAGAGCTTAAAAAAATGTACACAGGCTGATCTTAAGGGAAAATATCAAATTCAGATAATCTCTTCTGGCATTACTTATAAGAGGAAAATTTATAAATAAAGCTAGATATCTAAAACTATGATGATGCATCTGTCAAATGGACTATTATGCAATCATAAAAATGCATTTTAAAAAGAATTTTGATTACTAGGGGAAATGTATATGAAATAATGCCAAGTTAAAGCAAAATATAAAATTGTATACATAACGCAATCTCATGGGAATTTACTAAATGGAAACAATAGCCAATTTTAGCTGATTTATATATTTTCTTTACTTTTCCAATTTTCTCTTCTAGATTTACATTTTTAAGAGATCACCATAAGCATAGATTAATCTTTTGAAGACACAAACATTGTTCAACTGTTTTTACTAACCATTATTGTAGATTCAGTCTCTATGAAGGCTTGATGAGCAACAGAATTTAATCACTCCTAAGGCATTTGTATGAAAAGAGATAGGGTGAGGACTATATAAATGAAAAATTAGATATCAAACACGATTTAGCATTGCAGAAATATATACAGTACATTGGTGATCATCAGATGTGAAAGAAGGAGCAGGGGGCTGTTTTAGGTTTCTTTTTAACTTGAAGTGCAGAATTTGCTTATTGTAGAGGGAAGAGGGGTAACTTGCAGGTAAAAGGAATGTTTGCTCTCACTTGCATTATCCCAATTTGCTGAATCAGTCAATCAAATGGATGGTATAATTTCCCATTCTTTCTCTTTCTTTACCTGTGAGCAAATGATTTTGACAGGAGCAAAATAATTTTTTAAAAGATGAGCTGCATTTACAAGGGTTAAATAATTCAACTTGTCAACAACGATTCATTCAAAATATATGTGAAGTAGAGAAAACCTTAGGCAATTCATGCTTTGGGGTAAGCATCTTTCCTTGGCATTTTGTTCTCTGTAGTAATTCCATTAAAAGAGCACAATTTATTGCACATCTGTCTTTGCAGATTTTATCAATGCTGAAACCTTTTAAACTGAGAATGGGATTAAATAAACCCCATTTACCAATGTGGTAAAATATAATAGACACCCAGCCCATTAAATGGCCAGCCAAATCAATATATCCACTTGGCAGCAATTTCCAGAAGATAAGGTGAAACCCTCCTGTTCTATTTGATAGATGAGCAAACTTAAAGGGAAGAATTTACAGTAGATTCAGCATGTACTTTGAAGGAGTATTCATTATTCTCAAATTACCTTTTCATGTCAGCAGTTTTGTGGTTAGTAAACAGAGAGGCCAGTTTGTACTCCCCCTCCTATGTAGTGATAGAGGTTGCTTTGCAGCAAGTGACTGATGTAGACAGCAGAGAAGTGTTTAGATCTATTTAACAAAGAGGAGGTTTCAGGTGCATTTAAAAGATATTTATAAATTTGAATTGTGGAAGTCACACTGCTCAAAATCACCCTAAATTATGTGACTGTCTATATGAATGTGAATCCAGGAGAGTGTGAATGGTGCAGAAAGCTAAAGAAAGCAGTAAGAACAGTAATAATGTATAATGTGCCAGGCACTATGTTTTATATAATTATAAATTTAATAGAAATTGGCCAAAGGAGGGAAACTATTGTGCTTATTTATAATCTGTCAGGAACTATTCTTAGCACGTTTACATGCATTAATATTTGTACCTAATCTTCACAGAAAACTTTTCAGGTCGATATCATTGTGGATTTGGAAACACAGAATCAAAGTTAACTGCCCTCAAATCACAATAAAAATATTGAAGCTAGTATTTTAATTTAGGCTTTTGGTTTCTGAGACCTATTGGTCTATACAATAACGTAGTAAAAATAGAAAAAGTCAGATTGTTTTTATAGACCTAGGGTAAAGCTGAGTATTTCAAACAGAAATTTACTCTTTAGATGATAATTCAGAAAACAGAAGCCGGTGACTGAAGTTAGGGTCAAATGTTGAAATCAGACAAAGCAGAAGGTGATGGTCAATATCCCAGAAAATATTCAGGGTCAAAAACAGGAGCTGAAGCAGTATCACAACTAGAACCCCAATTCTGTGGATTCCTGGAGCTACATTTAAACAATAGGGTTAAGTCATGATCATAAATGAGGCAACAAAGAATCCTGAAACTTCTATTATTGAAGGCTTCTAATGTTGCATTAGGCATATTTTAATTTAATAAATCTTCACAAAACCCAATGACCCCGAGACAGTGTTGCACAGGGACAGTACACACTGAATCAGACAGACTGGATTTTAAGCCCTCAGCCTTGCCCCTTTTTCAGATGTGGGCCTTCTGACAGTACTCTTGGATGACTTAACCTTGGAGGAAGCTGATTCCACAAGTCATCAAATTACACGGAAGTAGAAATTTAGACTTGAACTCCAATCTTAAGCTCTATTTCTCAACAGCAAAGCATGACACAGACACTTCCTGTGTATGTGCAAGGACCTGAGCTTAACATTGCAGGGTGGCACCAAAGCAATCTTGTCCCCACTGCAATGATTTGCCATTGGCTCTCCCTGAATCTTTAGTTCAATCTCCTTTTAGCAACACATGTGGCATTCTACAGCATAGAAGCAGGAGAAAAATGAATACATGTTTTATGGTCCTTTATCCAGGGCACCAAAGTAGAAACTGGATTCTAAACCAGAAGTAATTTCCAGAGTTCAGTCTGAAATTCTCTGTGAACGTTTTATAGATTTGGAGAATATGCTAGGAATTGTAGAGGACCCAGGCTGGACATAGGAGGGCAAGAGGTGTTGGAATGAAAGTTGTTTTTGAGAAAGATCAGTGTTAGAGAAACAAAATTTCTATCTTAAAATGATCAAATGATCGCAAGGACAGAAAACCAAACACCGCACGTTCTCAATCATAGGTGGGAATTGAACAATGAGAACACTTGAACACAGGATGGGGAACATCACACACCAGGGCCTGTCGTGGGGTTGGGGGAGGGGGGAGGGATAACATTAGGAGATATACCTAATGTAAATGACTAGTTAATGGGTGCAACACACCAACATGGCACATATATACATATGTAACAAACCTGCACATTGTACACATGTACCCTAGAACTTAAAGTATAATAAAAAAAGATGGGTTCTTCACAAATATTTATCTTGGTGATTTACTATATATTCATAAGCCTTCAGCTGCTGGCTTGAACACTGTTTGGATTGGAAATATGCCCCTGATTTAATGACTGTTCTGAAGATGAAAGAGTCTGTTTTTGGTGCTATTGGGCATGCAATGTTATAAACTCCCCTGTCTTCACATAAGCCAGATATTAAGAAGGGTATAATTGATCTTCAGGGCTAAGAGGCTTTTGAGTTAATCTTCCTGTATATGAATGTATTAAGCATTGTCCATTTGGAGTCAGTAACTTAACTACTCTGTCCCTGAAGTAATGGATTTAGCCCCAACAGAGGTGGTTATTTATGTTTTCTTGTGACTTGTTTCTTGTAACACCAACTTATATAGATCTAAAAGATCTAAATATGACTCTAACCCAAGCCTGGAAATAGTTGTAGCAGCTCTGGCTATTCACATCTTAAGATAGAAAGGTGTCTTTTAAGGAAAGCAAACCTGCTGAACTATTTCATATTTTGAAGGCAGCACAGCAAGGATGCTCTCCCTCCCTCTTTCCTAATCAGTGCATCATGGAAACACAGCACTTATGAAAACAACTTCTGTGATTCATAAAATGCAGACCTTCTGCCTTAAGTGTCCTTTGCAGCTGTGTCAATTTTTAGGGTTTACCTTAGTGTATATGGGAAAGGAAGTTATTTTGCCCTACATTAGTTACTGAGTCATGCTCTTCCGTACCATACTTAGTGTTGGCCCCTCCTTGATTTTCTCTGCTAGGCTGCAGCTTAATTTTCTGCTTGCTGAAAGCTACCTCCTGAAGGTTTATGAATATATAGTAAATCACCAAGATAAATCCTAAAGCTTCTGAACATTTTTCCCTTGAAATGAAGATTGCTCTCTCTGCACACACAGCAGGAGGAGGCGAGTGTGACATGTCTCACTTCCTTTAACTCCTCTGTATTGGTTGACTAGGGCTTAGTTTATACGTGTTTAATTAGCTATAGTCTACCTTAGAATAATATACAACTTTAAGTATAATGTGAGGATCTCACAGAGCTAGACTACCAATTCCTCCCATTTATGTGCAATTATTATCACACTTTTCACTTTTACATATGCCATAAATATATATGTTACTATTATTTTTGATTAGATATAGTTTTTCAACTAGCTGAATGTAAGAAATAACTGAATTTTATATTTACCATCATTTATGTAATTTCTAACACTTCGTTTATATGTATGTGTGTATGTATGTATATGTCTGCAGTTCCAAGTTGCAGTCTGATACTAACTTTGTTTGAAATTTTTATTTAATACTATTTATAGTAAAAATGTATGATCAAAGAATTATCTTTTTTAGTTTGTCTGAAAAAATACTTTTTTAAGTTTTTTTGGAAAGGCATTTACACTGGATATAGAATTCTAGGCCAACAGATTTTCCATCTTTCAGCACTTAAAGGCATTATACCATTGCCTTTGGCTTGCATAACTTCTGATGAGAACTCTAATATTCTTTGTTTCTCTGTTGGGAATATGTATTTTATTTGCTGGCTGACTTCAAGATCTTCTTTTTATGTTTTGTTTTCAGCAGTTTGTATGTGATATATCTTGGTTCTTTCTTTTTCTGTTTATTTACTAATTTGAAACTTATGTCCTTATTTAGTTGGTGTTTATCATGTTTGGTAGTCCCACAGCTTCATAGGTCTGTGATTTGGTGACTGCTGTGGTCTGAATGTTTGTGTCCCCTGAAATTTGTATGTTAACATTCTTCCCCACAAGGTGATGGTGTTAGTAGGTTGAGCCTTTGGGAAGGGATCAGGTTGTGAGGCCTCTGCCCATGAATGGGGTTAGTGTCCTTATAAAAGAGCCCAATGGGAGTTTGCCCACCCCTGCAACCATATGAGGACGCAGTGATAAAGTGTAATTTGTGAGCCAGGAAAGAGACCCTCACCATATACTGAGTCTGCCAGCAATATGATCTTGGACTCCACAGCCTCCAAAACCATGCAAAATACATTTGTGTTGTTTACAAACTACAAAGTCTGTATTGTTTTGTTATGACAGCCTAAGTGGTCTATGTTTCATCAAATTTGGAAAATTTCAGTCATCATCTCTTGAAATATTTATTTCAATCCATTTTCTCTCTCTTCTCTTTGAACTTCTTGGCTGGAGTCCCCAGTTTTTTATGTGTGATGTTTAGCTTTTTCAATAGAAACTTTAGCATATTGATCATAGTTATTTTAAATTTCCATCCAGATGCTGCAACGTCTGAACCACAAATCTGGTTTGGAGGATTCGCTTCTCATTTGCAGTATGTTGTTTTATTTCTTATTTCCTTCTGCATGTTTTAAGTTTTGGTTTAATTCCAGGCATCTTGTGTGAGGGCAACAGAAACTGGGATATAACATTCATGACTCAAAATGGACTTTTTTTTTTTTTTTTTTTTTGGCTGGATTTTTGTTGAGGGTAGGGTTTAGTCCATCAAGTCAGATACTGTGCTGGGTTTAGACTTTGTTTTCACTATTGTTACCTTCAGTGCAATATAGGCTTCAAAGTCCTCTAGTGTTACATTCTGTTTAAGATGAGGACCAAACAGTTTGTCAGAGGGTTTCCTTCAATGTCTGTTTTACCCTCAACTTTAGAAATTCTCTTTGTACCTTAAGCTCAGAGATGCCCTCTTCTCATGCTCATGTCCCAAGCTTATGTCCTCAGTAACCCTGCTGTTACATGTTACTCAAACACTTGCAAGCCAGGTGGATGTAGTGTAGCATTCTCTCTTGCTCTGGTGCAGTCCCTGTCTTAGCTGCTGCGTTCCTATATTGTGGTGGTGCTGCCCCTCCCCAACTAGTAGTGGATCTCTAATGGCCTGGGCCCAGGAGTTTCCTGCTCATCACCAAGGATGAGTCTTCACATTTACTATTAGAGTGATGAGGCCTGCTTCTCTTCTTTTAGCATCTTAAGCATTATATTCTATATGGAAAATAGGAAGGCAGGATCCATGCAGTGCTTATATAATTTCTCAATTGTCTCAAATTTTCCCCTATGCCTTCACGATGATTGACATATTTTCCTGTCTTATCCTTTCTGCTAACTGTTCTCATAAACCATTGAGGTCTTATGGAGAGAAGCCAAGAGTGTGTGTGTGTGCGTGTATACACACATAATCAGAATTGATTCATAGATATTTATTTTACACATCACATTATAATCCAATACTACCTGTTATATTTTGATATTAAAATTGTTCCAGCTTTGGCTAGGGGGAACTCTTTTAGCTGGTTCCTGATTGATTTTACGTGCCCCTATCATAGTGTGGGTATTTTATTAGTTAATATTTTTAATATATTAATCATTATTCTCAGAACTTCTCTCTGTTTTATGTGCAGTAAAAAGCTGTATAATTGTTCAAATTGATGCTTCTGAAGAGTAGAATTGCTGCAGAGACCTACTCTTCCATCTTCATCTACCCCTTCCTGATCCCAAAGTGTTCTTTTTAAAAACTATTTATTTTTTCTTTTGACTTCATTTTCTTCTAATATTATTTGTTCTGTGATTATAAAATTTGATACTTTATAAAACAAATCGGAAATTATATATTTATTATGAAAAACACAAAAGTTTGCTTAATCCTACTGATACAGTTTGGATGTTTGTCCCTACTCAAATGTCATGTTGAATTGTAATCCCTAGTATTGGTATTGAGGCCTGATAGGAGGTGATCAGATCATGGGGATGGATTTGTCATGAATGGTTTAGTACCATCCTCTTGGTTCTTTCCTCATGACAGTGAGTGAGTTATCATGAGATCTGGTAGTTGTGAAGTGTGGCACCTCCTCGATCCACAATCTCTCTTTCTCTTGCTCCTGTCATGTGAGAGGCTGGCTTGCACTTTGCCTTTTACCATGACTGAAAATTTCCAGAGACCTCATCAGAAACCAAGCAGATGCCTGACACCATGCTTCCTATACAGTCTGCAGAACTATGAGCTAACTAACTTCTTTACTTTAAAAGTACTCAGTTTCAGTATTTCTTTATAGCAACTCAAGAACACCTATAGCAACTCAAAAACACCTAATAGATCTACATCAAGGAAAAAAACATAGTTTATATTTTTCAGTGTTTTTCTCTGTGCACTTACTACTTGAAAAGTACTGGACCCTGTTTCAAGATTCAGCTCAATTATTACTTTCTCTATCAATGTTTTTTATTATAGTGTTTTCACTTCTTTCACATGTTTTCATTTTCAGAATCCTTGTAGTCTAGAATAAATGTTTTGTCAACATATGGTGAATGAATGAATAATTGGGTAACATATTCAAGTCATCTCACACAAATATTAACTGACGACTTGCAGAATATAGCAGCCTGAAAAGGGTTAATGTGTCAGGAACCAGATTGACTTGATATAATGGCATAGGAGATATAGTAATGGACAAGCATTTGAAAGAATTTCAAACCAATAAGCCAATGCCTGGCCTAAAATGTGGATTAATCTGAATAAACAGAGTGGACAGCACATTCCTGAAAATTAAAATTTCTGACATCAGTAGCAGAGTGAAGAAGAATTTTGGAAGGATTATAAATTCCCAGTTCTTGTTTTGGATCGTTTTTGGTGCTTCAGAAACAATCCACAAGGTATCAAGGCAGGAACAAAACAAAGAAAACGGAGAAATGGGTATGGTTTATTGAATCAAGGTACCAAGGAGAAGATTCTCAGGAAAACGGCAGAGTTCAAATATTATAACTGAGGCATAGGAAATAAGAGTTATATAATTATAAACATGAGTGAGCGCTAGGTGATAGAATGACCAGGAATGGGACTGGAGGAATGTACGTAAGAATGACTTATGTGACTATTGATGAGGCATGTCCCTTCTACGTGCTTCTTAGTCAATTTACACTATTATTTAAATGCAAGGACATTGTAACATACCGCCTTACTTGTCAGTGTTTGACATTTTAGTAAATAAAGTCAACTTCAAACTGCTAAAAAATGTTTTTAAAATCTATTCTGTATATGCTAGAGACTCCAACTCATCTCTGTATTTAACTTGTTTTGTGTAGATCCAGCTTTAGTGAACAGAAAGAACCCACTCTCATCACTAATCCTCATAAGGATTTAGATTTCCAAAGGTGAGGATAAAAAGAAAGTAAAGGATAAAGAAACTAAATAGAATTTTAGCATATACAGTCATCCTGGCAATTAAAAAACAACATAAATTCATGAAGTAGGAAAAGTCAGGCGATATAAAAGACAGTAAAGTGAGGTGACTAATGGTGAAGGTGCAGTCAGCCTGTCTTCAAGAAACAAACACTATCTGACAACATCTGTTATGTTAGTAGTTGTAAAAGATTTGAATAAAATCAAAATGTGGTATGTGCCCTTATGGCAGGTGCTTTCAATTTTTTGGAAAGGCAAATCTTACACGTATGAAACTACCAAAAACCTGGATTCTCAAAGTAACCTGTGACATCATGTGAGATCTGAAAATATTTTCTCCAGCTTCTTCTAAATCTGTCTATTATATCTGCTCCGGTAGACCCTGTAGACCAGCATTTGGTGCTTGAAATGCACTGCTCATTTAAATACAATGACAACAAACAATTTTGTTTCTCTACCCCTCTGAAAAGTTGACTGCTTCCTATTGTCAATTCTCACATTATTTTGCTCCTTTCTGTTTATGCCTACTCTCCTCAGCTGTATATCCATAAGAATGATTAATTTTGTGCTCTGTTTTTCTCTCACTTTCTCCTTTATCTCTCTCACTCACACACACACACATACACGCATGCATGTGCACACACATACACACACCAACAAAACTCCAGCTCTCTTTGTTATCTTCCTTTTCCATTTAATTATTGAAATAAAACTAGGATTAAATTTAGCCACTGGTTCTGCCTACTAAGCATTTGTTTGGATGCTATTCTATCATATTCTTAATAATCACATTTATGCTTATTAAACAATAGAGACAAACTTAGGCAAAGAGGCTGCAAATATGAAAAAGGAACAATCCCTGACTTCAACAAAAAATAACAACCAGGCATTTATTTCTAGCTTTATTTACGCCTTTATTTACCCCAAAAGTATTTATTGTGAGAGTAGGGACCCTCCCTTTTTAGTTACACTGTATTCCCAGACATTAAGTAGTTCCTGTTATAAATTAGGCATTCATTGAACATTACTAAATTAAATAATGAAACTAAGTAAGAAAGCTCATATGACAAAATATATAGAGTTGCGTTTAGTACAAGGAAGGGAAAGGAGTTGGTGGCTATCATTAAATAGATGAAAGACCACAGTGTTATTGCAGAGAGTTATACTCATTGACAGTTAATTAGGTGATATAATTCTGTAATGGAAAGAATATATTTTAGATTGTTTAATTGCTGAAAGCAAATACTTTGAATAATTGGTACCTATTCCTAAAGAAACTATGGAAATCTGAACATTTTAAGAAAAAAAATGTAGAAATGATATTGCCTGTGTATGATTTGAATAGTCTTACCTGAGGGCAGGTTATTGAAATTCACAAGGGTACCTCACAGTGAGGCTAATGTCCTCATTAAACACATGCAGCTATTTGCATCTAAAGCATTCTTTTATCTCCTTTGTCATCTCTATTTATAAATTGCTGAAATCTGGGTAAAATAGATAATTCCCCCAAGTTATACCAGGATATGCAATGCTGAATTTTATAATCTTTTTTTTTTCTTGCAGCCTGGCACAGAAAATTTCTTGGAGTGTTAAAACCCAATTCCTACGTTTGATGTGAATAGAATCCTCATGAATTTTAAATATTTTCAATATGCCACTCACTTAATACTTTAAACAAATACAATGTTTCTCAAAAATACATACTAAGTTCTGGGAAAGGAGGAAAGGAGGCATTTCCTCCTTACATTTACGTACTGTATTTAAATACCACGCAGTACAATTTGAAGGCCTCCAGATGACTGCAGGCTTTAATGTGTCTCTTATAGGAACAACTTGAAGATATGGGCATTTAACAGGGATAAAGACTATTTTTGTACATGTGGTAATATTTGAATAGGTAAGAGTCTGTAATAGAAATATGTGGGTAATCCAGTGTCCTGTGCCATTGAGTGGGGCCAAGGGTTACAGATCACAAATAGAAAAATCTGAATATGGTCTCTGCATGTGGATTTGGTCAGTGAAGTGTATCTCTTCAATGTTTGATGTGAAAAGGGCCAGACGTTTGGTCACAGTCATATTTTTAGGATAGCATGTTAAAACAAAATAGTCAACAATGACTCAATTATTAAACACAGTTAATAGTTATGAATATGTAGATGTTTTTGTAACATTTAAAAGATATCTTTTCTTCCAAAGACATCATCTTAATAGGGAAATCCTAAAAACATTTTTGCTAAAGAGAGGGGCAAAAGAAAGATGCCTTCTATTACCATTATTTATCTTTGACTTCATTATCTATTGCAATTAGACAAATAGAAGTTCAAGATTTTGAATAGGTCTGATAACAAAACTAGGAGTACTATTTTAATAAAAAATAGCCCACAGATCACAAGAAAACTTACATTGATTTATGTAATAGTAAGATTGTAAAAATAGTATATAGCATCCAGTAGCATTTATGTGTACAATCTATGTGAGTTAGATGATAAAATAACAAAAAATACTTCATTTAATGAAAGTTAGATGATAAAATAACAGAAAATGCTTCATTTAATGAAAGTTAAATGATAATATAACAGAAAATACTTCAGTTATCTTAGGTATATTTTGTGCTTCTGTTGCAGAATTCCTAAGACTGGAATGCTTTGTCTTGGAAAATTTGTTTTCTCATAGTTTCAAAGATTGGAAAGTCTGAAATCAAGGCAACTGGCACTTCTTGTCTGATGAGGGCCTTCTTATTGTCTTCTTAAAGGGCAGAAAGAGAAAGAGCAAGAAAGCAAGCTAGCCAAACACTGAAGAAAGCCTATTTTATAAGGGTCTTAACTCCATTAAGTAGGAAGGAGATGTCGTGGCCTAATCACCCCTTAAAGGCCTCACTTATTAATACTGTCACAGTAACAACAGCTGAATTTTAGAGACACATTCAAGCCATAGCATTAGGCAATAAACTTTCAAAAATTTTAAGAAATATATGAAAAAAACTTTCAAATGCTACTGAAAGATATTAAGGACAATTTGAACAAATGTGAAAATACAACACATTCTTAGAGTTTAAAAGAATGAGCATAGCAATATTCCCCATAGAGTTTACTACATTTACTCTTATTTAATTAGAATATCTATGTTTTTTAAACTATAAATTGTGAATGTAAAGTTTTTATTAAAAAATTCAGGAAATGTTCAGAAACACTCTGAAACAGTGAGATCAATACAGGGGGAGTAATACTGTTGAATAGTAAAACCCAATATTTTAAATTTTCTGTAATTAAAACTGTACAATATGGCGCATGAATTGATAAGCCAGACAGTTGAACAGAATGTTAAAGCCATACATATACACAAATTCAGACATAAATTTGGCATATGATAGAGGAGTAATCTGGTTGCTATAGAGGAATAATTTGGTTACTATTGCTGTGTAGCAAATCACCACACAATTTAGTGCCTTAAAATTACAATTGTTTATCATCACTTGTAATCTCTGTGGGTTCAGATGTGGGCGCATCTTAGTTGTGTGATTCTGACTGGCTAGTCCTGGGTCATGTCAAAGGTGGATTCACTTATATGTCTGGTGCCTGCGCTAAAAGCTGGGTAGTAGAGAAGTCAGAGATCCATATGCGTCTCTTTCTATCTGTACATGCATCTCTCTCTCTCTCTCTGTCTCTCTCTCTCTCTGTGTGGTCTCTCCACCATGTCAGTGTCAAAGTAGATGAACTTCTTACTCTGTAGCTCAAGCTCCAAAGGCACATTTCCTGAATTGAAATGCCAGGTAGAAGTCATTAGCTATCTTTGTAAATCACACAGTATCCCTTCTACCTTATTCTGTTAGCTGAGGCAGTTAACAAAGGTCCTCTTAAGTGCAGGGTAGAGAATATAGACCCTTGCTCTCAAAGAAATAATATCAAGGTCTCACTTTAAGAAAATTGTGCCATCTTGGAAAATACAGTTTTCCATAAGAGGTTATTTAAATTCAAGTAAAGACAAATTAAGCAATAAATGGTGAGCACAGCCTATTGAAAAATATATATTCATATTGAAAATAAACTACGAAAAGATTCCCAACACAAAGACTATGTAAATATAAATTCATAAAGGCACAAATACAAGAAAATGTTTTCAATTATTTTTTCATTGTCAACAGTTGCTCAAACTCAACAAACCACACACGTGCACACAAAAACTATGAATCTGATAACATAAATACATAAACTTTTACATGGTTCCAAAAGAAAAAAGATAAAGTCAAAAAGTAATGACAAACTTGTAAAGTTACAAGAAATGTTTGCAAGTCTCATTAACAGACAAACATTTAAAAGTCTTCTCAAATCAATAACATAAAGACAACTAACCCATTGAGAGAAAAAAGAAGAAATGAGTATTAATGAAAATAACTTCAATAATATTTAAATATATTAAAAGCTACTAGATCTCATTTATAATAAAAGAAAGAAAAACCATATGGAGAATCCCTAATCGACCTATAAATTGTGATATCATTCGAGAATTTATTGGCACGTAGTACTGGTGAGGCCCATGAGGAAATAGGAATGTTTTGTTATTGAAAGTATAATTTTTAGGGACACCCTTTGGCAAATTTCCTTCAAAATTGCAATTGATCCCACTATTTTACTTTGGGGAATGTATTTGTGGTTGGCAGATGTCTAAGAAACTCCCCAGTGATCCATGTTCATGCCTCTTGAGTGCAGGCAAGACCTATAACTTTCCTCTTAACCAATAAAATACCGTTAAAAAATGGGTTATTACTCCAGTGATTTTATTATGTTTTAAGTCAAAGGTGACGCTATTTTGTGGATTTAATTAAGGCCTTTAATCAGTGAACTTTTAAGTTAATCAAAGGCAAAATGATCCTGGGTGGGACTGACTTAATGAAGCTCTTTAAAGAAAAAGATATAGGGAAAGTATTACCTAGCAGGCACCAGAGACTCTTCTGCTGGCTGCATGAATTCTGCAGCTCTAAGGAACTGAATTCTCACAACAACCTGAGTGAGCCTGGAGGAGGATTCTGGATTCCAGGTGGCAACACAGCTATGCTGATACCTTAATTATGACTTTTCCAGAACCTGAGTAGAGGACTAAATTACACTCCATGATGAACTCCTGACTCACAGAAACTATGATATAATAAATATGTGTTGTTTTAAGTCTCTAAATCTGTGGTAATTTGTTAGGCAGCAATAGAAGACCAATATAGGATTTCTTTCACAAATGTGCACCCATGCAAATTGATGTATGTTAAGGCTTTTCATTGTTGCATTATTTCTGATACCAAAATATTAATAACAAAAGTTCATCAGTAAGCATGAAATAAACTTATGAGATGGTGTATATTTGCAATGGAATATTATGAAACATAAAATAGAATAAAGTTCTTTATGTTACTGCATGTAAATATCTCCAAAACATATTAGTAAATTTTAAAAAGCAAGGTGAAGAACAGTGTGTATGGTATGCAACCAGTTATGTGATAAAAGGGGAGAACGACTATATATTTGTATTTCTTCAAATAAACATAAAAAATAACATTTTGAATGAATCAAAAATAATAGAATCATTTGTTGTGACAGTTAGAAGATGAGATCTGATTTGAAAAATTTGTAGGATGTATCATTTCTACTGTTAGTGCATTATTTATTTCAAAAATATAATAAATGCATTTTATTTTAAAATCATAATAGAAAAGTATATATGAAAAATCCCTAATCAAGTCTTAAGGGATGTAACAAAGGAAAAAATATACTTTAATAAGAAACAAGAAGGCCACACAATGGAAGAGTGTTGACAGGGCAAAGAGAGAAGACTAAAGGCAAGGGTGAGTAGTCTGCACATCGTCAAATAGTTTGCCTAGTTTAAAGCACTGGAAATTGGTAGACAGCTGGGATCTTGAGTCACCATCATTTTTGGAAGTATAAGCCAAAAATAAAATTTTAAGGCCCCTAACCATCTGAATGGATTTTCTCCTCAGCCAGGGCACTCTTAAAATTTAACCTGAGAGACTGGTTCAGGCCATGACAGAAAGGAGTCAGACATGCCTCATTATACCTCTCTGGAATTAACATCAACACAGATTTTAACGCTGATAAGAAACATTGTACAAGCTATTCTCTCTGAAGCCTACTAGCTGAAGGCATCCCCTGCAAATAAGAACTTGGGTCTCCATAAACCTTTATCTTTACTCAGATATTTCTTTTTGTTGATCCAGGTCTTTAGATAAACTCAACCAATGGTCAACTAGAAAATTTTAAAATCTACCTATAAGCTGGAATCCCCCTGCTTCTAGTTGTCCTGAATTTCTGGACAAACCAGAAAGTCTGTACTTATTAAATGTATTTGATTGAAGTTTCATGTCTCCCTCAATTGTATAAACCAAGCTGTATCCCGACGACCTTAGGTACATGTTCCTAGGACCTCCTCAGGGCTGTGTCATGGGCCATGGTCACTCATGTTTGGCTCAGACTAAATCTGTTCACATTTTTAACAGAATTCGACCCTTTTCGTCGACAGAGACAACCTGATGCTGTTAAGCAGGATGTAGAGTAGGATGAGCCTTAGGAGGTCAAGAAGAAACAGTGGGCGACAGCAATGTTGTACCGAGAGACAATCATTTCCTACCAAAGTAGAATGGAATCAGGAAAACTCCCTTCTCATCTCTAAATCCCAACCCTTATCTTGCCCACAGTCACATTTCCTTTTTTGTTCCCAGGAAACTTTTTTTCCAAGTTACATGGTGTTTACATGGTGTTGATATAAGTATTCCTGACATTATTCTTCAGTACTGCTGCTAATGTTGGTGAATTTCCAGTGTCGCATTTGAGGGATCTCATTGCTGCCCATCTATTTAGCACTGCTAACCACTACTCTCCTGATATGACTTGTCTTTTATTGCCAGAGTAACCCCAACTGTGGTTTATTAGAAACAAAACCACACAAATATAATATATTGATGATTTCACTGTTTGTTAAGTGAGAAGATTTGGGCCTTTAAACAATGAAACTAGAAAGACACTTCAAAAGTGCTTTTGCATTTTTAAACCACTTCGGTGACTTCCGTTTGTGAGAAAAGCACTGCCAGAATAATGATATCTGCGAATCAGGTACAAAAAATCTGAGTGAAAAAAAAAAAAAGTCTCTTTGTCTTACTCAGAGTCTGTCTCTGAGATCTATTTTTATGCTGGGAAGCTGTGGGAAACAAGTCTGATGGTTGGTGCTGTTTGTACCACATCTGGTACCATTAAAGGGCCACCCTTCCCTCCCTGCAAGAAAAGCAAGACATTGGGGGTATTTTCAGTTCTCCATAATTCATTCTAATTTCCTACTGCTTAAACTGCAACTTGGGAGTTATTATGCACTTTGAAGAACTATGTTCACTGTAGCAGGCCACAAGGGAACTATGCAGTGTGCAGAAGCTGTAATTTACAAAATACCCTCTGGAGAAAGGAGGGAGGGAATGGAGCTTGGAAAGTGCTTCCTTTTCTACAGCAGAACTTAAACGCTATGGGAATTACATCCACCAAACTGATCATGGCACTAGAACTTCATAAATACAAAATAGTATTTCTGTATTGTAAAACAAGGAACTCAGAATCTCTTGTTCTGCTTCTACATGAGCTATTGTTACAATAAAAACACATTCCCATGGTTCTCTTAATAGCTTTTGAACAAGAATATTAGCGAGATCCTTCCCTGCTCCTCTGGGTAATTTTCAGGACCGATATACTTTACTCATTTTATTCTTCTGTTAGAATAAGCAGCCAATAAAGTTATGGGCTGATTCTAGATAAAGTTTATTTCTGATGTTAGTAACTTTTATCTTGTCTCATTTTTGTTGGTTAGACTGCCTAGAGGCTTGCCAATTTTTGTAGTCTCTTCAGTGGAACGATTTGGTTTCATTATTTGTCTGTATTGATTTCTTATTTTCAATTTTTTTGAATGTTACTCACTTTTTCTCTGAGGGCCTGTAACATATGAATAATAGTTATTTCAAATTTTTGTTTGATAATTCCAAAATTATTTATTTATTTTCTTCTGTAGGTTTTAGGCATATTACTCTTCTCTCTCTAGATTCTTAAGGTAGACTTTAAAACTATTGGTTAGATTTTTCCTTTTTTTCCTAATATGTGCATTTAATGTTATAAAATTCTTTCTAGGTAATTTTTTCACTGTACCTCAGTGAAAATTTTATGGGTTTTATTTTTATTTTCTTTATTTCAAAATATTTAAAAAGGTTTTTCTTAAAACTTTTTTTTAAATGCATGTATTATGTAGAAGTGTGTTGTTCATCTCCAAATATTTGGGTCTTTTTTTCAGCTATCTTTCTATTATTGATTTCTAGTTGAATTTTACTGTGGTCTGAGAGCACATTTTATATGATTTCTGTTTTTTAAAAGTTTTTAAGATGTGTCTTGTAGAACAGAATGCGGTCTGTCTTGATGAATGTTTTATGTGAGCTTGTTAAGAACATGTATTCAACTGTTGTTGGATGGTGGATGGTATATTCCATAAATATCAATGAAATCAAGTTAATTGATGGTGCTGCTCAGGTCAAATATTTATACTGAATTTCTGTTCGTTTGAATTATCAGTTCCTTCTTTTGTGATATTCATGTTGTTTTTGGTATTCTGCAATTTGAATATGGTATGTCCAGCTGTAGATTTTTATGGTATTTATCCTGATAGGTATTATATAAACTTCCTAGATATGTGATTTTTGTGTCTGTCATTACTTCTGAAAAATTCTCAACCATTATTATAGTACTTAAAGTATTTTTTCTCTTCCTTTCTCTCTTGTACTTCTGGTATTCCAATAAAATTGTCCCAAAGTTCATGGATATTATGAGTTTTTCCCTATTCATTATTTTTTTCTCTCTGTATCTCATTTTGTGAAGGCTCTTGATATATTTTTAAGGTCACTGATTATGTCCTTAGCCATGATCAGTATACTGGGCAGTTCATCAAAGGCATTCTTTATTTCTCTTACAGTGTTTTTGGTTTCTAGCATTTCTTTTTTATCTTTCTGGGTTTCCATCTCTCAGTTTACTTTGCCTATCTGTTTTTGAATGTTACTCACTTTTTCTCTGAGGGCCTCTAACATATGAATAATAGTTATTTCAAATTTTTGTTTGATAATTCCAAAATCCCAGTTATATCAGAGTTGGGTTCTGATGCTTGCTTTATGTTTCTTGACTGTTTCTTTTGCTTAACTTTTAGCATGCTTTGTAGTTTTTGTTGAAAGTCAAACTTGATGAATCAAGTAATAGGGTCTGAGGTAAACAGGTCTTAATTTGAAGTTTTATGTTAAACCCATGACAACCCTAATAAAAGAAACTTCACCCATGGGCCTGTAAGGAAGTTTGCTAAGAGGAAGCTTGTGGATGGAGTTGAAAGATAATTTGAAAACCTGCACACCTGAATGTGGACGTGCCTCAAATTTGAAAGACTTCAGAAAGTAGAAGCAAGGAGCTCAAAATAATAAAAATAAAAAAATTAATCCAATGCCTGAAATGACTATGCTTTCTGAACAAAGAATTAGAACAAATATTGAGTTAATGAATAGTGTGTTTGCTCAGCATTCGCTACCTCATGTGCCTACAGGGGCTGAGCAAATAACATCAATGTGTTGGTCACCCTGATAGTAACAAGAAGTATGGGAGGGTGGCTGAACCAATAGGCAAGCCATATAAAGCCATAAAAAAAAAAAAAAAAAAAAAAAAAAAACCACGCCAAGGAAAATGTATCTCTGGGTTCTTTGCAGGGTAATGAACACTAATTTTTCATGTGTTATGCATAAGAAAGACTGACTTATTAATTGAGTTTCTACTATGTAGGCTCAGTAAAACAAAATAATTTAGATGAGGAAATAGAAAATTTTATCTAAGACAAGTGGATTGCTATGTTTTTAGGAAGGAAAGTATATTTTTATCATATCTTATATGCATGGGAATTTGTAACCAAGTTGAATTTTTCGTACATATAGTAAATAAGGTTAAACAGAATATCATCCTGAAGTATCTGCTTGGTGGGCAGACCAACTTTAAGAGTTGCTATTGCAAACTTACTTATTGTCACATTCTTCAATATCTCCTGGAGGTGACTCAATGCAAATGCCAGGAGTAAGAACAGAATTCTAGGAAAACAACTGTACAACATAACAATGAGACTTTGAATAGTCACTATATTTTATCTGGTAATTCTACTTTTAAATTTATTCTTCACTGCCAATATTAAATACAAATTAACATGGATGTTAAATGTAAAACAGAGAGTCTTCATGAACAAATATAATCTTAATATAGGTAGGCAAAGTTATGAAATATTAAAGTGATTAAATATTAATTGATACACACATTAAAATGATGTGTATAAGAAATAATAACATAGTAAGAAACATAATTATCACATTTACAAGATGAAAATGTATCTATGGCAAACTAAATCATTATGCAGAAAGAAGAAAAAGCGCAATAGTTAAATGACATAATTTTTTAATTCAGTGGCACCTTTTATTCTCTTGTCTATATTTTCTGTCATGAAACACACAAAACTCCCATGATCAGAAAAGAAAAATTATCTTAATTGCTAATTCTGGCATATTTCCAGGAATCTTTTAATTTCATAAACTCCAGATATTTTCTATATCTTTTAAAATTTGCTAAAATTAACAAAATTATATCCTTTATTAACTTAAATTCTTTGTCATTAAAATGAAAAGCAAAATAGTTATTTGAATGTCTGTCACCTAGAAGAAAAGCCACAATCTGGAAATCAATGGCAGGAACTATGTGTGGCACAGCTGCAGAGCTTTCCAAGGAGAGCCAATGAGGGACAGCCCATAAAACAAAGGAAACTAAGCTAGAGGAGGCTTGAAGTAGTACTGTGGAGAGAGACCACCTGCCTCTCTAACCTGGATGCTTAGTGTGGGCATTCTGTTCCTACACTAAGAGACACGGCTTCTATGTTATCTGGGTAGAATCCAGCTTACGTGTGTCATAGCCCAGTCTCTGTGTGGTCAGAGAGGTAGTTTAGTGATCTCCATGACAAAGTTACTGTATGCCTGAAGACAGATAGGCAGAGGTGTATGTGAAAAGCCATAAATTTGCACCTCAATAAAGTAAAAAGGCAGCTTACACAAAGGAGAAACCAACCATCTCATACTCAAAGGGAGAGAAGTCAGTGGTGCCAAGGGTAAAAACAAATAGAATTGGGGGCAGGCATTCCACTAGTTCTCCTCATGGGAGAATGGTGTTTAATGGACTTCTTCATTTCAAATGATTCTAAGGGCATTCCATAACTCATATTCAGTACCTTGTCCCTTTTATCTCTGGAATTTCCACACAACACTACAGATATTTCAGTTGCATGGTAATTCAAATTCTACCCTCTGTCTCAGTGGTGCCATCTATACCTTCCATGTACCCACATATATTTAATAATAATAATTTTAATGATACATAATGTTTTATCAGGTTGATGTAGAATACTTTATTATCCTGATGCTGAGCATTTATATTGTTTTTCTATATTTCATATTTAGAAATAAGTACTATCTAGAATATCAACATTACATTATTTTGTTTCTGTAGAGCAGTTTTTATTAGATAAGTTTCTAGGAGTAGAAATTCAGGAATTTCTCTTGATTTGCATTTGCAAATAACTCTCTAAAGTGCTTTAACAATTTATAAAGATAACAGCATTAAATAAGTGTGTTCCAGTTTTATCGCAACTCTATGAGGGACTTATCTTTATTCGTTTTCACATCTTTCTCTCAGTAAATTTCCCTTTAGACCATTTATTTATAAGCACTTATAATAATCTACAGAAATATATATAGAGAGCGTTTATTGTAAACCAGAAATATTTTGTAAAAATTGAGAATCAACCACGAATGAACAAAATGCTTGCTTTCATGGAACTTACATTGGAGATTGATAGAAAGATACAACAAATAAATAAGCCAATAAATAATATGGTATTAGATAGTTGTAAAGTCTGCTGAGAGAACTTAGTGCCACTAATGGACATGAAATATGCTAAATGGGAAGTTGTAAGTCCTCTTTTAATAGATCTTAAAGAGTTGTAGAGCAAGGTATTAGTAACTTGAGGTTTCTAGAAACGTCATTAGTAAGGTGACTATTATTAATAAGACTGTTCTAGTCCAAGTATTTTACTTTCTATGGTTTTCAAAAATGTGCTGGAGCTAGGTGTGGAATTTAAAATACAATTAGAATAGTCATCTAATTTTGCCTGTCCCTTTAACAAAATGTTCTTTTTCTCAATGTGAAGTTAAGGTTATCTTTGAGATTCTTTGGCTTCAGTAAACCTGTAAACATCTAAAATTTTCTCCTCCAAAGATAAATATTTTAAGTTGTTTTATTGCTAACTCAAGCCATTGTGATTGCAGAAATCAGTCATATTCTAAGATTTCTGGTGTAACTTTTAGATATTGGACATGCATAGTCTCTTTTTAAAAAGTAGGGATTGGGAAACATTTTATTGGGAATTCTGCAGAGATTGTGTTGTTAGGAAGGTATATCCAAAGAACTTCAAAATAATCCACAAACAAATGCAAAATACAGTGAGAGAAAAGGAAAGTCGAAATTAGTATATTACTACTTATTTAGGTCAGCCTTGCACACACACACAAAATGCTATAATGTGCCTAAACACACAAAAAAACCCTCAGTCTAAATTATTTGCTTTTCTCTGCTTCTGTATTTTATTTTACAATTAACTTATGGGTTGAATTAATCCCTTGCTTGTCTTTCATAGGCTATTACAGCATTATTAATGCTATTATTTTAATGTGAATGTCTTATTGTCAGGGGTTGTACCCTTCAGTTGGCTGTGGGATTTGCTTGTCCATATGCTTCTCACATTTACTTTTTCCTATTTCTTAAAGCATTTTAATTTGAGAGCATCAATGCAGATTTATTCATTTATCAGTGAGCAAACATTTCCGAATTGACTACTAAAGGTAAAAACACTGTGTTTAGTTGGCAATGTGATGAATACAGACAGAACTCAAATGTAATCCCTGCCTTTAAAGAGCTCTGACCTCTACTAGTGTGTTTTAAAGAAGAGGTAGTTCTTTACTCTTCAGTTTTCTTTGTATATGAAGGGAGTTTATTAAGAAACTGCTTATCCCTTTTTTAAGTTGCTTCACTGCTAACACAAGCCATTGTGATTTCAGAAATCTTACTGTAAGATTTCTGGTGTGCCTTTTAGATATTGGACGTGCATAACCTCCTTTTTAAAAAGGCAGTGATTGGGAAACTTTTACATATTCTGTCCTAAGAAAGGTACAGTGACTTATGCTTTTGGGTAATTTGGAACCTGATTGAGAAGCTATAACTTCAGGATGAAAATGTTAGTTTTATTCTGTTGGAATTTGAGAGCCATTGAAGAAGCATCAAACCCTTGTTCATAAAAATTGTATTGGGAGTTGTAATACAAATGTAAACTAGGTCTTCATGCTCCCACTCAAGCTGTGTCTTGATTTCTAAATACTGATTTCACAGGCTCATGAGAGACCACATATCCAATGATTCCTGTAGATTTCTGGGAGCTTATTCCTCATTCTTTTCTTTGTCTCCACATTCCTCCAACCATACATGTTGCCTTGGTCTGCCTGCATTATTATTTTTTTTTTTTTCTTTTTTTTTTTTTTATTTTTTATTTTTTCTTTTTTTTTTAATTATACTTTAAGTTCTAGGGTACATGTGCATAACGTGCAGGTTTGTTACATATGTATACTTATGCCATGTTGGTGTGCTGCACCCATCAACTCGTCAGCACCCATCAATTCATCATTTATATCATGTATAACTCCCCAATGCAATCCCTCCCTCCTCCCCCCTCCCCCCTCCCCATGATAGGCCCCAGTGCGTGATGTTCCCCTTCCCGAGTCCAAGTGATCTCATTGTTCAGTTCCCACCTATGAGTGAGAACATGCGGTGTTTGGTTTTCTGTTCTTGTGATAGTTTGCTAAGAATGATGGTTTCCAGCTGTATCCATGTCCCTACAAAGGACGCAAACTCATCCTTTTTTATGGCTGCATAGTATTCCATGGTGTATATGTGCCACATTTTCTTAATCCAGTCTGTCACAGATGGACATTTGGGTTGATTCCAAGTCTTTGCTATTGTGAATAGTGCCGCAATAAACATACGTGTGCATGTGTCTTTGTAGTAGAATAATTTATAATCCTTTGGGTATATACCCAGTAGTGGGATGGCTGGGTCATATGGTACATCTAGTTCTAGATCCTTGAGGAATTGCCATACTGTTTTCCATAATGGTTGAACTAGTTTACAATCCCACCAACAGTGTAAAAGTGTTCCTATTTCTCCACATCCTCTCCAACACCTGTTGTTTCCTGACTTCTTAATGATTGCCATTCTAACTGGTGTGAGATGGTATCTCATTGTGGTTTTGATTTGCATTTCTCTGATGGCGAGTGACGATGAGCATTTTTTCATGTGTCTGTTGGCTGTATGAATATCTTCTTTTGAGAAATGTCTGTTCATATCCTTTCCCCACTTTTTGATGGGGTTGTTTGTTTTTTTCTCATATATTTGTTTGAGTTCTTTGTAGATTCTGGATATTAGCCCTTTGTCAGATGAGTAGGTTGCAAAAATTTTCTCCCATTCTGTAGCTTGCCTGTTCACTCTGATGGTAGTTTCTTTTGCTGTGCAAAAGCTCTTTAGTTTAATGAGATCCCATTTGTCAATTTTTGCTTTTGCTGCCGTTGCTTTTGGTGTTTTAGACATGAAGTCCTTGCCCATGCCTATGTCCTGAATGGTACTACCTAGATTTTCTTCTAGGGTTTTTATGGTATTAGGTCTAACATTTAAGTCTCTAATCCATCTTGAATTAATCTTCGTATAAGGGGTAAGGAAAGGATCCAGTTTCAGCTTTCTACTTATGGCTAGCCAATTTTCCCAGCACCATTTATTAAATAGGGAATCCTTTCCCCATTTCTTGTTTCTCTCAGGTTTGTCAAAGATCAGATGGCTGTAGATGTGCGGTATTATTTCTGAGGACTCTGTTCTGTTCCATTGGTCTATAGCTCTGTTTTGGTACCAGTACCATGCTGTTTTGGTTACTGTAGCCTTGTAGTATAGTTTGAAGTCAGGTAGCGTGACGCCTCCAGCTTTGTCCTTTTGACTTAGGATTGTCTTGGCAATGTGGGCTCTTTTTTGGTTCCATATGAACTTTAAAGCAGGTTTTTTCCAATTCTGTGAAGAAACTCATTGGTAGCTTGATGGGGATGGCATTGAATCTATAAATAACCTTGGGCAGTATGGCCATTTTCACGATATTGATTCTTCCTATCCATGAGCATGGTATGTTCTTCCATTTGTTTGTGTCCTCTTTGATTTCACTGAGCAGTGGTTTGTAGTTCTCCTTGAAGAGGTCCTTTACATCCCTTGTAAGCTGGATTCCTAGGTATTTTATTCTCTTTGAAGCAATTGTGAATGGAAGTTCATTCCTGATTTGGCTCTCTGCTTGTCTGTTACTGGTGTATAAGAATGCTTGTGATTTTTGCACATTAATTTTGTATCCTGAGACTTTGCTGAAGTTGCTTATCAGCTTAAGGAGATTTTGGGCTGAGACGATGGGGTTTTCTAAATATACAATCATGTCATCTGCAAACAGGGACAATTTGACTTCTTCTTTTCCTAACTGGATACCCTTGATTTCTTTCTCTTGCCTGATTGCCCTAGCCAGAACTTCCAACACTATGTTGAATAGGAGTGGTGAGAGAGGGCATCCCTGTCTTGTGCCAGTTTTCAAAGGGAATTTTTCCAGTTTTTGCCCATTCAGTATGATATTAGCTGTGGGTTTGTCATAAATGGCTCTTATTATTTTGAGATACGTTCCATCAATACCGAATTTCTTGAGCGTTTTTAGCATGAAGGGCTGTTGAATTTTGTCAAAAGCCTTTTCTGCATCTATTGAGACAATCATGTGGTTCTTGTCTTTGGTTCTGTTTCTATGCTGGATTACGTTTATTGATTTGCGAATGTTGAACCAGCCTTGCATCCCAGGGATGAAGCCCACTTGATCATGGTGGATAAGCTTTTTGATGTGCTGCTGAATCCGGTTTGCCAGTATTTTATTGAGAATTTTTGCATCAATGTTCATCAGGGATATTGGTCTAAAATTCTCTTTTTTTGTTGTGTCTCTGCCAGGCTTTGGTATCAGGATGATGTTGGCCTCATAAAATGAGTTAGGGAGGATTCCCTCTTTTTCTATTGATTGGAATAGTTTCAGAAGGAATGGTACCAGCTCCTCCTTGTACCTCTGGTAGAATTCAGCTGTGAATCCATCTGGTCCTGGACTTTTTTTGGTGGGTAGGCTATTAATTGTTGCCTCAATTTCAGAGCCTGCTATTGGTCTATTCAGGGATTCAACTTCTTCCTGGTTTAGCCTTGGGAGAGTGTAAGTCTCCAGGAAATTATCCATTTCTTCTAGATTTTCTAGTTGATTTGCGTAGAGGCGTTTATAGTATTCTCTGATGGTAGTTTGTATTTCTGTGGGGTCAGTGGTGATATCCCCTTTATCATTTTTTATTGCATCTATTTGATTCCTCTCTCTTTTCTTCTTTATTAGCCTTGCTAGCGGTCTGTCAATTTTGTTGATCTTTTCAAAAAACCAACTCCTGGATTCATTGATTTTTTGGAGGGTTTTTTGTGTCTCTATCTCCTTCAGTTCGGCTCTGATCTTAGTTATTTCTTGACTTCTGCTAGCTTTTGAATGTGTTTGCTCTTGCCTCTCTAGTTCTTTTAATTGTGATGTTAGAGTGTCAATTTTAGATCTTTCCTGCTTTCTCTTGTGGGCATTTAGTGCTATAAATTTCCCTCTACACACTGCTTTAAATGTGTCCCAGAGATTCTGGTATGTTGTATCTTTGTTCTCATTGGTTTCAAAGAACATCTTTATTTCCGCTTTCATTTCGTTATGTACCCAGTAGTCATTCAGGAGCAGGTTGTTCAGTTTCCATGTAGTTGAGCGGTTTTGATTGAGTTTCTTAGTCCTGAGTTCTAGTTTGATTGCACTGTGGTCTGAGAGACAGTTTGTTATAATTTCTGTTCTTTTACATTTGCTGAGGAGTGCTTCACTTCCAATTATGTGGTCAATTTTGGAATAAGTGCGATGTGGTGCTGAGAAGAATGTATATTCTGTTGATTTGGGGTGGAGAGTTCTATAGATGTCTATTAGGTCCGCTTGGTGCAGAGATGAGTTCAATTCCTGGATATCCTTGTTAACTTTCTGTCTCGTTGATCTGTCTAATGTTGACAGCGGAGTGTTGAAGTCTCCCATTATTATTGTATGGGAGTCTAAGTCTCTTTGTAAGTCCCTAAGGACTTGCTTTATGAATCTGGGTGCTCCTGTATTGGGTGCATATATATTTAGGAGAGTTAGCTCTTCCTGTTGAATTGATCCCTTTACCATTATGTAATGGCCTTCTTTGTCTCTTTTGATCTTTGATGGTTTAAAGTCTGTTTTATCAGAGACAAGGATTGCAACCCCTGCTTTTTTGTGTTCTCCATTTGCTTGGTAGATCTTCCTCCATCCCTTTATTTTGAGCCTATGTATGTCTCTGCATGTGAGATGGGTCTCCTGAATACAGCAGACTGATGGGTCTTGACTCTTTATCCAGTTTGCCAGTCTGTGTCTTTTCATTGGAGCATTTAGTCCATTAACATTTAAGGTTAATATTGTTATGTGTGAACTTGATCCTGCCATTAGATATTAACTGGTTATTTTGCTCGTTAGTTGATGCAGTTTCTTCCTAGCCTCGATGGTCTTTACATTTTGGCATGTTTTTGCGATGGCTGGTACCGGTTGTTCCTTTCCATGTTTAGGGCTTCCTTCAGGGTCTCTTGTAAGGCAGGCCTGGTGGTGACAAAATCTCTAAGCATTTGCTTATCTGTAAAGGATTTTATTTCTCCTTCACTTATGAAACTTAGTTTGGCTGGATATGAAATTCTGGGTTTAAAATTCTTTTCTTTAAGAATGTTGAATATTGGCCCCCACTCTCTTCTGGCTTGTAGAGTTTCTGCCGAGAGATCTGCTGTTAGTCTGATGGGCTTCCCTTTGTGGGTAACCCGACCTTTCTCTCTGGCTGCCCTTAAGATTTTTTCCTTCATTTCAACTTTGGTGAATCTGGCAATTATGTGTCTTGGAGTTGCTCTTCTGGAGGAGTATCTTTGTGGCTTTCTCTGTATTTCCTGAATTTGAATGTTGGCCTGCCCTACTAGGTTGGGGAAGTTCTCCTGGATGATTTCCTGAAGAGTGTTTTCCAACTTGGTTCCATTTTCCCCCTCACTTTCAGGCACCCCAATCAGGCGTAGATTTGGTCTTTTTACGTAATCCCATACTTCTTGCAGGCTTTGCTCATTTCTTTTTCTTCTTTTTTCTTTTGGTTTCTCTTCTCGCTTCATTTCATTCATTTGATCTTCAATCGCTGATACTCTTTCTTCCAGTTGATCGAGTCGGTTACTGAAGCTTGTGCATTTGTCACGTATTTCTCGTGTCATGGTTTTCATCTCTGTCATTTCGTTTATGATCTTCTCTGCATTAATTAGTCTAGCTGTCAATTCTTCCACTCTTTTTTCAAGATTTTTAGTTTCTTTGCGCTGGGTATGTAATTCCTCCTTTAGCTCTGATAAGTTTGATGGACTGAAGCCTTCTTCTCTCCTCTCGTCCAAGTCATTCTCTGACCAGCTTTGATCCGTTGCTGGCGATGGGCTGCGCTCCTTTGCAGGGGGAGATGCGCTCTTATTTTTTGAATTTCCAGCTTTTCTGCCCTGCTTCTTCCCCATCTTTGTGGTTTTATCTGTCTCTGGTCTTTGATGGTGGTGACGTACTGATGCGGTTTTGGTATAGGTGTCCTTCCTGTTTGATAGTTTTCCTTCTGACAGTCAGAAGGACTGTCTGTTGGTCTGTTGGAGATTGCTTGAGGTCCACTCCAGACCCTGTTTGCCTGGGTATCAGCAGCAGAGGTTGCCGAAGATAGAATATTGCTGAACAGCGAGTGTACCTGTCTGATTCTTCCTTTGGAAGTTTCCTCTCAGGGGTGTACTCCACCCTGTGAGGTGTGGGGTGTCAGACTGCCCCTAGTGGGGGATTTCTCCCAGCTAGGCTACTCAGGGGTCAGGGACACACCTGAGCAGGCAGTCTGTCCGTTCTCAGATCTCAACCTCCGCGTTGGGAGATCCACGGCTCTCCCCAAAGCTGTCAGACAGAGTCGTTCGCGTCTGCACCGGCTCCTGCTACTTCCCCTGTTGGTCTTCAGCTGTGCGCTGTCCCCAGAGGTGGAGACTACAGAGACAGGCAGGCTTCCTTGAGCTGCTGTGAGCTCCACCCAGTTCGAGCTTCCCAGCGGCTTTGTTTACCTACTTAAGCCTCAGCAATGGCGGGCGCCCCTCCCCCAGCCTCACTGCTGCCTTGCGGATAGATCGCGGCAGACTGCTGTGTTAGCAGTGAGGGAGGCTTCGTGGGCGTGGGACCCTCCCGGCCAGGTGTGGGATATATTCTGGTGTGCCTGTATGCTTACAGCGCAGTATTGGGGTGGGAGTTACCCGATTTTCCAGGTGTTGTGTGTCTCAGTTCCCCTGGCTAGGAAAACGGATCCCCTTCCCCCTTGCGCTTCCAGGTGAGGCGATGCCTCGCCCTGCTTCAGCTCTCGCTGGTCAGGCTGCAGCAGCTGACCAGCACCGATTGCCCGGCACTCCCTAATGAGATGACCCCAGTACCTCAGTTGAAAATGCAGAAATCACCGGTCTTCTGTGTCGCTCGCGCTGGGAGTTGGAGACTGGAGCTGTTCCTATTCGGCCATCTTGCCTGCATTATTAATATGTAGCATTCACCATAGTCTTTTATGAAAAACAGGCTGATCATATGCATACACATTTTATTAGTTTACTAACACTGAAGACAGAAATCACCTCAGAAGATGCCTGGGTTTTTTTTTACCGTATTCAGTTCTTTGCTCCCTGTAGCTCCTCCTTCCCATATGCTCCAGGGGAAACTGACAGGTTTTTGTTGTTGTCGTTTAAGTCCCACCAAATAAATCTATTCAGACCCTGGGAGTTGAATATGGTATTTCAAATGAAATTCTCAAACTTGCAGAAAAGTTGAAGGCATACTACAATGGACACCCATGTGCCCTTGTTAATACTTTATATAGCTAGCTAGCTAGTTATCTATATTAATTTGCCAAACTGTTTGAAAGTAAGTTTCAGATATCGTGATATTTCACCCTTAAGTACTTCAGCATGGATATCCAAAAATAAAGATACTATCTTATAAAATCAAAAGTATCCATGTCTTACTAAATCAGTATTATTTAAGAAGTATTATACTGCATATATTTATGTTTTAAGTTGTTACTTAAATTTTAAGCTGTCTTATTATTTTCTCAGGGTGCTTTTAAGATTTTTTTCTTTATCATTGGTTTTCAGTAATTTGATTATAATGTGATTTTCTTTGTGTTCATTCTGTTTAAGTTTCTTTGACCTCATTGTGATGCAGAATTTTTGCTAAAGGCTCAGCTAGGTCTGGGTTCTTATCTCATGACCAGGAAAAATTAGACATGTGGACCCCATAGAGTGAGTAGAGTAGAGTTTGTTAAATAGCAGACATAGCGTTAAGATGGCCAACTAGAAGCAGAGGCAATCGGAGGCTCTCATCAAAAAGATCCAAAACAGCATGTGAATCCTGCACTGGCAACCAAGATATCCGGGTTCTGACATTAAGACTGACTAGGTGACTGGCATGACACACAGAGAGGAAGAAAGAGCAGTGTGGTATGGCAGTCCACCTGAAAGCCACATAGGGCAGAAGACTCCATACCCCCAGCCAAATGAGGCAGTGAGTGAGCAGGCTGCCAAGCCTGGGGAACCGTGCTTTTTCCACAGAACTCTGCAAGACATGGATCAGAAGATCCCACTTGGAAGCCCAAGGCAACGGGGCCTTGGGCCCCAACCACAGAGCCACACAGATTCTCAACACCCACTTGGCTAGAATTGGCCTAAGCCTGCGAGTTTCTTGGGGGAGGGGGTACCATAACCACTGCTATGGCTGCCTGAAATCTAAGCCATCTGAGCTTTCTAGGGGAGGGGCAGCAGTCAACACTGTAGCTGCAGGGCCTCCCTGCAGGAACTCCAACTCCCATGAGGATCTCAGGGACAGAACTCTGATCTCCCTGAGCCTGAACCCCTAGTGGGAGGGATGGCCATAGTCTCTGCAGATCAGCAGACTTAGTCTTTCCTCTTGCTACCTCTGAGGAATCTCGGCAGCCCAGATGAATGGGTTTCCCCTCAGCATGGCACAAGGGACAGCAAAGTGCCTCATTAAATGGGTCCTGCTTCCCATGCCACCCAATTAGGTGAGATCTCCAAACAGACATCCTATACAGTAGTGTTCCTACTGGCATTGGGTCAGTGCCCCTCAAGGTCAGAGATCCCAGAGGAAGGAGCAGGAACCCATCTTTGCTGCCCTTGAGCCTCCTCAAGTGACATCTGCAGGCACAGGAGCAAACTAGATGCAAAGAGTCTGAAGTGAACCTCCAGCAAACCACAACAGCGCTACAGAAGAGGAAGCTAACTATGAAAGAAAACAAACAAAAAGAAACAACAACAGCGTCAACAAAATATCCCCAAAAAACCTCATCCCAGGGTCAACAGCCTTGAAGATTGAAACTAGACAAACTCATGAAGATGAGAAATAATCAGTGAAAAAACGCTGAAAACCCAAAAAGCCAGAGTACCTCTTTTCCTCCAAATGCTTGCAACATCTCTCCAGGAAGGGCTGAAAACTAGATGGAGGATGAGGTGGATGAATTGGCAGAAGTAGGCTTTAGAAAGTGGGTAATAACAACTTCACTGAGGTAAAGGAGCATGTTCTAATCCAATAAAGAAGCTAAGAACGTTGATAAAAGGTCAGAGGAACTGCTAACTAGAATAACCAGTTTAGAAAGGAACATAAATGACCTAATGGATCTGAAAAACACAACATGAGAACTTTGTGAAGCATACCCAAGTATCAATAGCTGAATGGATCAAGTGGAAGAAAGAATATCAGAGATGGAAGACTATCTTGCTGAAATAAAGCAGGCAGACAAGATTAGATAAAAGAGAATGAAAAGGAACAAACAGAGCCTCCAAGAAATATGGGACTGTGTAAAAAAACTAAACCTATTACCAATTTAAGTACCTGAAAGAGACAGGGAGAATGGAACCAAATTGGAAAACACACTTCAGGATATTATTCAGGAGAACTTCCCCAACCTAGCAAGACAGGGCAATACTGACATTCAGGAAATACAGAGATTCCCCATTAAGATACTCCATGAGACCAAACCTAAGACACATAATCATCAGGTCAAAATGAAGAAGAAAATATTAAGGGCAGTCAGAGAGAGGCCAGGTCGCCTACAAAGGAAGCCCATCAGACTCACAGTGAATCTCTCAGCAGAAACCCTATAAGCCATAAGAGATTGGGGACCAATATTCAACATTACTAAAGAAAAGAATTTTCAGCCCAGAATTTCAAGTCTAGCCAAACTAAGCTTCATAAGTGAGGGAGAAATAAAATCCTTTTCAGAAAAGCAATAATGAGGGAATTCATCACCATCAGTCCTGCCTAACAAGAGCTCCTGAAGGAAGCACTAAATATAGAAAGGAAAAACCAGTATCAGCCACTGCAAAACACACAAAAATATAAAGACCAATGAAACTGTGGAGAAACTGCATTAACTAGTGTGTAAATTAACCAGCTAGTGTCATGATGACAGGGTCAAATTCACACATAACAATATTAACCTTAAATGTAAATGGCCTAATCACCCCAATTAAAAGACACAGACTGAAAAATTGGATAAAGATCCAAGACCCATAGGTGTGCTGTATTCAAGAGACCCAACTCTTGTGCGAAGACACACATAGGCTCAAAATAAAAGGATGGAAGAAAATTTACCAAGCAAATGGAAAGCAGAAGTAAGCAGGCATTGCAATCCTAGTCTCTGACCAAACAGATTTTAAACCAACAAAGATAAAAAAAGACAAAGAAGGGCATTACATAATGGTGAAAGAATCAATTCAGCAAGAAGTGGTAATATCCTAAATATATATGCAGCCAATACAGGAGCACCAGATTCATAAAACAAGTTCTTAGAGACCTACAAAGAGACTTAGACTCTCATACAATAATACTGGGAGACTTGAACACCCCACAGTAAATATTAAACAGATCAAGAAGACAGAAAATTAACAAGGATATTCAAGACTTGAACTCAGCTCTGGATGAAATGGACCTAATAGATAACTATAGAACTCTCCACCCCAAAACAACAGAATATACATTCTTCTCAGTGCCACATGGCATTTACTCTAAAATTGACCACATAATTGGAAGGAAAACACTCCTCAGCAAATGCAAAATAACTGAAATAATTTCAGTTTTTCAGTCTACAGAGCAATCACATTAGAACTCAGGATTCAGCAACTCACTGAAAACAACACAACATCATGGAAATTGAACAACCAGTGCCTGAATGATTTGCAGGTAAATAATGAAATTAAGGAAGAGATCAAGAAGTTCTTTGAAACCAATGAGAACAAAGAGACAATGTACCAGAATCTCTGGGACTCAACTAAAGCAGTGTTAAGATGGAAATTTATAGCACTAAATGCCCACATCAGAAAAGCTAGAAAGATTTCAAGTCGACACCCTAATATCACAATTAAAAGAACTAGAGAAGCAATGCAAACAAATCCAAAAGTTAGCAGAAGACAAGAAATAACTAACATCAGAGTAAAAACATGAAAATCCTTCAAAAATCAATAAAGACAGGAGCTGTTTTTTTTTTTTTTTTTTTTTTTTTTTTTTTTTTTTTTTTTTTTTTGGAAAAGAAAAACATAGATCAACTGCTAGCTAGATTGATAAAGAAGAAAAGTGAGAACCAAATAGACACAATAAAAAATGATTAACAGGATATCACCACTGATCCCACAGAAATACAAACTACCATCAAAGAATACTATAAACACCTCTACACAAAATAAACTAGAAAATCTAGAAGAAATGGATAAATCCCTGGAAGCATACATCCTCCCAAGACCAAACCAGGAAGAAGTCAAATCCCTGAATAAACCAGTAACAATTTCTGAAATTGAGGCAGTAATTAATAGCCTACCACGCAAAAAAGCCCAGAACCAGATAGATTCACAGCCAAATTCTACCAGGGGTACAAAGAAGAGTTGGTAACATTCCTTCATAAACTATTCCACACACTTGAAAATGAGAGACTCCTCCCTAACCCATTTTATGAGGCCAGCATCTTGATGACACCAAAACCTGGCAGAGATACAACAAAAAAGAAAATTTCAGGCCAATGTCCCTGATGAACATCGATGCAAAAATCCTCAATAAAATACTGGAAAACCAAATCCAGCAGCACAGCAAAAAGTTTATCCACCACGATTAAGTTGACTTCATCCCTAGAATGCAAGGCTGGTTTAACATACACAAATCAATAAATGTAATCCATCACAGAAACAGAAACAATGGCAAAAACTATATAATTATCTCAATAGGGCAGCAAAGACCTTTGATAATATTCAGTGTCCCTTCAAGTTAAAAAAACTCTCAATAATCTAGGTATTAATGGGACATATATCAAAATAATAAGAGCTATTTTTGACAAACCCACAGTCAGTGTCACACTGAATGGGCAAAACCTGGAAGTATTCCCTTTGAAAACCAGCACAAGACAAGGATGCCTTCTCTCACCACACCTATTCAACATAGTATTGGAAGTTCTGGCCAGGGCAATCAGGCAAGAGAAATAAATAAAGGGTATTCAAATAGGAAGAGAGGAAGTCAAATTGTCTTTGTTTGCAGACAACATTATGCTGTATTTAGAAAACCCCATCATCTCAGCCCAAAAACTCCTTAAGCTGATCAGCAACTGAAGCAAAGTCTCAGGATACAAAATCAATGTGAAAAAATCACAAGCTTTCCTATACACCAACAACAGAGAAGCAGAGAGTCAAATCATGAATGAACTTCCATTTGCAACTGCAACAAAGAGAATAAAATACCTAGGAATACAACTAACAAAGGACTTGAAGATCCTCTTCAAGGAGAACTACAAACCACTGCCCATGGAAATAAGAGAAGACACAAAAAAATAGAAAAACATTCCATGCTCATGAATAGAAATAATCAATATTGTGAAAATGGCCGTACTGCCCAAAATAATTTATGTATTCAATGCTCTCCCCATCAAACTGCCACTGACATTCTTCACAGATTTAGAAAAAAAGATAGTTTAAAATTTATATGGAACCAAAAAAGAACTCTCATAGCCAAGAATCCTAAGCAAAAAGAACAAAGCTGGAGGCATCATGCTACCTGACTTCAAACTATACATAAGCCTACAGTAACCAAAACAGCATGGTACCGGTACCAAACAGAAATATAGACCAATGGAACAGAATAGAGACATCAGAAATAACACCACACATCTACAACCGTCTGATCTTTGATAAACCTGACAAAAACAATCAATGGGGAAAGGATTCCCTATTTAATAAGTGGTGCTGGGAAAACTGGCTAGCTATATGCAGAAAACTGAAACTGGACCCCTCCCTTATACCTCTTTTTTTTTTTTTTTTTTTTTTTGTCTTTTTTATTATCATACTTTTAAGTTCTAGGCTACATGTGCACAACGTGCAGGTTACATATGTATACTTGTGCCATGTTGGTGTGCTGCACCCATCAATTCGTCAGCACACATCAACTCATCATTTATATCAGGTATAACTCCCAATGCAATCCCTCCCCCATCCTCCCTCCCCATAACAGGCTCTGGTGTGTGATATTCCCCTTCCCAAGTCCAAGTGATTTCATTGTTCAGTTCCCACCTATGAGTGAGAACATGCGGTGTTTGGTTTTCTGTTCTTGTGATAGATTGCTCAGAATGATGGTTTCCAGCTGCATCCATGTCCCTACAAAGGACACGAAGTCATCCTTTTTTATGGCTGCATAGTATTCCATGGTGTGTATGTGCCACATTTTTTTTTTCATTTTTTTTATTATACTTTAAGTTCTAGGGTACATGTGCATAACATGCAGGTTTGTTACATATGTATATTTGTGCCATGTTGGTGTGCTGCACCCATCAACTCATCAGCACCCATCAATTCATCATTAATATCATGTATAACTCCGCAATGCAATCCCTCCCCCCTCCCCCCTCCCCATGATAGGCCCCAGTGTGTGATGTTCCCCTTCCCGAGTCCAAGTGATCTCATTGTTCAGTTCCCACCTATGAGTGAGAACATGCGGTGTTTGGTTTTCTCTTCTTGTGATAGTTTGCTAAGAATGATGGTTTCCAGCTGCATCCATGCCCCTACAAAGGAGGCAAACTCATCCTTTTTTATGGCTGCATAGTATTCCATGGTGTATATGTGCCACATTTTCTTAATCCAGTCCGTCACAGATGGACATTTGGGTTGATTCCAAGTCTTTGCTATTGTGAATAGTGCTGCAATAAACATACGTGTGCATGTGTCTTTGTAGTAGAATAATTCATAATCCTTTGGGTATATACCCAGTAGTGGGATGGCTGGGTCATATGGTACATCTAGTTCTAGATCCTTGAGGAATTGCCATACTGTTTTCCATAATGGTTGAACGAGTTTACAATCCCACCAACAGTGTAAAAGTGTTCCTGTTTCTCCACATCCTCTCCAACACCTGTTGTTTCCTGATTTTTTAATGATTGCCATTCTAACTGGTGTGAGATGGTATCTCATTGTGGTTTTGATTTGCATTTCTCTGATGGCGAGTGATGATGAGCATTTTTTCATGTGTCTGTTGGCTGTATGAATGTCTTTTTTTGAGAAATGTCTGTTCATATCCTTTGTCCACTTTTTGATGGGGTTGTTTGTTTTTTTCTTGTATATTTGTTTGAGTTCTTTGTAGATTCTGGATATTAGCCCTTTGTCAGATGAGTAGATTGCAAAAATGTTCTCCCATTCTGTAGGTTGCCTGTTCACTCTGGTGGTAGTTTCTTTTGCTGTGCAGAAGCTCTTTAGTTTAATTAGATCCCATTTGTCAATTTTGGCTTTTGCTGCCGTTGCTTTTGGTGTTTTAGACATGAAGTCCTTGCCCATGCCTATGTCCTGAATGGTACTACCTAGATTTTCTTCTAGGGTTTTTATGGTATTAGGTCTAATATTTAAGTCTCTAATCCATCTTGAATTAATCTTCATATAAGGAGTAAGGAAAGGATCCAGTTTCAGCTTTCTACTTATGGCTAGCCAATTTTCCCAGCACCATTTATTAAATAGGGCATCCTTTCCCCATTTCTTGTTTCTCTCAGGTTTGTCAAAGATCAGATGGCTGTAGATGTGTGGTATTATTTCTGAGGACTCTGTTCTGTTCCATTGGTCTATAGCTCTGTTTTGATACCAGTACCATGCTGTTTTGGTTACTGTAGCCTTGTAGTATAGTTTGAAGTCAGGTAGCATGACGCCTCCAGCTTTGTCCTTTTGACTTCGGATTGTTTTGGCAATGCGGGCTCTTTTTTGGTTCCATATGAACTTTAAAGCCGTTTTTTCCAATTCTGTGAAGAAACTCATTGGTAGCTTGATGGGGATGGCATTGAATCTATAAATAACCTTGGGCAGTATGGCCATTTTCATGATATCGATTCTTCCTCTCCGTGAGCATGGTATGTTCTTCCATTTGTTTGTGTCCTCTTTGATTTCAGTGAGCAGTGGTTTGTAGTTCTCCTTGAAGAGGTCCTTTACATCCCTTGTAAGTTGGATTCCTAGGTATTTTATTCTCTTTGAAGCAATTGTGAATGGAAGTTCATTCCTGAATTGGCTCTCTGCTTGTCTGTTACTGGTGTATAAGAAATCTTGTGATTTTTGCACATTAATTTTGTATCCTGAGACTTTGCTGAAGTTGCTTATCAGCTTAAGGAGATTTTGGGCTGAGACGATGGGGTTTTCTAAATATACAATCATGTTATCTGCAAACAGGGATAATTTGACTTCTTCTTTTCCTAACTGGATACCCTTGATTTCTTTCTCTTGCCTGATTGCCCTAGCCAGAACTTCCAACACTATGTTGAATAGGAGTGGTGAGAGAGGGCATCCCTGTCTTGTGCCAGTTTTCAAAGGGAATTTTTCCAGTTTTTGCCCATTCAGTATGATATTGGCTATGGGTTTTTAATAAATAGCTCTTATTATTTTGAGATACGTTCCATCAATACCGAATTTATTGAGCGTTTTTAGCATGAAGGGCTGCTGAATTTTGTCAAAGGCCTTTTCTGCATCTATTGAGATAATCATGTGTTTCTTGTCTTTGGTTTTGTTTATATGCTGGATTATGTTTATTGATTTGCGAATGTTGAACCAGCCTTGCATCCCAGGGATGAAGCCCACTTGATCATGGTGGATAAGGTTTTTGATATGCTGCTGGATTCAGTTTGCCAGTATTTTATTGAGGATTTTGCATCGAAGTTCATCAGGGATATTGGTCTAAAATTCTCTTTTTTTGTTGTGTCTCTGCCAGGCTTTGGTATCAGGATGATGTTGGCCTCATAAAATGAGTTAGGGAGGATTCCCTCTTTTTCTGTTGATTTGAGTAGTTTCAGAAGTAATGGTACCAGCTCCTCCTTTTACCTCTGCTAGAATTCAGCTGTGAATCCATCTGGTCCTGGACTTTTTTTTGGGTGGTAGGCTATTAATTATTGCCTCAATTTCAGAACCTGCTATTGGTCTATTCAGGGATTCAACTTCTTCCTGGTTTAGTCTTGGGAGAGTGTAAGTCTCCAGGAAATTATCAATTTCTTCTAGATTTTCTAGTTGATTTGCATAGAGGTGTTTATAGTATTCTCTGATGGTAGTTTGTATTTCTGTGGGGTCGGTGGTGATATCCCCTTTATCATTTTTTATTGAGTCTATTTGATTCTTCTCTCTTTTCTTCTTTATTAGTCTTGCTAGCGGTGTATCAATTTTGTTGATTTTTTCAAAAAACCAACTCCTGGATTCATTGATTTTTTGGAGGGTTTTTTGGTGTCTCTATCTCCTTCAGTTCTGTTCTGATCTTAGTTATTTCCTTCCTTCTGCTAGCTTTTGAAGGAGTTTTCTCTTGCTTCTCTAGTTCTTTTAATTGTGATGTTAAAGTGTCAATTTTAGATCTTTCCTGCTTTCTGTTGTGGGCATTTAGTGCTATAAATTTCCCTCTACAAACTGCTTTAAATGTGTCCCAGAGATTCTGGTATGTTGCATCTTTGTTCTCATTGGTTTCAAAGAACATCTTTATTTCTGCCTCATTTCGTTATGTACCCATTAGTCATTCAGGAGCAGGTTGTTCATTTTCCATGTAGTTGAGCGGTTTTGATTGAGTTTCTCAGTCCTGAGTTCTAGATTGATTGCACTGTGGTCTGAGAGACAGTCTGTTATAATTTCTGTTCTGATACATTGCTGAGGAGTACTTTACTTCCAATTATGTGGTCAATTTTGGAATAAGTGAGATGTGGTGCTGAGAAGAATGTATATTCTGTTGATTTGGGGTGGAGAGTTCTGTAGATGTCTATTATGTCCACTTGTTGCAGAGTTGAGTTCAATTCCTGGATATGCTTGTTAAGTTTTTTGCTCATTGATCTGTCTAATGTTGACAGTGGGGTTTTGAAGTCTCCCATTATTATTGTATGTGAGTCTAAGTCTCTTTTTAAGTCTCTAAGGGCTTGCTTTATGAATCTGGGTGCTCCTGTATTGGGTGCATATATATTTAGGATAGTTAGCTCTTCCTGTTGAATTGATCTTTTTACCATTATGTGATGGGCTTCTTTGTCTCTTTTGATCTTTGATGGTTTAAAGTCTATTTTATCAGAGACTAGGATTGCAACCCCTGCTTTTTTTTTTTTTTTGTTCTCCATTTGCTTGGTAGATCTTCTTCCATCTCTTTATTTTGAGCCTATATGTGTCTCTGCATGTGAGATGGGTCTCCTGAATACAGCAAACTGATGGTTCTTGACTCTTTATCCAATTTGCCAGTCTGTGTGTTTTAATTGGACCATTTAGTCCATTTACATTTGAGGTTAATATTGTTATGTGTGAACTTGATGCTATCATTATGATATTTCCTGGTTATTTTGCTCGTTAGTTGATGCAGTTTCTTCCTAGCATCGATGGTCTTTACATTTTAGCATGTTTTTGCAATGTCTAGTACTGGCTGTTCCTTTCCATATTTATTGCTTCCTTCAGGGTCTCTTGTAGGGCAGGCTTGGTGGTGACAAAATCTCTAAGCATTTGCTTATCTGTAAAGGATTTTATTTCTCCTTCACTTATGAAACTTAATTTGGCTGAATATGAAATTCTTGGTTTAAAATTATTTTCTTTAAGAATGTTGAATATTGGCCCCCACTTCTCTTCTGACTTGTAGAGTTTTTGCCAAGAGATCTGCTGTTAGTCTGATGGGCTTCCCTTTGTGGGTAACCCGACCTTTTTCTCTGGCTGCCCTTAACATTTTTTCCTTCATTTCGACTTTGGTGAATCTGACAATTATGTGTCTTGGAGTTGCTCTTCTCAAGGAGTATCTTTATGGCATTCTCTGTATTTCCTGAATTTGAATGTTGGCCTGCCTTACTAGGTTGGGGAAGTTCTCCTGGATGATATCCTGCAGAGTGTTTTCTAACTTGGTTTCATTCTCTCCGTCACTTTCAGGTACACCAGTGTGATGTAGATTTGGTGTTTTCAAATAGTCCCATATTTCTTGGAGGCCTTTTTCATTTCTTTTTACTATTTTTTCTCTGAACTTCTCACTTCATTTCATGCAATTTATCTTCAATCACTGATACCGTTCTTCCAGTTGATCAAATCGTTTACTGAAGCTTGTGCATGTGTCATGTATTTCTCATGTCATGGTTTTTATCTGTGTCAGTTTGTTTATGGCCTTCTCAGCATTGATTATTCTAGTTATCCATTCTTTCATTCTTTTTTCAAGATTTTTAGTTTCTTCAAGCTGGGTACCTAATTCCTCCTTTAGCTCTGAGAAGTCTGATGGACTGAAGCCTTCTTCTCTCAACTAGTCAAAGTCATTCTCCATCCAGCTTTGATCCATTGCTGGCAATGAGCTGCATTCCTTTGGAGGGGGAGACGCACTCTTATTTTTTGAATTTCCAGCTTTCTGCCCTGCTTTTTCCCCATCTTTGTGGTTTTATCTGCCTTTGGTCTTTGATGATGGTGAGGTACTGATGGGGTTTTGGTGTGGGTGTCCTTCCTGTTTGTTAGTTTTCCTTCTATCAATCAGGACCCTCAGCTGTAGGTGTGTTGGAGATTGCTTGAGGTCCACTCCAGACCCTGTTTGCCTGGGTATCAGCAGCAGCGGCTGCAGAAGATAGAATATTGCTGAACAGCGAGTGTACCTGTCTGATTCTTGCTCTGGAAGCTTCGTCTCAGGGGTGTACCCTGCCCTGTGAGGTCTGGTGTGTCGTTCTGCACCTAGTGGTGGATGTCTTCCAGTTTGGCTACTCAGGGGTCAGGACCCACTTGAGCAGGCAGTCTGTCCATTCTCACATCTCAGCCTCCATGTTGGGAGATCCACTGCTCTCTTCAAAGCTGTCAGACAGGGCCGTTTGCATCTGCAGAGGTTTCTGCTGCTTTTTTTTGTTTGTTTTGCTGTGCCCTGTCCGCAGAGGTGGAGTCTACAGAGACAGGCAGGCCTCCTTGAGCTGCTGTGGGCTCCACCCAGTTCAAGCTTCTCAGAGGCTTTGTTTACCTACTTAAGCATCAGGAATGGTGGGTGCCTGTCCCCCAGCCTCGCTGCTGCCTTGCCATTAGATCGCAGACTGCTGTGCTAGCAATGAGGGAGGCTCTGCATGCGTGGTACCCTCCCGGCCAGGTGTGCGATATAATCTCCTGGTGTGCCATTTGCTAAGACCCTTGGTAAAGCTCATTATTGGGGTGGGAGTTATCCGATTTTCCAGGTGTTGTGTGTCTCAGGTCCCCTGGCTAGGAAAAGGGATTCCTTTCCCCCTTGCACTTCCCAGGTGAGGCGATGCCTCGCCCTGCTTCAGCTCTCGCTGGTCGGGCTGCAGCAGTTGACCAGCACCGATTGTCCAGCACTCCCTAGTGAGATGAACCCCGTACCTCAGTTGAAAATGCAGAAATCACCCATCTTCTGTGTCACTGGTGCTGGGAGCTGGAGACTGGAGCTCTTCCTATTAGGCCATCTTGCTCCTCCCTCTCCCTTATACCTTATACAAAAATTAATTCAAGATGGGCTTAAGACTGAAATGTAAAAGCCAAAACCATAAAAACCCTAGAAGAAAACCTAGGTAATACCATTCAGAACATAGGCATGGGCAAAGATTTTATAATAAAATCACCAAAAGCAATGGCAGTAAAAGCTAAAATTGACAAATAGGATCTAATCAAGCTAAAGAGCTCCTGCACAGCAAAAGAAACTGTCATCAGAGTGAGCAGGCAACATACAGAATTGGAGAAAATTTTTGCAATCCACCCCTCTGACAAAGGTCTAATATACAAAATTTATAAGAAACATAAACAAACTTAAAAGAAAAAAAAAAAAAAAAGAACACCATCAAAACATGGGCAAAGATATTGACAGACACTTCTCAAAAGAAGACATTCATGTGGCAACAAGCATATGAAACTAAGCTTCACATCACTGATCATTAGAGAAATACAAATCAAAAACACAATGAGATACCATCTCGCACCAGTCAGAATGGCAATTATTAAAAAGTCTGGAAACAACAGATGCTGGTGAGGCTGTGGATAAATAGGAATGCTTTTACACTGTTGGTGGAAATATAAATTAGTTCAATCATTTTGGAAGACAGTGTTGCGATTGCTCAAGGATCTAGAACTGGAAATACCATTTGACCCAGCCATCCCGTTACTGGGTATATATCCAAAGGAATATAAATGATTCTGTTATAAAGATACTTGCACACGTATGTTTATTGCAGCACTATTCACAATAGCAAAGACATGGAACCAACCCAAATGCCCATCATTGATAGAATAGATAATAAAAATGTGGTACATATAAACCATGGGATACTATGCAGCCACAAGAAGGAATGAGATCATATCCTTTGCAGAAACATGGAAGCTGGAAGCCACCATCCTCCTCAGACTAACACAGGAACAGAAAACCAAACACTGCAGGTTCTCACTCATAAGTGGGGTTTGAACAATAAGAACACATGCACACAGGTAGGGGAGCAACACACACTGTGGCCTGTTGGGGTGAGGGCGAGGGGAGGCATAACATTAGGACAAATAGCTAATCTATGCAGGGTTGAAAACCTAGATAACGGGTTGATAGGTGTAGCAAACCACCTTGGCACATATATACTTATGTAACAAACCTACATGTTCTGCACATGTATCCCAGAACTGAAAGTAAAATGATTTTAAAAAGACAGAATTTATTAAACAAAATGAAATCTCTCAACAGAGAAAGGGGTCCTGAAAAGCAGGTTGCCAGTTGCCCCCTTTACAGTTGAATACAAGAGCTTTTATGTAAAAGCTGATGGTGCTGGGGTCACTGTTTGTATAAGGCGCGAATTCCTGGTGTCTCCACCCAGTTTCCCCAGTGCACATGCGTGCCCTTAGTCTTCTCGGGACATGTTTAAGCAAGCTCCTGTACAAATTCCCTTATCTGCACAAAACACAGGTTGGAGGTTCTCTGCAAACCCTTCTGTTACTGTTCGCCTAAAGCAAGCTGGCTAACTCCTTTCAATTGAATCTGTGGACTTACGTTTTTCATAAAATTGGAAATATTTTCAGCAATTATTTAAAATAGTTATGAATACCTAAGAAATAAACATGCGCCTCCCTTAATAAGTACTTTGTACTGTTTGTTGCTGGGCCACAGGGCACTGAGGGACACACTGAAAAATTGCTAAAGAACATGAGGAAGCAAACAACGCTGACTTGATATAGCTGAAAATGAAGAGTGGCCCTTCAAAACTTAGTGATTCTTCAATAAGAGAGAGGGCTAATAGTAGTTATTATCTAGTGGTTTGTCTACATATACCATTAGACAAAGTAGTCAAATGAAATCATTGACCATCATCTAAAATATATAGCATAATTTGCTTACCAAGTAAGTCCAAATAGCTAAATTGATGTGGTGCATGATATCGATCTCATTTATTTCTTCTAGCAATTTCCTAAATTAGGAATTATTTTATATATATAGAATAAAGGCATAATAATATACCAAAAAAGGTTCAAAGAGGACAGCCAGAAACAAACTTTACTTTGGGAGGCCGAGGTGGGCAGATCACGAGGTCAGGCGATCGAGACCATCCCGGCTAACACGGTGAAACCCTGTCTCTACTAAAAAAAAAAAAAAATATTAGCCGGGCATGGTGGTGGGCACCTGTAGTCCCAGCTACTCCGGAGGCTGGGGCAGGAGAATGGCATGAACCCGGGAGGCGGAGCTTGCAGTGAGCCGAGATCATGCCACTGCACTCCAGCCTGGGCGACAGAGCAAGACTCTGTCTCAAAAAGAAAACAAACAAACAAACAAACAAAAAAAAACAAAGAAAAAGATAAAACTTTAAGGACAAACATGTTTGCTTGGATTGGAAAAATGACAGACTTTATAAGTGTTTTTGTGTAAATTCCCAAGTCAATGAGATTGTGCCTTGAAAATCTATTATAGGAAATAGCTGAATAGTTATTAAGATTTTTAACAAATTTATATTATAATCTTACAAATCTAATAGTAAGCTTACTAGTAATTACAGTGAGCTGGTATGTATATATGTGTATATATATGTGTGTGTGTGTGTGTATATATATGGGTTGCTTGTACTGAGACACTCTTGCAGTCTCCCTAGTTTTTATATTTATGCCATAAAAATGGAATATGGCTGTATTAGAGATATATACACACACACATACACACACGAGGATTATATATATAATTATAATTTTATACTTATATATTGTGCATATATAATTACATAATACATAAATATAATATAATATATAGATACACAAGAAAATTATTTAAAAGCTGTAGGTTAGTTTATAGAAGGATAAGGTAAGCTACAGAATCCATGCTCACAATCCTGCTACACACCATTATGGTAAAGACAATGGCATCTTCACTGTTAGAAGCCAAATGCTTCAATTAAAAGCCACATGCTGCAGATTGTTTCACTGTCGCCTCTGAGCTCTCCATAGCATGTTCTCATCAACACCAAAAGAGATTTCTTTTGGTGTTGATGAGAGCATGCTATGGAGAGCTCAGAGGCAAATATTCTGTGTGGTGAGCTCCCACATCAAATTAATTCAAAGCCACATGCCTATATCCTAGCTGCAAATGCTAGGAAAATTAATATCTGACCCTTTCATCTTTATTGGAAGACAATCTTTGCCTTCTATCAATATTTATATGTCTGGGAACCCTTTAAATGTAGGATGAAGATAATGTTCACCCATTTCAGCTATTTAAGTATGAGTACTTCTGACTGAGACAATATTTCTAGGATTCCTTGCCACAAATGCAAGAAAATTATTATATATTGCCACAATTTTTGCTAGTTACAATTCTGAATTGCCTTACAAAAATGCTTTTTCTGACTTACATTCAAATCAAGACTGTATACATACCACTCTCAACTACTTTTGAGTTATAACTTCCCAAATTGCCTAGAAAAATCCAGAACTCTTATGTTTTTATAAGTTCTGTGTGCTATACTGGGAATAAAGTTCTGTTGTTCTTGAGTCAAATTTGCCCCTAATACTGGGTGCTCTCATTGATAAAATGAAGATGACAGATTCAGTATCATTAATATTATTTCTAACTCAAATATTTTCTGGAATGTTTTCACTAAATGGAGACCATAATAGCTCTGATACAGAAATATTCTATTTTGCGTGATTGATTCTTTTGTTTTGCCCATAAAACAGCAGACATTTATAAATCTCAATATTTTATTATGTAATTTTTATAATATTAAATTTAATGTTTTAAATTAAGATTAATTTTAGATTGATGTAAGATTAAATCTCATCTTATATTATATAAACCTTTCAAGAAATAACCAAGTTTTTAGAACTCATAAGAGCACCGTTATCATGACCCTTCTGGTAAGTCAGGAGCATTTGTTGAAAATTCACTAATATAACTTCAAATAGATTTAAAAAGTTATTTCTTATCTCGCTTGATTTGGAAGTTGAGAGATATTCATTTTGAACTTGAATTTTTTCTTCTTTTTAGTAATAAATTGCTATTACAGATTTGGAAACATGCCTGAGAATCAACAAGATTATTTCAACACGTCTTACTAGGTTTTCATTTTTTTGGCTTAGAAACTCCCATGCAATTTATAGCTTTCTGAAAGCCTTGGAAGATAACTATTCCCTGATCATGTTTTCATGAATTCCTTGTACTTCAGTTTTACATAAAAGCAGTTCATACAGTCAAACTGTGTCTCTGTGTCTCTATTTCAGCCTCACAAATATTTTTAAATAAAAACCCTCAAAATAAAATTAAAAATATACTTAAAATGTTCAATTTCAGTCTTGGTTGAATAAAGTGATTGCACTTTTTTTCAATATAAAGGAAGATTTTCACGTGAATATGGTTGAATTTTCTCAATTCTAAATTTCCTTTTGATGTGATATTAATTTCTAGCTACCTCTTTCACTTGTAGGTATTTCCCTAATCAACAAATATAGAAATTACCAGGCAAATGAGAGAAAATATCAAATATTTTTGCAATTACATTGAGGTAATTTTATTGTTAAGAAATTGGACATCAAAACCAGTTCCTTGTTGGTTAGGGTATCAGGGGATTGACAAGTAATTTGAGTATTTATTTAAAATAGCAATGAACTGCATAGACAGACTAATAGCAGAATCATTTATTTATAGAGAGTCTGTATATGCCTGATTGTATTTTATCTGTATCCTTCATGATCCTACTCAACAACTTTTAAAACTAATGTTGTCGTATTTACTTTCATGATAAAAGAAATGAGTTCACATAATCTGGATAGCTTCAATCCAGTCCCATAGATTGTAAGTGATTTGGGCACTATTCAAAATCATGACTGCAATATTCTGAAGCACATGTATTTTTAAAATATCATTCCCTCTCTGATTATATACTTCTTAGAGGCATTTAATCCATCCCCAGTGAAAATAGATATCTTTCAATTTATTCACTGGCTTTTTATTAGTATCATCTACACCAATAAAGAATGGATTTATCTCATTCTATTGTGAATCTCTCTATAAAAAGGATATTCTCATCAGGAGTGCAAGTATGTTGGTGCACTTTAATCATGGAAATCATGAGCCAGGCCATACTGTTTGTATAGGCCCAGAAACACATATATATGAAGGTCGAATAAAGGAAATGCTAGTTTATGAATCAGGAAATGTGAGGATATACTTTCAGTACAGTATCCAATTCATAGCCTGAGCTTTGAGCCTATAGCGCCATTTGTTTGCTCTAAACAAAACGAGGATTAAGAAAGGGAGAAAGTTTTGGTTTCTCACTTTCAGGAATGTCTTGCCTTTGATGTTGAAAGTGTAGAGTTACCAATGTAGGGTTTGTTGTAAGTTCCCAGATTGTGGCATTCTAATATTCTTGCTGGCCTGCCACCTCACATTGGCCTACAACCATTTGTGATTTAAGGCTCCTTATATGAAAAGTCAAGTTTATCTTTGTTCAGACAAACAAAAAGTCACACACACACACACACACACATAATACAGTATGTATATATCTGTACACGCACACACTATATATATACAGTATGTAGTATATATGTATTCACACACTACCTGGCCCACATTTACTCATTTATTTCATCAATGAATAATATTATTTATTGGGCTTCTACCATATTCTGGGTCCCATTATGGGCCAGACAACAAAGAAGATAAATATAATACAGGCACTTCCTTCAAGATAATTATATTTTATTATATAAAAAGATATACAAGCAAATGATTATATTAAATTCCAGTATGGAAAGTTTAATTCAGAGTTTTCTAAAAGTATTGAAGCAGCTCTAAACTTTAGCAACTTCAGAAATACAAATAATAAAAACTTACAAAAACCTGAAAGTTGTATTTTCATAGACTTATTTAGTTTTGCACATTTTGTATAATGAATTTTTCATTTTATTTTTTTATTTTGGTGGATCTGATTAAAGTAGCACATTTTGACCAAAACGTTAGTTTTTTATAAATTTTATATATATATATACATATATATATACAAAGTTGAAATAGTAAACCTTTTCAATGATGTTTAAGTCTATAATATTTATACTTGTAAACTAATGAAGCTTAAAACTGCTTGAAACCTCCTGAAACAGACTACATTAGAGAACTGCACAAAAAATTTAGAAATATAGAGAACTAGGCTACGTGGACATTGTGTTAGGAGACAGAAAGAATTTCCAGAATGAATTATACGGAAGTCATTGTGTGCTGGGGAGATGGCATGAGAAAGAGCAGACTACTAAGAATAATCTGCGTGTGGCACAGTCCCTGTCTTTTACGTCCATAATGTTGGCTCCTTCTTCGCCTTACTCAGCCCTCTGCCTCGCATTTGGTGAAGACTCTTCCATTTAGTCCAGTTTTGTTTTCTATACTGATTACACTACCATTCTGACTGTCTTCAACATCTATGAGAATGATGTAATCAATACACATGACTCACTGAATTTTTCTCCAATTTCCCACAGGTTCATATTTTTTAAATATTTTCACCATCAGAACATTTACCAATCATAAATCCTAATATCTCACTTTGACCACTTATTTTCCTCCCTGGTTGCTTGCTCAAAAAAATTAAAGGAGTTGTTTTAGTTTTTAATTTTTTAAAAAAGTTTTTTTTATCTTACGACCTAAATGAGACAACTCATCAACTGACCCCTCAAATTTCTGTGTCCAGAACGTCTGCCCACTATACAGAGGAACACAGTGGAAAAGGGAAGACCAGCCACACCAAGAGTGCATTTGACATATATGATGTAATTTGAGTTATTTGTGGTATTAAAAGGGCCCAGCTAGTTTGTGTATGGGCAAAGAAAAGTTATAACTCAATAAATGTTGTTTCCTATTTTTCTTTCAAATTAAAACCTTTCTTATTTGGAGGCCCTAAAAATAGAAAGCCAAGTAAAAGTTCAAAATTACTGGATTAATGAGCATAGTAGAGGCCTTTCCTTTGTCTCATTTTCTTTTTTTTTTTTTTTTCTTTTGGCACTGTTTATACTACCTACTGTGATAGTACCCTGTCAACAGTTGAGTTCATGTGATGCAAAGCAACAATAAAGTAGAATTGGGGTATATCTGATGAAGAATAGGTAATACCTGTCAGGCTAATGTTAGAAACATGGCAATATTGAACATGTGGTTATTGATATACGGGGCTATCAGAATACCAGGCAAGTTCTCAGCATCAGTCTTTGGACAGCCAAAATTCTCCATCTCAATGGCTTTATCTGCAAATGTAATATTTAAGCTCCATTTTCTAATCTAGTTATTTTGGTTTTGTTGGTCTGTTAAGCCAGGAACAACTAATTTTATCAGTTCATAATTTTATGTCCCACTGTTAGAATAAATTGTTTGTATTTCCTCAAATTTATCTAGAATATTCCTTGAATTTTATGTTTTAATCATTTGTGGCTATGCCCAGCTGCAGATATTGAAATAGTAGAATTATTTTGTTGCATTTTTTCCAAGTGTATCCACCATGTATTTTAATCTTACTAAAAATATTAAGTGCATTTAGCAAAAAATTGTTTCAAATTCCTCTAATTATTTCTATTTTATGATAATAGAGTATCATATATTTCCATTTACCAGAAGGACAATGGTCCAGGTTTCAAGTATTGCAAGCTGTGTTGCACATCGGTAATGTGAATAGTTCTTACAATTGGGACCCTGTGTCTATATACCAATGCTTCCTATTTGCCTTTCTTGGTTTTGTTTCATTTTGTTTTTGTTTTTTTAAATTTCTATGCCTTACATACAAGACTTACCTAAGATGAAGTCTGTCCATGTGTAACTTTGTTGGCAACAAAAAGGTTAAATGAGGAGTATCGGAAGAGTCTATATCTGGAATTTTTTATTGTGCTGTTGGAGTCAAAAGAGGTAATCAGAAGAGTGGGCAACAAGTAAGTTTTAGTGCCTGGGGGCAGTTCAGGTTAGAAAAAAAATTGACTAACATAATGACTTATAATGAATTTGATATTTAAATTATAATGATAATGACTTTCTTCATAATAATGAATTCTACTGTTTTAAAACTGAAAAAAAAAAAAAAGCAAGCAAAGTTAAAATAGGATCCAAGAAAGAAACAAAGGAAGAAGCAGTATAAACCGAATGCCAAGTCAAATGTCACTTTACTCAACCAGTTTAAAGCCTCATCAATACTCTCACTGCTTGTAACCCCTGAGACTGTAATTCTCAACCTCTGACGTCTACCTCTGGAGACTTTACTGTTTATTGCATGATAGCCTTTTAAGCAGTCAGCACTGAACCATAATTTGTCTGACCTTTAAGAAATAACCTTTTACAACAAAATCTCCCTCCAGATGAAAAAAAAATTATTGATAAGATAGATAATCCTACCTGATTTCTGCTGTAGGCTTAATCATTTTTCCTATTTTAGTGAAAGAATATTTCAAATTAGTCAAGTGCCTTTAAGATCATGTTGCCTCTCATAACTTTATATTGCTGTCATGGGTCAGTCTTTTTTAATCACAGACCTCATACCCACACTGAGAAATTCGATTAAAGACAGGATAGGTAATGAAGGTCCACATATAATTCTACACTTGCTATATGCTAGCTGTCATGTGGTCACTGATAGAATGCATGTCAACCCATTTATATTTATTATTGACCTATTTTGATAAAATGGCAGAGAAAGTTGAACATTTTGTTTATTACTATCTCTAAATACTGTAGAGTCATTGTTTATGTGTATTGGTTATATTCCAAGAAAAGCAATCATTGTAGCAAAAGCTTCAGAAATGTTGCATTAGAAATAATTCTGAAGTACCGTTTCCAGTAATGGCAGAGTATTTCATATCAGATCAACCTTCTTTCTCAAAATAATTAAAAATGCTAATCAAAATACTTTTAAAATATCAAAAGTCACTATAGAGAGTTGCCAGATGCAGGCAAAATCTAGAAAAGTGGTAACACTTGAAGTTTCCTGGTTTTATGGCTTTTTGTGTGAGTCATGGATCAGGTTTTCTGTTTTATGACTTTTCATCTAGATGCAGTTCCCAGATGTTGCCTCTACAGTTGGCTATAATGAAGGAAAAGAAAGTATATTCTTATTGCTTGAGAAATGAGAGGATAGTGTTCCTGGTGACCACAGCAGCTGGAAAGTAAGACATAAACACTGTTCAGTGTTCTGGTAACCTATGCTATACAAATGTGTGTGACAAACTCCAGAAAACTCAGCTAAATGGAAAAGAACTGAATAGTTCAGCTTCTGCCTACTACAAGGGAGAAAGAGCTTAGACTTTGAGTTTAACTCGATTAGCTCCCTGCTCTAAAGACACAAAACATATCTGTACTCTATGGAGCATAACAGAATCTAGACAAATGACAGATTCAATGACTTACCCAAATATATGTGCAAAGTCTGTTATCAATCATAGTGGTATCTATCATGCGTAAGCCTTGACCTTTGAAAAATAAAATAAAATAACAATAGTAAACTTCTATTACATCCTTCATGAATTACAACTCTTGAACCTATTTGCTATTACTGTAATAATACTGATGAGGAAACTGGGGCCCAGTAAAGTTACGTAAGTAACCCTGAACCATTTATGGTTAACGTGTGATGGAACCTCTATCCTTAGATTCTAGTTCTGATACTCAAAAATGGAAATTCAGCACTTCAAGTAATCTTACATAAGAACATAACTGCTGACAGATTTTCCTGAGTTTATGCATCTCAAATGTTATTATTCATGGAACCTTTTGCCAGTGGAAAAAAATCTCTAAATATCACTCATCTTCTTGTCATTAGGAAAAAAGGAAAAATGTCAAAAAGAATGGTATGGTAAAAAGATATTCTTGAAGATTTATCAATACTAAGGATTTTTACATGTTTGAGCTAAATGGCAAACTCGTAATAGAGTAAGAAAAAGAATCCTTATTGCACATATTTTATATATTTTCCATAAAAGCCAAGCCAACGGCCACCATTGGACACTTGAGCCTTGTTAACCACTAACCCTAGGGAAATCTTATTTTTATTTTGTATCCTTATACTTCTAGATACCTTTGGAGCCATCCTATTTTGTTGATTCTACTTTTACAATTCTATTTCATCCAGATATGTTGACTTAGACCCATTTTTATAAAACTAGGAAGCCTGAAGCACAAGATATTAAAGTAGAATGGCCTCACTTTTGAGGACAGGACGTCACTTTATCCAGCAGTCGTAGGGCTGCTATCCTGGTACTTATTTCATTTCTGAGACTTGGCCTTACTTTTGCATGGTAGTTTGGATGTGTATTTTGTCTTACCCATTTCTCAGTATTAAAGATATACTGATCTGTCTAACAACATTTAAGTTCAACAGCCATTGGGAATTTTCTCAATAATTCAAGTTTGTTTTTCAATCTCTGTTTCCCAATGGCTGATACACCTTATAGGATGATAGTCATTCCCAGGACCTGCTTCTGTACTCATTCTCCAGAGCTGTGCTCAGCCCACATTGGAACCTCTGTGAATGAATCCAAATCTAACGATCAGAATTGTAGCTTGTGTGGCCAGCTTTTTTTCAGTTGTTAACACATTCTTTGATAGTCAGCCTGAGCCTTCTGTTTCTAATCCTTTATCTGAATTTCTCTGCAACTCCTGTGTTGACCCATATATTAATACATGACTTGCTAGTTACTGACATCTCTTTGTGTAATTTCAAAATTATAAAAAGTAATTTCCTAGAATTGAGATAGTACACATATCTTCATATTAAAAACACACAGATTGTTGGACAGGGAAATTTCAAAAAAAATCAAATGCATTCTCAAGAAATTTTAGAATACAGAATTTAAAAATATAAAATTAGTAGAAAATTCTCCAGTGAAGAAAACCTAGGTTACTTATAACCAAACACGTATCATATTTTTCTCCAGGAATATTGAATTTAAAAAGGCAATGGGACATCATCTTCAAAGGTCTATGGGAGACTGACTTTGAATGAAGACCTCTCTGCCAAATCAAACTATTCATAAAGTATGAGAGTAAAATAAAGATGTTTTCATACTTCTGAGGTCTCAGAAATTCTTTAGAAATTACTAAATCAAAACAAAAAGAAAACCAAGAGAGGGAAAGATAGAATACATGAAAGAATCATATTAAAACAGGGATGTGATAGAAGAATTTCTGAAATGACAACTGTTTGAAAGACCTAGAAAATAAGCTTATACCTTACCATTTAATACTCAATGTAATTGAAAAGCTAGATGAAGATCTTATATTAAGAAGAAGACATTTAATTTTTTTCTGTAGAAAATTAAAAAGACACCTTTAATATTTAAATCTAAGCTTTTATTATAAAAACTGCCAGTAAAATTAATGATACAATATATAGTATACAATATATAGTAGAATTGACTTTATGATTTTTGAGGATTTTTGAGTTGATGCATTATAGAAAAATAATGACAAATATTTGTTCTCAAAATGTCACAGATTAAAATATTTGATTGCATTCTTACTGCATAGTTCTAATAACCCCATTTGAGTCTAAATAAAATTTATGTAATCATAAATTTGAACTTATTGTTTTAGAATTAATCTATAGGCAAAACAAAGAATTAGAGTTGCATAAAATGACTGTGTTAAAGTAATGTGAAGTTGAAAATCATAAAAGAAGATTGAGATGATAGGTAGTGGAGGGAACCTAACCCACTCATTTTAAATGAGTGCTGTAATTCATATAGCATACATGTATATTTACATGTATTATATATGGCTATATAGGTTCACAATGGAATAATTAAAACTATAACCAACAAAATGCTCTATGCTGAGTCAATAGATATTTTGGTGATATAAATAAAATCAAGAAATTAGGGAGCATAATATTTGGAATTCTACTGTTAGACAACAGAAAAACTAATACAAGAAATTGTTAAAGGTGTTCATCTCTTTGGTGTAGGACAGAGGGTAGCTGTGAGGGCAGATGTCTTTTCCATTCATTTAACATCTTTATAGATTGATTATTTAGCAGATGGAGTTATTACACTAACATCATACATATCACAGCAGAACAACAGATACACATATAAATTGGTAAAATACGTATATATTTGGATGTATAAATTAATTAAATAAATTATTAGTAAATGGACAACTTTCAGGGAATCTCTTCCAACTCCCAGGCCTCTGAATTTGTGGAAGCAGAGAGTAGTTCTGATTGCAGAATTTCTGTTCCTCTTATATCATAGAGGATTTTCTCAGAACTGACCTGAATTTGAGGCTTGCTTATGCTACTTATTGGTTATATGGCCTTTCTTAAATCATTTTACATTAGAGATCAGTCATCAGTCTATAGAATGAACCTTACTATCAGCATTAAATGAGATAAAATAGATTAAAGGTCTAGCACAATGCTGGGCAAACAGTAAGCATTCAAGTATGTTTAGGTTGTTTTGATGATCAAAAAGCATGATAAGATATCACAACAATTAAAGTGATTCTAATTTTTAAAAAAATCACACAGGAAAATGGAGATTTGAACAAATACTTGTATGCCAATGTTTATCTCAACATTATTCACAGTAGGCAAAAGGTGAAAACATTCTAAGTGTCCATCAACAGATGAATGAATAAACAAAATGTAGTGTATATGTATAATAGAATATTATTCAACCATAAAAAGGAATGGTATCCTAACACATACTACAACATGGATGATATTCAAAAACAGTACGTTAAGTAAAATAAGCAAGGTAATAAAGGATAAATATTTTATGATACTGCTTTTGTAATTTATCTAGAATAAGCAAATCCAAAGAGACAGAAAGTACATTAGAGGTTACCAAGGGCTGAGAATTTATTGCTTGATGGTTACAGAGTTTCTGTTAGAGTACATGAAACATTTTTGGAAATAGATAGAGGTGATGGTTGCATAATATAAAGGTAGTTAATGCCACTGAATTGTACGCTTATAAATGGTTAAAATGGCAGTTGTGTTATATATAATGTGTGTGTATATATATACAGTTTCTGTTTCATATATGTAAATATAAAACAAAATACATACATATATAAATACACATACACAGATATATAAACAGAAGTTAAAAATAATAATGAAACATATGGAAAATTATTGAATATTACATTTTAAAAGGTGAATTGTACAGGATGTCTTATCAGGAGTGATATTTAAAATATTTAATAATGGTAATCCTGAAGGACCAGCGAGTCAGAAGGGATGCTAGCCCCTCATTGTGCTGGTACTCCAGCTCAGGATCAGCCTTGATCTTTTGCTTCAGGTTCCTCCAGGAAAATAATCGGAAGTGGTTTCAGTCAGTCAGTCTTATTGTGCTACCTTTTCTGAGTGACTGAGTTTTAAGAACTTTTTATTGAAGTATAATACACATATAAAATAATTTGTATTTTCTAGATTTAGAGATTCTCAAGCTATAAGACTAAATCTGGCCAATCTACACATTTATATGACCCACAAATAAAACCATGTTTTCTGTTTTTACATGATTACTTGTTAAGTAGTTATGTAAATATCTACATAATATCCTTGATTTTACTTCTTGGTTCACAAACCCTAAAATATTTATTACCTGTTCTTTCAGGGAGGATTTGTCATCCCCTGGTTCAGAGACCAGCTGGATTTTAAAAGAGAAAATAGAAAAGGAAGATAATCCTTGAAAGCAATAACAACAGCTACTTTATGTTATCAATCACATGCATTATACACATTGACTATGAGGAATACATTTAGCAAATTATATAGCATCTTGGCATAGAAATTCACACAATATTATTTTTATTTTCATCTTAATTCTAATTTCAGATGCATACCAATGAATGAATGTCTTTAGAAACAGGATGGCATCCTCATGACACCTCAGATGGGACCCTCTCTCTTCAGAATATATATATATTCTGAATATATATATATATAATGATCTCTCAGTGAGCTTGGCCATGGAAATAAGTTATCGAATTGAATTGAACACAGGGAAGGATATGTTGCTGTAACACTCTTAGGGTGTCAATAGGCAAAAAAAAAAAAAAAAAAAAAAAATTATAGCCCAGCTTCACCTGAAAGCAGAGCCTGATACTAGGTTTGCATGCAATTCTAAATAACAGGAGAGCAAGACAAGGCTAGGATTAAGTTATAAAAGGACATAGGAACATTTGAGGCTATGTCAAGCCACTTACTAAAGCATCCACTTGTTAAGAGCTAATTGCTAGATCTCTTGAAGTCTCTGGACCAGCTACTTAAGAAACTATTCAGAATTGCATTTTGCGTGGAGGTGATAGGGGAGACAAATTAATTCTCATCAACTATAGCCAAAGGTTCTTTCCACAGAACTATAAATAAAAGTCTTTCCAGAAATCTTTTCTCTGCTCTGAGGCTTGCTTAAGGGTCAACAAAGCAGCCTCAGCAAGGTAATCAACATGTATGAGATGTGAGGCAGGAGGCAGGGACCTCAGGAGATATTCTCTCAGGTTGATTTGCTGGCTTGAAGTTTGGCAATGTCCATGAAGATCTGGTAATCACAGCAGCCACAGATGAAAATGAGACAAGTATTGATGAGAGGATTCAAACCAACATGTAAGAAGTGACTCATACAACAAATTTTTTAAAAAGTACTTGAATAATTAAAATTCTTTTCAAATTTCCCCATATTTTCAGAATAATAATAAGAATTAAATCCTAGGATATCTAAACTAGGATATAAAATTAAATAGGATATAAAATTAGTAAATACTTAATGTGAAAAAAATGATTGAAAAACCACAAATATTTGTAATTGATCCAGTAAGTTATTTTAATTAGTGTTATAGTTTCAATTACTTCCTTCTTTTTTTTTAAGTGTTTGATGTAAGGTTACATTGAAACATGTGGTGTATTTGGGGATTTTAAATTTCCTGAGTTGCTTCTCCATGTGAAGACAGAGAAATGAGTCTCATCTTTTCATAAGTTGGAAAAGAACAAATAGCAATTTTGGCTGGTTATGTGATGGATGAACTGTATCCTCCCTGAGTCTGTGGTATCACTCTCTTCCATTTGTTTCTGCAGTGTGTTTGATTGCCACCTCAATGCCCTCAACTCTATTTGGTACCATGCTTTGTATTTGCTGTCTATCAAGTGACTGCAGAAATGGAAGCAGGTGGTATTTCCAATTCCAACAACTACTGTTAAGCACTAACCTCAGGTTCAGATTGCAAATCTGTTACAGGTTGATATTTTTTCTGGAAAATGGCATGTAACTCCTTTTGCTGCATTTTAAATTGCTGAAAGCTTATTCTTTACTTTCTTCTTGCTGTAAAAAAAATAGTTTATAAAGGAATTAATTGAAGCTAACCTAATGGAATTTATCTTATTGAGAATATCTATAAAATGTCCTTAATCAAATAAATATCACTCCTGATAGACTGTACAATTCATCCTTTTAAAATATAATATTAAATGATTTTTGGTATGTTTCATTATTTTTATCTTGTGTTTTTATATATATACATATATATACACCATATATGTGCATATGTATTGTTTTATATATACTTACATAAAACAAAAAGCTGTATAAATATATACACATATATAAAACAAAATTACCATTTGAACCATTTATAAGTGTACAATTCAGTGGCATTAACTACCTTTATATTATGCAACCTCTAACAAATGTTTTCTGTAAAAAGTAAAAAATAAAAGGGTAGACATTAAAGAATTCTAAAAGAGAGCTATGGTATCTGTGTATTTTTGCATGAAATTTCAGAAAGCTTAATCACTGTTCAAGGAAATAAAAACTTCTATGAGAGAATCAATTCTATTATGTTGAAAGTTATTGCAAATTAACTATATAACTTTTATGGAGAACTTATTATAAGCAGACCCTGTGTTAAGAAATGTATAAACCTTGTTTCATTTCATCATCGTTTCACCAATCCAATAGGGATGCTGTTATTATCTCCATGTAGATGACTACTCTCAACTAGAATGTCTGCTTCTTAAACAAGGGAGTTTAGAAATTTTCCCTGAAGACAATAAGTAAACAGTATAGCCAGATGCAAAAACAAACAAACAAACAAACAAAAGAAAATCGGAGGAATAGTACACTCTTTTTTAAGAAGAACCCTTGTTATAAAACTTGTACTGTGTTCTCAAATGTGCCCTCATTCCTTAAAAACACAACTTGGATGTATCAGTTTGCTAAGGCTGCCACAGACTCGGTGGCTTAAACAAGAGCAATTCATTTTCTCATAGTTCTAGAGACAGGAAGTCCAAGATCAAAGTGCCAGCAGGACTGTTTTCTTCTGAGCCCTATTTCCTTGGATTGCAGATGGCATCCTTTCACTGACTCTTCATGTGGTTGTCCCACTGTGCATCCAATCCTGGTGGGTTTCTTACAAGGACATCAGTTATGGGGTGATGTCCACATGCCTGTAATCCCAGCACTTTGGGAGGCCGAGACGGGCAGATCACGAGGTCAGGAGATCGAGACCATCCTGGCTAACACGGTGAAACCCTGTCTCTACTAAAAAAAATACAAAAAAAACTAGCCGGGCGCAGTGGCGGGCGCCTGTAGTCCCAGCTACTCGGGAGGCTGAGGCAGGAGAATGGCGTGAACCCGGGAGGCGGAGCTTGCAGTGAGCGGAGATGGTGCCACCACACTCCAGCCTGAGCCACAGAGCCAGACTCCGTCTCAAAAAAAAAAAAAAAAAAAAAAAAAAAAAAAAAAAAAGATATATATAGGAATATATATAAAATGTCAACATGGAATTGCCTGAGCCCTTAATCAAATTGCCAAGTAGCTGAATTAACCCATCAACATAGCCCTGTCTTTGCACGTCTTATATATTATGTGAGATGTAAGACCCTTATGACTTTAGCCCATAAGGGCTATTTTTAACCCAGTCATCTATACTGAGTATTCTGTGATGTGCAATGAAAAACATCCCAAATGACACAGAAGACTGGAAAATAAAGACAGGGATTCTGCCAAGAAGTTTGTTTTTGCCTAGGTGAAGGAATTGAGAGAACCAAGATGAGACCAGAGATAAGTACACTTGAGACTTTTTCTTTTTATTTTCTTCTCTTTTCTCCCTTGTTTTCTAGACTCTCCTACTTCTTCTTTCCTTCCTTCTTTCTTCACTCCCCCTCTTCCTTCTTTTTCCCCTAGAGAGAAAAGAATGGAGGCAAGTTAAAAGAGATAATAAGAGACAATGGTGCCACAGTGCTGAAGTAGTAATAGAGGATATGAAACACTAGTGGAGGAGATAGGACGATGTTGGAGGAGAGAGATGGTCTAATCCTTGAGAAGTTGTGTGGGGGTGTCTAGATCTCTCAGTCTAGAGCATAGATGGAGAGTTGATATTAGATAAGACAAAGGACGTTCATTTATTGCAATGACAGAAAGAGGCCTTGAGGGGCTTGGAATCTGATAGTTTTATGCATCTGGGAGTTGAAATTGATGATAATTTCAATCTGATTATTTGTTTACCTTGTTAAACATGAAATAAAATGAATGGTTATAACTGATGAATGAGCAGAGAAACTGTAGAGATGAGCAGGGAGAAGGAATCTGAAAGTCATGCTGACTTTAGAGGTGATTGTTTACTGAAGGCTGTTGTTCTGACTGTAACTTGGAATGGAGTTCGGCAAGTTGACTTGAAGGGCAGGGGAAACAGGAGTTTATTTTCTCGTGGGTCTGTAGGGATGAGTAACAGACCCAGAAGAGCTTGGAGTAGCAATGCCAGCAGGCCTGTCACAAGTTTGTATTGTTATTTGTTTAATTTTTAATTATTTTCTTGTTTGCTGAAAAATGACATTCACAAGATATCTCAGCAAATAAAAATTAAGTGGATGCTGTATGGAATTTAGAGTAAAAAAATATACAGAATAAAGAGAAAATTATACCGGATGAAAATTAAAGATATGGTGAATAAAGATAGTATATAGCATAAGATTAATTCTTTTTTTTCTTCTTTTTGAGACAGAGTCTCTCTCTGTAGCCAGAATGGAATGCAGTGACGTGATCTCGACTTACTGCACCCTCTGCCTCCTGGGTTCAAGTGATTCTCCTGTCTCAGCCTCCCGAGTAGCTGGGACTACAGGTGCATGCCACTACACCCAGTTAATTTTTGTATTTTTAGTGGAGACGAGGTTTCACCCTGTTGGCAGGCTGGTCTTGATCTCTTGACCTTGTGATTCACCCACCTTGGCCTCCCAAAGTGCTGGGATTACAGACGTGAGCCACCACGCCTGGCCTAGATTAATTCTTAGGTAGATAACACATTTAATTTTCTTAAAACAGAGATTAGTCTCTCTGACTCACAAAGAATGACACTTTGCTGTTTACACCTGATACCTCAGAAGGTTGTATTATTTGAAGTGAGGCCTTCCTTTATCACAAACAGAGTTTCTTTAATTTTATGTATTAGGTAAAGCCAGTTAACTGTAGGATAATGAAAGGTTTTCTCTTTGGGGTTTTGGATCTTAAAAAGTAGAATAAAGATATTTTGAACAAGAGTTTTTACAATGGGATTCAAGAAGCAAAAGCAGAGCCTTTGTGGTGAACTAATAGGTATTTGGTCCTTTTTCTCTGTTCTGAACAGATGTGGGACTAGATGTGGGTAGTGTTCAGTGTCAGTATAAAAATGAGCAACAATTTTATAGAGCAGAATCTAAATATATTTTTTATTTGAAGTTAAGCAAATCTGTCCATAGATTTAGCAATAAGATGAGAATTATGTCAAGAGATTATGTATCTGAACTGCCTCCAAACATATAAAAAGAGAGGAAAGATATCAATTATGGTACATGGCATAGGCAGACAATTTCCCAATATGTGATAAAATAAAAATTCCAGAGATTTAGTTCATTCAGTAGACAATTTGCCATGTGTATGATATTAAAAGATAAAAAAAATCAGATAAAGCAATATTTTTGAAAAAAATAACTTTGATGTGAAAAACCGTATCATGCTGTTTATTTTGAGTGATAAAGACACACAGCGAGTTTGACATTTATTCTGATTTTTCCATAGGATTTGCAAAAAACAATATTTGTGAAAAGGTAGCAACTAGCCATAAAATATGGTGCTTCTAGAATGACCTAGAGAGAAAACATCATAGCTTGTTGGTGACAGGCCCTGGGAGACCTGAGACTATCTGTATGTCAAAATATGTGAAGAGCATAATGATTTTTCTCTCTGACATTCCTGACATTATTGTGGAATCCCAGCCCACAGGGTTGATCAGAAGAAAATAACTTAATGCAGATATTTTGAAGACAATATTTATGACTGGTTGATTGACTTCCTTTACATGCAAACACTCTCGTGCACTTTTGACTCCTAATAGACCTTTCTTTTTGTTAACCAAACCGCTGTTCCTCAGTTAATAGCTGCTTATTGGCTATATTTGCCTATAAATACTTGTTTATCCTTTCTAGAAAATAAAATCATCTTTCAAATGATAACAGTAACATAAGTGAACATAATGCAGTCCCTCTTAAGAAAATAAGCTAAAACAGTCCCATAGATTATCCACAAATTTAATGAGAGCACTGATTTGCTTGAATTAATGTATTGCCTTTTAGGATGAGCACCCGAGGATGTAAGGGATTTAAAGTTATTAGAAGTTACGGTATATGTGTTAAACCAATATGGTCTTAGTGATTTATAGCGACAACTTATAACCATTGTATAGGAGGAGATTCTGATAAACAAACTCTTTTGTGATATTCAACATACTATTTTTTCTCACGAAAATTAATAAAGATTTTATTTCAAATAGAATAAATGATGATGAATCAAAAATAGGGACTTGTATATGTATGCATCTACTACAAAATAATCTTTTTTTTACACGTGTGGGGACATTCGTTTTATTTCACTTTCTCCCCTTCAACTTTAAGCTCCTACTTTGACTGGTGGATCACAATGACATTTTAGTTTCCTAGAAATTAGCATCATTTCAAAGACACGGTCTAGTAAGCCATGAACAGTCTGCATATTTACTTTTCTATCATGATGAAAACAGCCATATGACCCTTTGGGAAATCTTGGAGGAATATTTACCAAGTACACTTTTGTCTCTGGTGTTTCCTCAGAGGGTCTTCTGTTTAATCAAGGTGCTCCAGTCAAAACATGGGCTTCAGTCAGAAAGCTGGGGGAGAAGCCATGGCTGCCCTTTATGTTGATTCAGGTCAGGTTTCTAGAGACTGGACCTAGAGTTTTCTCTTTTATGTAGATGAAGTGATATTTTAGCACGTGTATCAGAGGTTCTCAAGACACCCCTCAGGTTCGATGATTGACTGAAAGGATGCACAGGACTCCCAAAAGCTGTTATATTCATGGTTGTGGTTTGTTACAGAGAAAAGGCAAATATCAAAAAGAGCAATCTGAAGCCATGGAGAGGGTGAAGTCTAGGAGAAACCAAGAACAAGTTCCAGGTGTTTCCTTCTCAGTGGAGTCTCAAAGGGGGTGCTTAGTTTTTTCAGCAATAATGTGTGACAGCATGTGTAAAGTGTTGCCAACCAGGGGACCTCACTGGAGCCTTGGTGTTCTGGGGTTTTATTGAGGGCAAGTCGTGGATATACAGCATCCACATAACTGAACTCAGCTGCTCAAACTTCACCCTTACCCTCAGAGCAAACATAGACATTCACCATAAATCATGTCGTTAGACTAAACTCATTTGTTCCAATCTGCACGAGACCCAAGGCTTCAGGCATACAGAAACACTCTTGTCAGGCAGAATATTCCAAGGGCTCAGAGATTATCTCCCAGGAACCAGTCAAGGACCAATCCTAAAATAGGCCTTGTTTGGAATGTGCAGAGTTTGAGCAGCTGAGGTCTGCTGAGTTAACCTTTTAAGCCTAGTCTTAGATAATTCATGTGTTTTGGTTTTAGGAACACCATGATCAATTAAGTGTTGCAAAAAGCTATGTTGGTCAAAATATCCTCAGTCTTGCAGCCTATTAAAGTAATCAAACCCACCTGTTCTGGAGCTTCAGCGCTCGCAATTAACCCCTGTCACTCTAGCATCTCCGTAATAGAAGGAATAAAGAGTGGTTGCGGTGGGTCCTGAGAAGATAGAAATCCCTTTGTAATCCAGCTGCTTTAATGATATTATTACACGGTCATTAAGTTAGGATGTCTTCAGATATGAGGGTACAAGCTGCTATGCTGGGAATGATATCTCAGAGAGAGTTAGGGATTCAAGATTCCCAACTTTGAATACACACAGATGTCTCTATTCTAAGTGTTTTTGAATCTCATTCTTTGCTAAAATATGCCCTTATTTTTACATAAGAAGCATGCAAAGTAGTGAATTCAACTTCCATTGCAACTCTACAACCAGCAAAATTATCTTTAGGCATGATTCTCATTTAGATTTGGCCTGCATCTTTTTGGGACTATTTCTAACAACGATTTCTGGTGCCAAGTTTGTATCAACCCATATAGTAAACACTGTTTTTGTAAATTCCTGTGCCCTCATGTCCTACTATCATAGTATATGGTGGGTTCAGATGCCATTTGTTTGAGGGATTTCTCTGGAGGCTAGAAATCTTTCTGCCTACCACCACAGCTGGACAGAAAGGCTGCAAAATTAATGCTCCTTTGCAATATCCACCAACCAATGACTGACAAGAATTAGGGTATAAATATCCCACCTTACTTGTCCCTTAGCTGAGATAATGCTGAAGTATGTGTTCCACACTGATTTCCAGAGTTCTCCAGGCAGATTTAGCTCCCAGAGTCCTAACTGTATTGACAAGTCACCATTTATTGGCTGTTCCTCTTCCTTGACCAACTTTCTCACAACCCTACTAGTGTTTCTTGAAATCGCCTTTTGTGTCCCCTATTGGCATAAGCAATAGGAAGAAAATAGGCAAATGTGAAATGTAGTTTGTATGATTTTCCCCTTCTTAGGCAAGGAAATTATTTCATTTAATTTATACTATTAACATAACAAAAATCTTTGAAGCCGTGGTCCCTAGCTGTTTTACTTTCCTATTGAAGGAATTAGACAACAAGCTTGGATGACAAGACTGGGCCATGAGTTTGATTGTACAGGTTGTGTTTTAATTCATTGCAGAAGTAAAACAAAAATGGCAAACTATGTGTCCCCAGAGAACTTTGATAATGTAGGCAGTCTTTGAGAAATGTAAAAGAATTTTTAGAGAAGAAACAAAGATTTTTAAATATCTTAAAAAGGATTTGCATGTGATTTAAATTTAACACTTTGGCTTTCTAAAACACTACTTTTTTACTAAGATATACAGCTGTTAAATCATATAATTTGAATTCAGATTCATTAACTAAATTTATCTTTTCTTTCTATATATAATTTTCCAAGGAAAATGATGTTTCATGTAGTCAAGTACTTACAGTAACTTTATTTAATCAAAAGCCGAGATGGGCGGATCACGAGGTCAGGAGATCGAGACCATCCTGGCTAACACTGTGAAACCTCGTCTCTACTAAAAATACAAAAACTAGCTGGGCGAGGTGGCGGGCGCCTGTAGTCCCAGCTACTCGGGAGGCTGAGGCAGGAGAATGGCGTAAATCCGGGAGGCGGAGCTTGCAGTGAGCTGAGATCCGGCCACTGCACTCCAGCCCGGGCAACAGAGTGAGACTCTGCCTCAAAAAAAAAAAAAAAAAAGAAATACTTTTCTAAGAAGAATGCAATTGACCTGGCTTAATTACAGAATTAATTGTGATTACTCATACAACTACTTATACATGCACAAACACACAGGCACAGTATACATATACACTAAATAAATGCTTATTGTTAATACGTATGGTACAAATTATTAATATAGAAATGGTTCTTTCCCAATTGCTAAACACAACTGATTTCTTAATAGCTTCCAAATCAAGGTGTCTATAAACACCCCATAGCTACAGAATTAGGTTATCTGGGCTGCAATAGCTGGGCAACCACAAAGTTAGGAACAGGGCCCACATAACGTACCTTCCCTTATAACATCAACTACAAGTTCAGGAAATTACCCAAATGACCCTTGGTTTTGATAATTCACTAGCAGAACTCACAGAACTCAATGAAATTTGTTTTATTCACAGAGAAAGGATACAGATTAAAATCAGCCAAGGAAAGACATGCATGGGCACAGCCCAGAAGTGATCCAACATGGAGTATTCAGATGTTCTCTCCCCATGGAATTATAGACAGCATTAATTATTGCCAACAATGATGTGTGAAAACATAGGATATTGTCAATCAGGGGAGTTCGGCTGAACTTTGGTGTCAGGCATCTTTATTGGTGCTCCATCATTTAAGCAGGGTTGATTGTCCATCAGCTGATCTTTTTCCAGCCTCTCAGGAGATCAAGCTAACACCTTGTAACTCAAACCACATTTATGGTATGATGTATAGTCCCATCCTAAATGACATTATTAGGTTCACAGACAAAGAAAGGATCTTATCGTGTATGACATTCCAAGGACTCGGATGTTACTTCCAAGAAGTCAAGGGCAGAAGCCAGACCTCTTTTTAGGCAAAGTTAAATTCTTTACTGCACATGGCAGTTTGATATCGGATTGTAAACACTCCCAAGTTATTTCATGTACCTTGTGTAACACTGGTTTGTAAAGCAGCATTTTGAAATTACTGCTTTAAATTACACGTCTCTGCCCTACCACAAGCTGGTCTTCAGTATAATTTGCTGAAGAAAATATTTGATTCCATACAATTAAATCTGAAAACTGACCCTTTCAGTATTCTCATGAATTCTTAATTATAAACATTTAAATTAATGATGTGTTGAAAAAGTCAGAGAAAAAGTAGAAAATAGGGAAAATGTAAAACATGTACATTTAAAAAGGAAATATCATTAATCAAGCCATCTGGCATATTGTCTTATAAATAGTAGTTATTTGAAAATTCATATAGCTCATTGGTTTTCATAATGAGAGGAATAATTAAAATTTAAAGGTTAGATAATAGTGTTTTTATTTTAAAGGAAAACCTGTGACAGAACTGGGTGATCTTAGAAATTATCTTATGCAATGGCAAAGTGATTAAATTAGAATCTGGATAAGTTGTCATAGGAAATGACTTTCCTAAAATCACATTTTGAATTGGGATTGCACTTAATAGAAACCTGACTCTACTAGCTTAACCCAAATAAGGCTGATTTTCCTCACAGATGAAGAACTCCAGTGGTACCGCCCATGCCCTGGGTGAGGATTTAAAGAAGCCAGTAAGGACTCAGCCCTTCTACCTTTCTATTACATTATCCTTAGCATGTGGCTTTTTCACCAATGCTTTTGTGATGGCTTCTTCTCTTTGATACATCATACTCACATTCCAGCCAACAAAGAGTAGGCAAAAATAAATAAATAAAAGAAAACACACAAGAAATGAAAGACTGAGTCTGACCCTTCCTGGTATAATTTGACTTAAATTGAGTTGTATAAAACTGTGTGCTCTTATCCTCAGACAAGGGAGAAGAAAGTATTGTAACTGGGCATATAAAAAATAGAAGAATCTCCAAAAACTAGGGTTCTGCTAGTTACAGAAAGGAGAGAGTGGATATTGCATATCGTAATGTTTGTTGCATGCTTCTTTGACAAATATTTATTAAGCATCCCTTTGTCCTAGGCTCAGATTATAAAATGTTGAAATAAATCAACATAGTGTTGTGGGATTTAGGAGGATGAAAGAGACCTCAAGTTGGAAGCAGGAGAATCTTTATTGAATGCACTCAGGCCTAGCTGACTCACATCCAAAAGACTGGGCCCAAAACAAAGACAGTACTTAACTTTTATACACACTTCACAGAAGGAGAAGCTTGAAGGGGCTAGCTTGAAGCACAGTGGCATGAAAGCAGGGATACAGAGGCAGGACAAAGACAGGATTGCACATGACTGTTGCCAAGCAACCCAGATGTCCATTATCTAGGTTTACCTGGGTGTGGACTTATCCTAACTTTCACTATGGTGCCCAGGAAGCTGTAGTTAAGGCCTACTCAGGCTTCTCATGACCTTCATTGCACTTTGTAGATAAAACAGAATACTTGAAGTCACTAGTTACAGAGAACAGGAATCTATAAACTTATTCCATAAAACAAAGGAAAATTTGTTTTTCTTCTCCCTATGTAGAGAGAATGCTGGGAGAGTCTCCAGGGCACACTAGATAATATTATCAAGACTTTTCCTGGGTCTGGGCTGTGACTATTGCTGCCTCTGGGACAAGTCAGCCTAATACAGGCAAACTTATTTATCTTTCTTTTTAATTTAATTTTTTTTTAAATTTCCTGCCTCAATAGTTCCTAGTTCCCACCCTTACAAAATTTATGGTAATGAAAAAAACGTATGGTAGGCTAGTAACATACTCATAGGATTGCAAATTTTGATAAATGTTATATAAGAAGAAAAACAAATTCTATTATACAGAATATGTGAGTGTGTATTAGTCTGTTCTCATGCTGCCATGAAGAAATACCTGAGACTGGGTAATTTATAAAGAAAAGAGGTTTAGTCGACTCACAATTCCACATGGCTGGGGAAGCCTCAGGAAACTTACAATCATGGCAGAAGGCACCTCTTCATGGGTGGAAGGAGAGAGAATGAGTGCAAGCAGGGGAAATGCCAAACCTCTTATAAAACCATCAGATTTCATAGAGTCACTCATTATCATGAGAACAGCATGGGGGAAACCATCCCCATGATTCAGTTACCTCCACCTGGTCCCACCCTTGACATGTAGGGATTATGGGGATTACAATTCAAGTTGAGATTTGGATGGATACTCAGAGCCAAACCATATCAGAATGTTAGGGAAGATGTGACCAACTTTTAATTGTGTAATCAGGAAAGAGTTTTTAAAAGGAATGATATTGCATCTGAGACTTGAGGAGAAGTGTCAGCTTTGTGGAGGGAAGGAAGACAGGCACAGGAGGTGGGAACAGAATGTGTGAAGGCACTGAGCTCTAAGGGGACAGATATATTTAAGAAAATAAGCATAGGAGAGTGTGGCTAGAGGATGACAAATGAGAGAGAAAAGCTGTGAGAGAAAGGAAGTCAAAATTCCCAGTTTCTGCTTACCCTGATTCTCCTATCCTCTTTAAAATACCTAAATTCTGAAATATCCAATAGCATGGCGAAAAAAAATGATAAAGCAGAAATACAGAGTATATGCTTTAATTTCATAAAAAGGCCCTAAGATGCCTGTGGACTTAGGAAATCTGCAGAGATAAAAATTAATGTCTTAGCACTAGAAAGTAGAAAAGATTTTCCCAGTATTGAGAGGAAGAAAAAACCAAAATGAGAAAGAAGGAGAGAGATCAGTAGAGCTCAGGATGGCAAAGTCATACACATAGAAATCTCATGGAGAGGAACATCTGTTGTTGGCAGCAGAGGACACCCATGGCCCCTAGTTGGCCATGAAGTGAATACTGTGACCAATACATGGAGCTATGGAAGAAGTAAACCAGCACTTGTAGTCTGCCCAAGCTCCATCTGAGCAGCTGGCAGGGCCTGTGCTCACCATTCTTATCCTTGTCATCCAGCAGCTCTTCCCTCTCTTTAGTAAATACCGCTCACTGATCACCAAGGAGCAATGGACGTCTACACTCTGGCTTTGCTCTGCCAAAAAGGTACTGGCCTTTGTACTGAGACTATATAACATAGTCTCAGTTATAGCCACTATAACATAATGTCTTTTCTTCATGGTCCAGTGAGAGAGAGGAACCATAAGCCAATGGAAAAAAAATAAAGAATAAAAATTTTAAATTCTATGACTGCAACATACTTTCTTTAAAATCTACCTTTATTCATTCGGTACATGATTATTTAGTATTTGTTATGAATTAGGCCTGAGCCAACCATGCAGGAAGATACATCTTGAGCAGTTGTGTAGGATTCGTGGCATATCATTGAATTTCTTCATTTGTATCTTATTTCCTGTCACCTCTGCTGAAAACTGCCAGCATCTCTATTCCTTACTTTAAGCAGCTTCTTTAGCATTTAACACTCAGTCCTTTTGATCCTGCTTCTATATATTGGCCCATAAAACTGCTACAAGTTACACATCTTCTCTTTTGGTATGGTATGGTATCCCTGCCTTTTAATTCTGTTGTATTTGTCTGCAGGGCATGACGGTTTCTATTGGTTTGGGAAGACATTGTATAACACTACAGCTGATGTTTATACCATTCTGTGTAGTCGCAGACAGAGGATTTTGGCTTAATGATCTCTTTAGTTACTTGTTATTCTTGTCACCACTTTATCAGCATCTGTCAGGCAGGAACACATGCCGTCTCTGTTTTGTGTGACATGATTGTCCTGGGTATCTAACAACAATACCACAATCCCCACAGGCATGCACTTAACACTGATCATGATGCGGGTGCTGAGACCTGCTCATCAAACCTTTCATGAATTACAAACATTTCAAGTTGGACTCACATTTTATTTTTAATATATTTTCAAAATGCCTTGAGATCCTTCAGCACGATAAAATCCTATTGGAGTTACAGTTGCTTTTGTTGCAGTTCTGAGCAATCAAATGCACTGAGTCACCCTTGAGTGACTGTGATAACCATGGCATTTCTAAAGCAAATGTGGAAGCTTTTTATAATGCTGGCTTAGGGCCTATTCACATCACAAATTCCATATATATATGTAGATGTGTTTATGTATATATGTGTAAATGTATAGGTAAGATTTGATACAAAACAGTAATAAACAGATTTTAAAATATGTCTGATTTTATAAGATTGCATTTGATACAAGTATATAAGTATATATTTATATATAATATTTCATTTTTATATAAATATATATTTAAGTAGCATACATTTTAAAATGAAATCTTATAAAATCAGACATATTTTTAAAATTTCTATTACTCTTTGATATCTAATCTTACCTATACATTTGAAACACAATACATATTTGATAGGGTTTATTTCTTTGATATTTTAGTAATTTCCAAAATAGTATTTTGTAATTGTAGTTGTGTTTGGCCTAAGGGAAATCCAAAGATTAACCATATGGTCTATTTAATTGGTCCTGTGGGTTTTATTCTTCAGAATGTGCATTAATACAGAAACAGGCAAAGCACAAGAAGAGCAGGAGGCACCAGGGGATAGCTGAAAATGCACTGGTGAGAGTAAGAAAGTTCAGTTCTTAGTCCTATACTTAGTGCCTATACATATATATACACATGTATATGTGTATATATATATAATTTATTTTTTAAATAAAGACAAAGGATAATTCCCTCTCCCTGCCTTCATTATGATAATTTTTTCTGAGAAATGACAACAAAACATGTATGTGAGAATATACATAATAAAATATTATGCACATGGAGGAAATTATTATTATTATTGTTATTTGCTGAAAAATTGTTAAACACATTTAAGCAAATAAACCAACTAGGGATGGCATTTAAATTTTACTTATTTTTAATACACTAAATACATTTAAGTTGAGAAAAATTATTATTTATCCACATATCTACACATTGAATGAGATGTAAAATAATGCTAAATCTGAAAATCATCTTTTTTTGTGCCATACTTTTATTCCTACTATACAGTAATTCACCTACTAACTCTCCCTGTCCTTGCACCCAGTTTAGTTTGGGTGGCCAGGTCTTGGCCTCAAGAGATAGAATGGGTCCATGCTAATTATGGTTATCTCGTTTTACCTGTGGTGGTGATATGGTTAAGGACTAGACATATGACATAGCTCTGGGAAGGGGAGAAGAGAAACAGAGGTTGACTCCTGGGCTCTTTCTATTTATTTAATGTTTAATTTAGCAGAGATGGGGTCTTGCTCCATCACCCAGGTGGGATAGCACTGACACAGTCATAGCTCACTGCAACCCAAGCAGTCCTCCTGTCCTGGGTTCTTGGTGGCATCAATAAGCTAACAAATCAACTCTTTGACTTCTAGTCACTCAATAGCTTGCTAAGTTACAAAAGTGACCTTAAAGTTTAGGTCAGTGTTAGTTGGATTTTTTGTTTCTTATGGCTGAAGGCATCTGAAATCACTGGTGTTCTGATCCTACACTTTCTGGCTCCCTTAGGCCCATAAACACTCAATGGTTACCTATGACATCTGGTAGTGTGCTTTTTTCTCTCTGGCACAGTGATTGAAAACTTTTGAAATTATTACTTCCCTGATAACCTGGATCCTTGAGTGACTCTGATAAGGCAGAACATTATCATCTAGCATGAATAGAATGTAAGTCTTTGTTACTGCAAGCCACATGTGTTTTGGACGTTGTTACTGCAGCATAATCTATCTTGACTTGATTGATATGAGACCTTCCCACAAATATGTTGAAATTTTGCCCCTTGTCCCTCAGAATGTGACTTTATTTGGAAATAGGGTCACTGAAGGTTAATCAGTCATAATTCAAGAAGATGAAGTCATACTGGAATAGAATGGGTCCCTAATGCCTTACAATTGCTGTTCTTGTAAGAAAAGGAAAATTTGGAGAGAGACACACAAGGAGAATGCCATGTGATGACAGGTATGTTGAATTGTTGCAAATACAAGTCAAAAAACACCAAGGATGGCAAAAACAAAACAAAACAAAACAAAACAAAACCCTAAAGAAGCTAGCAGGAAGCAAGGAAGGGTTCTTCCTGACTGATTTCAGAGAGAGCATGACCCTGTTGATACTTAATTTGGGACTTCTATCTCCGGAAATGTAAGGCAATAATTTTCTGTTGTTTGAAGTAAACTGGCGTCCAGTATGTTGTTATGCCAGCCTTAGGGTAATACAATCAGATAAAGCAGTGCTATTTTCATTGTTGTTGTTATTGTGTTATCTTGTTTTCACTCTTTGTAATCATGACATTAATATCCTGCAGAAAAGGCATAATGGTCATGACCATTCCCACCTAGTAATTCTTTCAATAGGACTTAGGAAATGTACTCACATAGAGAATCTTTAAAGAAAGCCAATTGTTACAGAGTAGTGACAGATTAGGAGTTCATATAATAGTTTTATGTGATCTGAGTGACCAAAGTGATATCTATCTATCTACTCTGTATATATGTAGATGTATGAATATATATGTATGTCTATACACATATAGTTACATAAAACTACATATACGTATACAGTTAAGTAGCCATTTTTAGAGTCATTCATGTAAATAAGTGGTCAGAGTAGTTCAGGTTAGAAATCTTCTCTCAGCCTGGGCTTCCCAGAAGCAAAAGAGTCCAGGTTTCCTCAGCAATACATCCCTAACCATTGGCAGCTCCATCTTAGGCAGTGTTTTTCCTAGGACAGATTTCTTGCCTCTTTGAACTACTGTTATTAACACCCTGTACTCTTGTCTCTGTGGGCACTGAATTTATCTCTGATATTAAATATCTTCTGAACCTCATCCTGGTTTATGCTGACCTAATCACACTCTTCTCTGAGGACCTCCCTTAACTCTCTGGTTCATGCTTACTTCTGATTGCTCCCCTTTTCTTGGATCTATTTGAGAGTAAAAGTAACTCAGGCATTTTGCCATTACCCTGTACTTTTCTGAAAATCGTGATGTATCCCTTAGTCTTTCCACCAGGGAAGAGGAATTCTAGAATCAAGAAAACAATGTATTTGTTTTTATTATTTTTTTTAAATTTTAGATTCAGGGGGTATATGTGCATGTCTGTTACATGGGTATATATTGACAGTGGTGGAGATTGAACTAGTGTACCCATCACCCCAATTTTTTTTTCTTTTGAGATGGCCTAGCTCTGTCACCCAGGCTGGTGGGTAGGGGTGTGATTGTGGCTTACTGCAGCCTTGACTTCCTGGGCTCAAGGATCCTCTCACCATAGCCTCCCAAGTAGCTGGGACTACAGGTGCCTGCCCAAGTAATTTTTGTATTTGTTTTATAGAGACAGGATCCCATTATGTTGCCTGAGTTGGCCTCAAACTTCTGAGCTCAAGAAATCCTTCCAGCTTTGCCTACCAAAATGTTTGGATTATAGGTGTTAGCCACTGCACCCAGCTCACCCAAATATTAAACATTGCACCCAATAGATAATTCTTCCTCACCCTGTTCCCACGCTCCCCGCTTATGGAGTCCCCAGTGTCTATTATTTCCATCTTTGTGTCTGTATATACCTATTGTTTAACTCCCCCCCTTATAAATGAGAACATGTGATATTTGGTTTTCTGTTTCTGAGTTAGTTCATTTAGAATAATGATTTCCAGTTTCATTCACATTGCTGCATAGGACATAGTTTCATTCTTTTTGCACGGGGAAAAAAGTTTATTTTTCTTTCTAATTATTAGAGCTACACCCTAAAAGAAGGACTCATTAATAGTTTATAACTAGTTGGATTTTCTGTCAGCAAAAGCATAATAAGAAATAGTAACAAACAAGATAACGTTCAGATATCTGTGATCATATAACAAAGATTTATACATTATAAATTATAGTTACTATTTTACAGTATTTTGACACAAGACCAAGCCCTAACTAATTGGTTCTTTTTATATAGCAATGAGAACATTCAGGATATTAAGTTCATAAATCAAAATTATTTTTAAATGTCACTTTTATTTTCTATGAATGAATATGAGATAATAATTAGATATCACTACACAAGATTTTGTGATTTATGTTTGTATGGCAACTTTCTTTTGTTGCTAATGTTTAGGAAGCGAAACCTTCTTCCTGCATCTCAACTTAGAGTGAATCATCTAGAACCACAATCTGTGGATGTGACCTTTCTCTGTTTTCTCAGGACTGAGGTTTCTTGGCCCTTCTTTAATATTCTGATAAATAGGAGTGATATCCAGTTGTATCTTTCCTAATTTGAGACCCTGAGAAAAGGGGCCTCTGTTGAAGACTAAAAATAATTTTAAAATAGAGAATGTTTGTAATTTGTCTAGACAGAAATCAAGATGTTAGAGCTTGGCAGAACCTTACATGCTTCTATTTCCTTTATTAGTTTTAATTTAGATAAATTACTTTAGTGACATTTTATGAAACCTTTATTTTCTAGATGAAGAAAAGGATGTTATTTGGCGAGTGACTGAGATGCCTGTGATTTGAATAGAAGATTTCCTAGGGGTTTCCTGGCATAGGAGTAACTTAAGATATTAAAGAGATTTGACTCAGAGAAGAAATGATTTAGCTATTGCTTAATATTTTACAGGCTTTGTATAAGAAAGACTTGATGTTTTTTCCTAAATAGCACCAAAAAACAGGATGAAGAAAAGAGGAAAATAGTTACTCAAACGATATGATTTCTGCTGAATACAATAGCATCCTTTTGAAATACTGTACTTCCTTATTATGTGACACGTTCAGATCAAGGATGAAAGACCATTCTTCAGATAATATGAAGATGTTATTTTTTCATTGGATGGGATTTTGGCCTAGAAAGCTACTAAAAGGCCGCTAAATGTTTTGTCATTCTCCAAAAAAGACTTGGCCAAACTGTTTAAATTGATAAAGTAATTACCATAAGTGAAAGGAACTCTGCTGGTGGAATGGGCTTGAAGAGCACATGTGTGGTCTGAGGGAAAGAACACGGACTTTGGGATCAAATCCACCTCGCTCTGGGCAAGCTCTATAGGTTTCACAGTAAAGGTTTCAACATCAATAAAACTAATAATGCCCACCTTTCAATGTTTGATAATTGACAGAATTGCAGCTATTAATTATAAATTAATTATATGGTAATAGAATGAAATAAATCATGTTCTCAATCAAATGTCATTATATGACAAAAAATAATCAATTGGCAATAGCGTCATGACCTTGCTGATTAAGTGAGAGTACTCTTTTTTTAATTTAACTGTATTTATTTATTTTTAAAATTTTTATTTTAGATCCAGGAGTACATGTGCAGGTTTGTTACATAGACAAACTCATGTCACTGGGCTTTGCTGTTAATGGCACTGTGACATCCACAATTCGCCTGCCCTGTTTAGGCCTAGGAGCTCTGTTGAAGTGGAAGAAAATGCCTTTGCTTTGTGCGTGTGTTTATTTTCACTGTTGCTCTTTCTCTTCTCTTGTAACAACCAATTACCTAGGAGCAATGTCACAACAAAACCAGATTTTAAAAGTTATTAAGCAAATCATTTACAAATTCTTCCAAAGGGCACATAGATGCATACAAATAACCCTACTCACAAACTCCAAATGTTCCCAAGTTGAAACCATCATCTTAATCTTGCATTACAGCCAAAGGTGAATGGATCAAAGAACTAATATCATTCTGGTTAATACCCATGGGATGTCAACCAAGGAATACAGACTCTGCGCCATTATGTACCTTTGTTCAGTTTGCTTGTTTAAAAAAACTCATCTCTTTCTGTATAACTCTTTGCAATACTTTTCTCTCTGACATAGCTTTGAAGTTTTTGCTTTGACGTTGTATGAAACAGTTTCAACCCAGGATAGGCAACATTCTTACCCTTAAGCTTGTCATCCTAAGTGTCATCTCTGACCCTGATCATTCTGTCTCAGAAATCTGGTTCTGTGAGGAACAGAGAATCTTTCTGATTCCCACTGCTATCTTTTTATAGGCAGCAGAGCTGGGATAGAACTGATGCTTCTTCAAAATAGAGGATTAAGACTATTTGGTGGTTAGGGGAATTGGTAATAGCCCTGCAGTGTTATGGGTAGGGTTTTGCATATATTTGAGTTTGAAAAGAAAATAAATGACCAGATCTTGAACTTCAGAATCCCAGAGGTGATTTCAATGGCTGAATCAGATTCAAGGCAGAAACAAAGAAAACACATTTTAGGAAAGATCACGCTATATTGTCCTACTAGAAAAATCTAATAGAATAATTATTCTAACTATTTTGGAGAATGTTTGTACAACAGATAGCTTTTTAGAATCCTTGGAATACGTGAGGGAAGATAAATACTTTGAATTGGAAATACTTCTATTTCTAACTTCCAGAGAATCAATACTGTTTGCCTGAATATGATAGTGAATAATGTTTGTGTGAATATGAATATCAGCCTTAAACACCTACATTGTCAAAAGCAAATCACCTCCTCTCCAATCCCAGCAGTAAATATGAACATTGAAATACCTATAAATATATTGATATAGTGCCATGCTTCATATATTATGCAACTTATCAGCACAGTAAATGCATCTCCAGAAAAGAATCCCATTCCTACCGAAAACTAATTACCTTAGATACAAATTTCAGTATCCTTTCTAAATATACATTTGCACATGAGAAGAGTGGTTACCATTGCGATTTGAGCTTCCATGCGAGCCTAATTTAACTCTAAAACTAGACTCAGACTCTTTTAAAATTAGGTGGTTTCCAGAATGTCTTATTGAGCAAGAATTTTGCATGGGATTTTGCCCATAGTTAAATGCAGCTCTGAAAACTGCCTGAGGAGTAAGACTCCTTTACAAAGCCTGGGCCTTTGTGCATGTCTGCCCCTAGTTTACTAATCCACACATTTCTTATGCTTAATATAGAAAAAAGAATATGGCAGATATAATTCTAGAATACTAAAAATGTGTAGGTATATGGCCAAAGAAAAAGTCCAGATAAATTTGCTCTGTGTATTACTGTATATGCATATATTTTAAAGTCCCAAACTCTATCTGCACATCACAATCCTGTGAGATATCCAAACCTGTAAGGACCGCTTTTGAATAAACACCGAGTCTTATCTTGTTAGTTATCCCTTAGGCCCACACTTTATTTACATGGCCTCTAAGAATTTGCTACTGTTCTAATGTAAAGCGGCAAAGAAAGATGATGCTAAGGAAGAGCGGAAATAAGAAATGATATTTTCTTCTCATCATACAAAGTAGAAGATAAGCCAGTCACCCCATAGATACTTTTTTTCTGGGACCCACCTACATTTCTGCCTAGCTCTCAGGTTTCAGGCCTACCCCAGAAAGAAGGAGGCCCCAGGCAGGTTTTTAACCACCAACCACTGGGGAAAATAAATCTTCAGTGTTGGAGAATCTCACAGGTACATGTCAATGTGCAAAGGGAATGACACAACTTTTGCCTCTTTGTAAAGGATAGACTTTCACCAGTGAGTACAATGTTAGAATTTCTTCCTGCGAGGGTTAGAAAGAGAAAAAAAAAAAAAAAAAAAAAAAGCGAAGTTGATGCTTTCCCTAAAGGCCAACAGAAATCAGGTTCCACCAACTGCATTAGAAAATTCTCCAATTGTCTACACAATGTGAAATCCATGAATGAGGACTAGGGGTGTTTGGAAAGTCAAATATCTCTTTCAGACCGTTAATTAGGAGAATAGGTTAAACAAAAATCAAAGTATGATCAACTCAGAAACAAAAATAGTTTTGTTTTCTTTAGGTAAGCCTTTAAAACAGCATTTTGCCTTGAGGAAGTTATATAATCTCACCCACATATGTCACACAATAAAGAAAGAAATTGCCGTTGGTCATCATTATATCTGAATCTCAGGATAGCTCACAGTTGTAAGTTGCCAGCACAGCATGTATTTTATTAAAAAATTAATATTATTAAAAACAATATTAAATTAAAAGCCAGGAGCAATTGTCAGGCCACTTCGTGGTCCTCTTTCTTACAATTTCCTCAGTGCTGAAGTGTTAGAAGATGATAATACTGAAAATTTCTTCATCTGTAAGTGATATTTCAGAGGCACTAAAATCAGGTACCATGTTTCAAAGTCATTGCGTCAATTACTTGTTTTGCCAATTCCCCTGGGCAGGTTTATGAAAATGGGTATGTTTCAAATACAACTGGCCTTGTGTCATGGGGGAAACCTGAAACTTGAAGTCAGATCATCAATATTTGGTTCTACAACTTTTGCTTAAATCTGTATAAGATTGACCAAGTCTTCAAGTCTACTTTTTACTTTTTACTATTATAGGTAATAGTAGGTCCTTGCATAGAGCATTCTGTGTAACAAATTCATTAATGTTATGACATAGAATACTAACTATGAATTATTAGGCAAATCTTAGTTACTTTTTAGAGAAGCCTAAAAGTTTCATGTCCCACACTGTAAGAACTCTCTACCTACTATTCTCTTTTAGCATTTGTAATTCTACATCATTTATTCCCTTGGGCTAAGTTATCAAAACTTTTAATTTAAAATATAATTTTAGTGTTCTTAAGTGATAACTCAATGGCTATTTTGTAGATCAAAGATTAAGACTTTTGATCTGGCAATGTACATTGATTATGCATAGTTTGTGGTAACATTTGCAAAACTATGCTGTAAAAATATCATGCATGGTAAAAAAAATAATAAAAAATAAGGCAACATAAGCCAAATAGAAATAAAAGTTGCAAACTAGAAATTTGTGTCCAGGGGCAAAATCACGAAATTTACCAACAATTAAATTTATATTAAGTTAAAATTTCCCAACAATTCAAAATTAAGATAATTCTTTTTGTTTTTGTTTGTCTGTTTATTTGTTTGTTTTCAGAGTGCAGTGGTGTAATCATAGCTCACTAAAGCCTCCAACTTCTGGGCTCAAGTGATCCTCCTACGTCAGCCTCTTGAGTAGCTGATACTATAGGTGAGTGCCACCACACCCAGCTAATTTTTAAAATTTATTTCTATCTTTTACAGCCAAAGTCTTACCATATTGCTCACTCTGGTCTTGAATTCGTGGCCTCAATAAATTCTCCCACATCAACCTCCCAAGTCGCTAGGATAATTCTTAGAGAAATATAATGTCTAGTTTTTTTTAATAATTAGATTAGAAAATGTAGAAATACTTGACATGGTTTCTAGAGATCAACCATCCTTAGAAGCTGAGTAACAGGCACAAATTAGAAAGTAGATGTACACTTTCTAATTTGCTACTATCTCCCATTACCTCTTTCCTTTCCATAAAAGTAAGTTATTTGTCTGGTTCCTGAGTTAGTTGCTGAATGACAATTGGAAATCTATTAACCCAATTCAACAAAGACAAAGAAAAAAGAATAAGAAAATATGAACAAAGTATTTAATCGACAGATTCTAATTGACGCATGTGGGCCAGAGATTGACCACTATTCTAATGTTTTATGTCCAAGAACATGAGAGCAAGTTACCTATTAGTGGTTATGCAATCTCTCTGAAAATAGCACATTTAAGCAACAAGGTAAAATTTTTCTTTACATTGACCACTTACTAGTGTATGCTATGATGAGGCTGGGGTAAGATGTGGCATAGTGAACTGTCAATATTTGGATCACATATATGTTCACAAAAATTGGTCACGTGCCAGAGCAACAACAAGCCAGGAGAGGGAAGATGTTGTTCATGGGAACCAAACAAGAGATGCAAGTGAACTAGTTGTGCTGGGGTCTTATCTTGAGAAACTGTGCTCAGTCATGGATTCAGAAATATATTGTGAAGATGAGCTAAATCATTCAAATGGCTTCCACTGGGGAAGAAGAAGGAAGGAAGTGTAGGATCCAGATTTGTAAATGAAATGAAACAAATTGAAAGCACCAGTGCAAAAACTGGACGTTAGGGCTGACTCCATGTAGCAACAGGGGTTAAGATAAAAAGCCAAATAATAAAATATAAGGAGAATAAGCCCAGTAGTAGGTAGCAGGAGCCAATTAGCTAAAATAATAATTAAAATCCTAAATGTGTTTTTCCCCATGGGTAAAGCCATCATTCTCAATACTCGAAGTGGGGAAGGCTGATTTTTTTTTTTTTTTTTACTTTTAATTGAAATTTTTATTTGCTTTTGGTACATTAATTTACAGTTTATCAGCATACAACCTTTATGATTCTTGCATATCAATCATGAGTAAAATTTTGCTTTAGTTTTTTGTTTTCTATTCTGTTTTGTTTAATTAATTAATTTGGCTTTTTTCATAAGTTATTGGGGTACAGGTGGTATTTGGTGACATGAGTAAGTTCTTTAGTGATGATTTGTGAGATTTTGGTGCAGCCATCACCTGAGCTCTATACACTGCACCACATTTGTTGTCTTTTATCCCTCACCCAACTCCCACTCTTCCCCCCAAGTCCCCAAAGTCCATTGTATCATTCTTATGCCTTTGTGTCCTCATAGTTTAGCTACAACATATCAGTGAGAACAACATATGATGTTTGGTTTTCCATTCCTGAGTTACTTCACTTAGACTAAGAGTCTCCAATTTCATCCAGGTTACTGCAAATGCTGTTAATTCATTCCTTTTTATGGCTGCATAGTATTCCATCATTCATATGTATATATCTTTATCCACTCATGACGGATGGACATTTGGGTCGGGTCGGTTCCATGATTTTGGTATTGTGAATTGTGCCATTATGAACATGCATGTGCAAGTATCTTTTTTGAATAATGACTTCTTTTCCTCTGGGTAGATACTCCATAGTGGGATTGCTGGATCAAGTAGTAGTTCTTTGAGGACTCTTCACACTGTTTTCCATAGTGGCTATACTAGTTTGCATTCCCATCAGCAATGTAGAAGTGTTCCCTGTTCACCGCTTCCATGCCACCATCTACTGTTTTTTGTTTTGTTTTTATTATGGCCATTATTGCAGGAGTTAGGTGGCATCGTATTGTGGTTTTGATTTGCATTGCCCTGATCATTAGAGATGTTGAGCATTTTTTCATATGTTTGTTGGCCGTTTGTTTATCTTCTTTTGAGAATTGTCTATTCATGTCCTTAACCCACTTTGGGATGGGGTTGTTTTTTCCTTACTGATTTGTCTGAGTTCGTTGTAGATTCTGGATATTAGTCCTTTGTCAGATGTATAGATTGTGAAGATTTTCTCCCACTCTGTGGGTTGTTTGTTTACTCTGCTGACTGTTCCTTTTACCATGCAAAAGCTCTTTAATTAGGTACAAGCTATTTAGCTTTGTTTTTATTGCATTTGCTTTTGGGTCCTTGGTCATGAAACCCTTGCCTAAGCCAATGTCTAGAAGGATTTTTCCAGTGTTATCTACTAAAATTTTTATAGTTTCAGGTCTTATGCTTAAGTCCTTAATCCATCTTGAGTTGATTTTTGTATAAGGCGATAGATGAGGATCCAGTTTCATTCTCCTACATGTGGCTAGCCAATTATCCCAGCATCATTTGTTGAAAAGGATGTCCTTTACCTACTTTATGTTTTTGTTTGCTTTATCAAAGATCAGTTGACTGTAAATACGTGGTAATTGCCTTTCTTCTGCTCCATTTGGATTTGGTTTGTTCTTGTTTCTGTAGTTCCTTGAGGTGTGACCTTAGAATGTCAGTTTGTGCTCTTTCAGTCTTTTTAATGTAGGTGCTTAGGGCTATGAACTTTTCTCTTAGCATCACCTTTGCTGTAATGCCAGAGGTTTTGATAGGTTGTGTCATTATTGTCATTCAGTTTGAAGAATTTTTTAATTTCCATCTTGATTTTATTTTTGACCCAATGCTCATTCAGGAGCAGGTTATTTAATTTCCATGTATTTGCATGGTTCTGAAAGTTCCTTTTGGAGTTGATTTCCAGTTTTATTCCACTGTGGTCTGAGAAAGTGCTTGATATAATTTCAGTTTTCTTAAATTTATTGAGGCTTGTTTTATGGCCTATCATATGGTCTGTCTTGGAGAAAGTTTCATGCGCTGTTGAATAGCATGTGTATTCTGCATTTGCTGGATGAAATGTTTTGTATATATCTATTAAGTCCACTTGTTTGTTCCAAGGTATAGTTTAATCCATTGTTTCTTTGTTGATTTTCTGTCTTGATGACCTGTCTTGTGCTGTCAGTAGAGTACTGAAGTCCCCCACTATTATTGTGTTGCTGTCTGTCTCATTTGTTAGGTCTATTAGTAATTGTTTTATAAATTTGGGACCTCCAGTGTTAGGTGCTTATATGTTTAGAATTGTAATATTTTCTTGTTGGACAAGGCCTTTTACCATTATATAATGTCCATCTTTGTCTATTTTAACTGTTGTTACTTTAAAATTTATTTTGACTGATATAAGAATAGCTCCCCCTGCTTGCTTTTGGTGTCCATTTGCATGAACTGCCTTTTCCCACACCTTTACTTTAAGTTTATATGAGTTCTGATGTGTTAGGTGAGTCTCCTGAAGGCAGCAAATGGTTGGTGAGTTCTTATTCACTCTGTGGTTCTGTATCTTTTAAGTGAAGCATTTAGGCCATTTACATTCAATGTTAGTATTGAAATGTGAGATACCATTGTATTCATCATGCTTTCTGTTGCCTTGCTTTTTAATTTTTTTTGTACTTTTTTTTTTGGTTTTTGTTTTTGCTTTTTAACATGTATTTTTGTTTTATAGGTCCTGTGTGATTTATGCTTTAAAGAGGTTCTATTTTGATGTGTTTCCAGGATTTGTTTCAAGATTTCCAGCTCCTTTTAGCAATTCTTGGTAGTTGTGGCTTGGTAATGGTGAATTCACTCAGCATTCGTTTGTCTGAAAATTACTGTATCTTTCCTTAATATATGATTCTTAGTTTCACTGGATACAAAATTCTTGGTTGGTAATTGTTTTGTCTGGGGAGGCTGAAGATAGGGCCCCAATCCCTTCTAGCTTGTAGGGTTACTGCTGAGAAATCTGCTGTTAATCTGATAGGTTTTCCTTTATAGACTACCTGGTGCTTCTGTCTCACAGCTCTCAAGATTCTTTCCTTTGTCTTAACTTCGGATAACCTGATGACAGGGTGCCTAGGTGAAGATCTGTTTGTGATGAATTTTCCAGGTGTTCTTTGTGCTTCTTGTATTTGGATGTCTAAGTCTCTAGCAAGGCTGGGAGAATTTTCCTCGATTATTCCCCTGAATATGTTTTTCAAGCTTTTAGAATTCTCTTCTTCCTCAGGAACCCTGATTATTCTTAAGTTTGGTCATTTAACATAATCCCAGACTTCTTGGAGACTTTGTTCACATTTTCTTATTCTTTTTTCTTTGTCTTTGTTGAATTGGGTTGATTCAAACCCTTAACTTTGGACTCTGAATTTCTTTCTCCTACTTGTTCAATTCTATTGCTGAGACTTTCCAGGGCATTTCACAGTTCTAAAAGTGTGTCCAAATTTTCCTAAAGTTTTGATTGTTTTTTCTTTAAGCTGTTTCCTTGAATATTTCTCCCTTCACTTCTTCTATCATTTTTTTTTTTTTTTAGTTCCTTGCATTGGGCTTCGCCTTTCTCTGGTCTGTTCCTGATTAGCTTAAAAACTAACTTCCGAAATCCTTTGTCAAGTAAGCCAGGAATTCCTTCTTGGTTTGGATCCATTGTCGATGAACTGGTATGATTTTTGGGGAGTACTGATGAGCTTTGTTTTGTCTTATTACCAGGGTTGGTTTTCTGGTTCCTTCTCATTTGGGTAGGCTCTGTCAGAGGGACTGTCTATTGCTGAAGGCTGTTGTTCAGATTCTTTTGTCCCATGGGGTGTTCCTTTGATAACAGTACTCTCCCCCTTCTCCTATGGATGTGGCTTCCTGTGAGCTGAATTAACAGTGATTGCTGTTTCTCTTCTGGGTCTAGCCACCCAGCAAGTCTATCCAGCTCCGGGCTGTTACTAGGGTTGTCTGCACAGAGTACTGAGATGTGAACCATCTATGGGTCTCTCAGACTTGAATACCAACACCTGTTCAGATGGAGTTGAAAGGTGGGGGGTGGGGGTGGCAATGGACTCCATGAGGGTTCTTATGCTTTAATGTTCTATTTTTGTGTGGTTGCCTCCTGCCAGGAGGTGGTGCTTTCCAGAAAACATCAATTAGTATAGAGAGGGATCAGAGGTGGGTAGGATTCTAGTAGTCCCAAGATTATATGGCCTTTGTCTTCTGCTACCAGCGTGGATAGGGAAGGACCATTTGGTGAGGGCAGAGCTAGGCATGTCTGAGCTCAGACTCTCCTTAGGTGGGTCTTGCTGCAGCTGCTGTGAGGGATGGGGTGAGATTCCCAGGTCACTGGAGTTGTGTACCTAGAAGAATTATGGCTGCCTTTGCTGAGTCATGCAGGTTATCAGTAAAGTAGGGGAAAGCCGAAGTCACAGGCCTCACCCAGCTCCCACGCAAACAAAAGGGCCGGTCTCACTGCCACCATGCCCCTACCAACAGCCCTGAGTCTGTTTCCAGGTGGAGGGTGTGACAGGCTTGAAAACTTGCCCTGGGTTACTCACCTCCAGCTGCCAGAGAAAAGGGCTCAGTTCTTCCCCGGCCTGTGGAGTCTGCACAACAGATCTGTGCTCTCCCTCGAGTTCTGGCCAGGAGGCTTCTCACCCTGTTCAAACTGTTACAAAGTTCAGCTAGAGATTCTCTTCTCCCTGTGGAGTTATACCCCACGCTCCTTTGGTCACCCACCTGATGGATCCCTGCGGTGCCAGGAAGGAATGTCCCTAGCAAGGGGACACAGCGAGTTCCCAGGGCATTTCTGCTGCTTCCCCTACCCCCGTATTTCAGCTCTCTAAATTGGCTCAGCTCCAGGTAAGGTCGGAAACTTATCGCGCAAACAGACCTTCAGCTTCCCCAGTAGGGCCGTGTGCGAAGGAGAGGAGGGTCTCCCTTTCCCACTTCCACAGTTGGGCACTCACTGTATTTGTGGTGTCTCCTGGGCCGTGCAAGAGCAGTCCACTTCCTTCAGAGGGTCTGTGGGTCCTCTCCTGAATTTCTGGTTCAAAGAGAGAGAGGATGTAGTGGCGCACACTTGGGAAGCTTATTAAGAAAAGGTGAATAGACCAAGCACAGGAGCAAGGGCCAACACACTCTTGTATTAAGATGATTGAAATTGTCTCTACACCACACACATATAAATCACCGTTAGTGATTTAAACTCGTTTTAACCCAAATCCAAAATGTGTTTATGAGGAAGACAATGTGGTAAGTGGGCTATCTGAAATATTTACCTTCCATTTATTTGTGGTTCACGTGGAGTGGAGTTTCTCAATTTCAGCACTAGAGACACTTTTTGGCCAGCTGATTCTTTGTTGTAGGTAGGGGGCGCTGTCCTATGCATCGTAAGGTGTTTAGCAGCATCTGCGGTCTCTGCTCACTTAATTCTAGTTAACACCCCCTCTCTACCTCCCACCCTAGTTGTGAGGACTAAAATTGTCTACAGTAATTGCCAAATGTCCTGTGGGAGAAAACTAACCTCCAGGTTAAAACCATTAATGCAGAACATGATCGGGGAGTTGGGGGGGGTGGGCGAACCTAAAATGGGATTTGGTCAGAAAGCCATGGAAATGTAACCTAAATTTCCACCAATTCCAAGTAGTTTTGTTCTGTCATCATATACCAACTATGAAGGTGGTATTTTTTTTTTCGTGAAATACCAGTTCAAAGTCCTCAGTCTCACTAAATTATAGTAACAACCATATGATAAAAGATGGTTTAGTCATTAAAATGATCTCATAGAAGAACGTTTAATGTCATGAGGAGATATTTACAGAATCTTAACAAGTTGGGAGAAATTATAATGCACAATGGTATTGATGTCTCATTCCAGCACTCTGTCTGCTGTCAAGGAGGAGTGTCTGCAATCCATGTTCAGAAAGGGAAATATTTTTCAGCAGATTGGTTACTCCTCACCCAGAGATAGTACTAGGAGGACCTTAAAAAAACATGTTTTTTTGTTTGTTTGTTTGTTTGCTTTTGCGTCATGTTGATCAATAGAATAAGAGAGCCAATATAGACATACAACTCTGTGACATACAACTTCTGGATCATTACGCTGACCAAAGACAGTAGACAAAGCAAAAGTTTAGAGTGCTCCAAAAATCCTTAAACATGTAGTCTTGAATATTGTTATTTACATAACAATATTTTCATCTTTTATTATCTTTTTTGATTACATGTTGGTTAATTCCCAGTTCCTCCCCCAAAGTTCTGTGTAATTTTGCATAAAAATTACTATTATATGTATTCCTCTCTTTATGTTACTAGTTTCTTAATCATGGGAAGGGTCATAATGTCTTAGGGAAAGGTCTACAGGGGCATTCTTGGAAGTAATACATTAATATTATTTTATATTTGAATGTTTGTGAAATCAAGTTGGGCTTCTAAATAAAACTGTATTTAGGTTGTGTTACATCTTATCAATCCAAAGTCCGTTAAGGGGACTCAAGGTTTCCCTCAGCTTTTGAAATATTGTCCTGCCTCTTGGCAATAATATGTATTTCTGTAGATTATAAATATTTCTATATTTTTATATCTGAAATGCTATTTGAACTTGAACATCCAAATAGATTAGGTTGTTAGTTTGGGTTCTTATTATTTTCCATTATAATAATGAGGTATCAATGATATTAATTAACCGTGTGGGTGTGTGTGTCTGTGTATGTTTGCTCAAAAATTTTAATTTTAGCCTTCTGCTGTAGTATTCAAGTTAATTTGGTTTCCATCACTATCTTTTTACATTATTTAAAATGTATTATTTAATGTACAGGAAAAGTCATTTAAAAATAACAAATATAATGAAAATATTTTAGAACTAAATAGAGTTGGTGGTTGTCCAACATCATGAATGTATTAAATGCCACTACATATTCACTCTTAAAAAGTTAATTTTATTTTATATGAATTTAATTTTAATAAAAATTACTATGTTGAAGTTTTTTCTTAATGACATCTCCAGTGTGTATGTATACACATGTTTTAATATATAATGGAGACAATCACAATCAGTTCTCAAGAGGATTGCTACATGAAAGTATAGGCATTAAATACCATTGAGTCCAGTGCTTTTGCTCTGGTGCTTCATAGATGAAGAAAGGGAATCGGGAAATGTCAAACAGAACAGATTCACTATTGTTTGTGTATGTGCGCAAGGATTTTTGCTGCTAACACGTTTGTCAATTACTAAGCTAAGCCAAACCCTCATTTAGCAAAAGGGCTATTAAGGCCAAGAGAAACAAATGTTTTTTCCAAGGTCAGTCACTTACCTTGTACCAAAGCCAAAACTGGTATTCTTATCTCTCAATTTCTGAGTAATGATCCTATTCCAAACACATTAGCACAGTGTCTAAATGTGTACTGAAACAAAGAATGGATCAAAGGTATTTGTTTGTGGAAGAATGTAAGGAACCTATCAGTGAAGAGTTTCACCCATCAAACCTCACAGAAATACCCATCTGACCAGGAGACAGACCTATACATAGATGTTTCCTTGCCAAGGAAGAATTCCACACCTCCTTTGGATTAACAAATGCAGTGAATTCAGCATTTTGGTCACACAACACTAGAGCAGCGGCAATGATCAAGGTAGAGGATGAGCACACAGAATGTTTTAGTAATATCTACTTTAAGAGTATGAAGCATATGATGTCACTCCAAATATGGCCAAAGGACTGCAGTGCAAAGATTTTCAAAAGGCATAGTAAAGCAGGTGGGGAGTTCTGTTTCCAAGGTCAGTGAGCTGTTAGGCATTGATTATTGGCTTCATCCTTCTTAACTGTTTATGAAATACTTGTCAGTAAAATATCCTTTGGTATGTTAAAATTATTTTTTCTTTTTGTTTTTTTTTATTTATTGTGGTTATGTATACCATAAAATTTGTCACTTTAACCATTTATAAATGTACAATACAGTGGCATTAATAATATTTACAAAGTTGTGTAACTTTCACCACTGTCTATCCAAAATTTTTCATTACCCCAAACAGAAACTGTACCCATAAGGCAATAAATATTCTTTCATCTCCCCATTTCTCTTGGATCCTAGTGACTTCTAATTTTTTTTCCTTCTCTCTAAATTTGTCTGTTTGAAGTATTGCATAAGTGGAATCACATATTTGTCCTTTTGTGTCTGGACTCTTTTTATATATGATATTATCTTTCAGAGCAGTTTTAGTTTCACAGCAAAATTGATACCATCAATATCCCACACTAGAGTTGTACATTTTTTGAAGTGCAGCTTACATCGAAACCTCATAATCACCACAGTCCATTGATTACATTAGAATTCACTCTTGGGGTTGTACATTCTATGGGTTTGAACAATGTGTAATGAATTAAATGACCCACCATTATAGTATCAAACAGAATAGTTTCACTGCCCTAAAAATCATCCATTTTCTGCCTATTTGTCCCTCCGTCCCCTGTAACCCTTGGCAACTACCAATATTTTTACTCTCTTTGTATTTTTGCCTATTCTGGAATATAATATGATTGGAATCATACAGTATGCAACCTTTTCAGATTGATTTCTTTCACATAGAAACATGCATTTAAGTTTCTGCCGTGGCTTTTCATAACATGATAGCTTATCTCTTTATAGCACTGAGTAATATTTCATGGTCTGGCTGTTCTACAGTCTATTTATCCTTTCACCTATTGAAGAACATCTTAGTTACCTCCAAGTTTTGGCAACTATAAATAAAGCTGCTGTAAGCAACTATGTGCAGGTTTTTGTGTAGAACAAGTTTTCAACTCCTTTGGATAAATACCAAGAAAGCAAAAAAAAAAAAAAAAAAAAAAAAAGGGAAATAAACAGAAAAATAAGAAGAAGCAAGAACAAAGAATGAAAAAAGGGAGAGAAGTAAAAGGAAATAAGTGGAGGAAAGAAAAGAAAGGCAAAATGAAAGGAGAAGGAAAAAAGATTGAGAGACTAAGAGAGGAAGGAAGATGAGTAAAGTCTGCTGCCACTTCCACAATGGCTTATAGTGTTAAAGAGACATGTATATAGCGCACACATACGTGAAAGATAGTGATTGCAATGTGACTGTTAGGCTTAGGTCTTGTAGCTAACCGTGATGGTTAATTTTACATGTTAACTTGATTCCTGCACAGGGTGCCGAGATTAAAAATATTTCTCTGTGTGTTTATGAAGATGTTTTTGGAAGAAGTTAGTATTGGAATCATGAACTCAATAAAGCAGATTTCTCTCCCCAATGTGAGTGGACATTATAAAATCTTTTAAGGTCCTGAATGGAACTAAAAGGCATAGCAAAGAGGGATTTATCCCTTTTTCTTTCTGCCTGGCTTTGAGCTGGGCTATTAGTCTTCTCCTACCCTTGGATTGGATTTACACCATCGGCCGACCTGCTTGTCAGGTCTTTGCACTTGAACTGAAATTAGAACTCTGGATCTTTTATGTCTTCAGTTTGCAGATGGCAGATTGTGGGACTTCTTGACTTCCATAATTGTGTGAGCTGATTCTTCATAATAAATCTCCCTCTTTCTGCCTTTCTCTCTGTATCTGTCTCTTGATAGATGATGGATGGATGGATGGATGGATAGATAGATAGATAGATAGATAGATAGATAGGAAGGAAGGATAGGTCTATAGATAGATAGATGATAGATTAACCAATCTCTTATTTTCATTAATAATGTTGTACAGTGTCCTCGTGTTCTTCACTTACTAGCACACTATACAACAATATGAATATATCATTTTGTCTCTCAGTCTCCGTTTATTATGGCACAACCCAAGAGTACATAGTTAAATAAAAACTATGTATTTTTCTGCATTTGCAGTATAGCCCTTTACTCACATTTGTATGTGGGTTCTCTGAGAATGATTTGGATGTGAGCTAAAGTGTAGTGAATGGTGTGGCAGCTTTGTGATACCATTAGCCTATCAAGCACGGTCTGCGGGGAAAAATAAATTGGTTATGGGTATTCTTCTTTACACTCCAGAAGTGAGTTAACTTTGTCCTTTCTGTCAAGCACTGTGCATAATCAACATGCTTTTGACTTTGACATAGACACACATACAATGCTCTGTTAGATTTGGAAGTTACTTGCATTTATTTTTATAGAACATAGTAAATATGCATTTGTAAGTTATTATATTCAAAAATAGAATACATTTAGATCATTTTACAGTTCGTAAGGGAATCCTCACATGTTGCCGAGTTATCAGCTCTCTAGGGACACCTGAAATTGCCTAATTTAGTAGAGAATTCCTCCCCCTTAATCTGTTTTTTTTAAGTTTTCATAAAAATTTACTTGTGAAACCTATAGGTTTCCTAGAAAGAGTTAAAATAAGAGTCATATTTCCATGAGTAAAATAATTTTAATTGTTTAATTAGTTAACAGAGTTTCTGAAAGTTAAATAAGTATCAGTCATGTGCTTGGATAAATGCCAGCACCAGGCCTAGGTCACTAAGAAGTGCAATGACTTTATGCACATACGCATGCGCGCACACACACACACACACACACACACATAATGCTTTACATATCTATCTATCTATCTATCTATCTATCTATCTATCTATCTATCTATCTATAACTATGTGTGTATCATTGTCCAAAAATAATCGAACATGCACATTCGACCATGGGCTTCCTCTGGGGAGCCATTTTTGAGCACACTAGTAACAGGTTATAATGGGTAGGCAATTATTAGGCAACAGTGAATCATTGATCTTTTACTTATGCACTGGAGGTCTCAAGTGGCAGCTGAGTTTTTCTTTTTTTCCCAATTTATCTTTTGAATATCACATGAAGACCTGACTTCTGAGCTCTAAATTTGGATCCAAGAGGATACTCCCTGCTTCATCATCATCATCAGCAGCAGCAGCAACAGCAGTATCAACAACGTCAACATTTTCATCATCATAGCTACTGTTGTAGTGGGGTGTCTATTCCAGCTCCTCTTCAAGACCCTTTTTACACCAGTCTTTAATAATAATAGGGCCATTATGATATTCAGAAACTATTCCAAATCAAAATGCCCAAGTGTATAACAGTCTGTGAGATACCAAAAATCAAATCAGGATTTCATAAATAGAGGCTTTATTCAAAAGAATTTTTGCAAGGAGTGTTGAATGGACTATTGCAATAGGAAAAATGCTCTCATGATAAGATCTACAAGTATCTCAAGAATTAGACAAAAAAGGATTTTCTTTTATAGGGAGGAGTAAATAAGGCTAAAAAGAGCCAGGTGTGTGGAAGTGGGATGAAAGCATAATATTATCAAACAGTTGATCAGAGGATGTTTTATTCTGATGCCAGCCTGTTCTCAAGAGGGGCAGTTGGATGGCTTGGGCTGAGGGTGGGCTGAAGTTCAGGGACCTTGAAGAAGAAGAGGAACTTAACTGAAGATTGGTTAACAAGCATTTTGTTTTTATTGATCAGTGGAGACAAGCAAATTAGTTCATCATTTATGAAACAAAGAATGGGAGTTTGAAGGTTCTGTGTCTGAACTTGTAGTAGGTTAAACAAAGAAGGCTCCACATCTTTGATCTAAGTCTTACGGGGAGGGCTGTTCCTTTGGTTTATGCCTTTTCTAGAGCACAGAAGAACAGAGCAAATTCCTAACCTTGACTGTTTTCTAGACTCTTAGGGCTCCTGCAAAGTTCAACGTTTTCAGATTTATTATATTCATGTGTGTCCACTTCTACATCTCAGAAAATGGCATTTTTTCTAACAAGTACATGTGGTCTTTGCAGGAGTGTTGTCAAATTGTAGATAACAAGATCAGCATTTGCCTTAATGCTACCTACACATATTTGTTGCCCATGGAGCTTTCATAACAAATATAAATGGTATTTAATATTTCCAGTGATATATTAATTAATCAGAATATCAAAATTGGTACAACTATTTCTCCTCTTAAACATCACCTTGATAGTTTTCTAGATTGTAAAGGGTCTGCTAAAAATCTGCAGCCAGGCATGTTTTTCTCAGGACGATTTTTAATATAAATAGATAAAATTGGGAATTTTCAAAGCATCCTCTGAGAATACAGACCAAAGGAAATGGCATATTGCTATGAAAGCAGCAAAGACAACACTATAATATTGATGAAACACTGTGCAGGAAAATTGGAAATATATTCAGTAGTATTTCACTCCTAAGTTTATTGTCTATGTTCAAATTCAGTAATTAAAAATGAAATCCATTCACTTTAGGGTCTGAAAGTATTCTAAAAAAGTCAAAAATTAATTTCAATAATGGCAAATCTGAATTGGATATGCAGAAACCCAAATTCCAATACTCTTGATGTGTGTGGATACATGGGTGTATGTACACATATATACATATATATGTATCTCCTTATGTATGTGTATGTGTGTTAGTATGTATAGATATAATGTGTGTATATACACAAACCACATATATATACACAATCCACATTGACATGTCATTGGATTCTCTTTTGAATACATTATGATACTTGCCTGGTTCTCTCATTAATGAGAAGAATAAAATCTTTAAAATTTATTTTAATCTACATGATTTCACCTTTTTAGGAAATCTTTTTTCTCCAATAAAATTGATTTATAAACAATAAAACTGACATTTGAAAACTGTTTTTTCTGGTTCCAAAGCCTAATGGTTTTTGCGTGCTTTATGTCACCTTTTCTCCTGTGAATCTGGGGAGCTGGGGAACAGTTACATGCATTCTCACTACACGGAAAGGAAACTGAACGTCTGAGAGAGCATTTCCTCTCAGAGACAGAGGCAGTATGGTTGTTTAAATGGGATATGCAGTCCTGAATCTCTAGTGTTTGAACTTCTTTTCTGTTAGTCTTTTTTACTAAACAGTTAAACTGAGATGATATTTTCCTGTAGAGGGGATATGGGCAAAATTTTGAAGTGGTACTGCAAAGTAAAAAAAGAAACAGCAAGAGGAATTTCAAAAAGACAAAGCAATAGAAGAGAATGAAGTGTGATGAACACCAGCCAGAGGATTTGAGGGCTGGGATGAAGAAATTTGATTAGCTAGCTCAGGGGAGAAAGAAATCAAAAGGCAAGGTAAGCCATTTGAAATCATGAATCGAGGAAAGCCCAAATTCAACTGGGGCAGGAATTACATTTTCTAAGCCTCATAATACTCTTTTCAGCCAGATAGGTTAGAAAAGAATTATTCTACTCTAGCCTCCACTGGATCTAATAAATATCTACCCCCTAACATAATAGTTTAGAATTAAAATGTAAAATAAAATAAAATCCTAAACAACAGGACTTTTGTACATTGTTGAACCTTTGTTAAACTATTATTAATAAATTGGTCCAAAATATATCGCTAGAACCACAAAGGTGATTCAGCTAAATACTGATCAAAAAAAGAGAAAATCAAGGAAGAAGATAATAAAGCTGAATTCAATTATAATGGTTTATTCTGTTACTGAAAAAAAAGACTAGGAAAAATGACTCTCAAAAATCCTTATTTATTGAATTTGTTTCATCTGACCACTGCAGAGCTCATTTGACACAGGCTACTGTTTCATCCTGTTAGTGCGACTGCTATAATGGCAAAGTGAACCAAATATTCTAGATAAATAGTTGATAAGTTATTGACAAAGATGCTTGATCACTAAATACTAAACTTACCTACAAACTGAATTGTATCTTTGTAGAAGAAAGAGGAGCTTAGATATAGAATAGGGCTATTTTGGATAATGGTCTGCAACCATAGACTTGCACAGCCTCCAGGATAATTACCATATTAATTCTTTGATTCAGTGTTTGCATATTCCCTCAAATGCATTTCAAAACATCTATGTGCACAGAGTTTCATAACTTGCAAGAATTATTGTGCTGTCTTTGTTAAGGTCAAGATATGGCAAACATTTATTAAATTGATTTGCCTTCAGTTTCTTTCAAAATACAGAATGTCAGTGGCTAAGAAAAAGATGTAGAAAAGAGGTAATATTTGATGCTTTCTCTTTTCTACCAATTTTTACTTAAGAATATATTTCCAAGTGAATTTCACACTCCTGTTTATTTTATAGTCACATGGAAGAAGTTATAACATGTTCCAGAAAACATAAATCATATATAAATGTGTTTTAATATCTTTGTATTTTTCTATGAAAATTCCTTTGTGTGATAATTTAAATATATTTTTAGTTTCTAGAAAAAAATCCCTTTGACAAACATTAAACCACATTTGCAAGAAGCTCCTGGAGTACCTAATTTTCATTCAGAATCATTTCAACCTAAGCATAAATTTATAGGTTTATTCATTAACTTTTTCACATTTTGAATAGATATTTATTGAAGAGCCTGTGTGTCAGGATCTGTGGTCTGTACTCTGAAGGTAGTATTAAATGAGACAAAGGAATCCCAGTAGGTTCTTAATCTCTAGTAATGGTTAGTGTAATGGAAGACACAAATGTTAAGTGTACAATTAATTATTTGACTTACGTTTTGTAATATTGTAAATGAGATGACAGCTATAATAAAAAATCTTACTTGGTATTGAGATTAGGTGTTATATACTCTATGTTATTTTAAAATTATTTTTAAAAATTAAGGCTAAATTTATATGACTGTTTTTAATTTTAAGTTTATTTCAATCCATCCCTGAGTTTATGATAAGTACTTTCTCTTGGAAATAAAAATATGAATCTGAATTTAGACAAATGTGAAAATAGCTTGGGTGAGACATTTTTCCCATATTGTCATTTTAAGGAAAGTATATAAAGAGTTATTTACAAAGATTTCATTTAAGAAAGACAATTTTATATGGATGATAGAAAAACTCCAATATTTCAAAATCTAACAAAAGGATAATTTATTTTGTAAACCGTAGCAAACAACAACCAAAAGACAGAAACACATATCTAAGTAATTCATCAATACTTAGAAACATAATTATACATTTCTAACGTGATTTCAAATTGTTTTAATTTCATTTGGAAGAGTGTATATGACACTAATTGGGAAAGTTCTGGAAAAAGTGTAAGATGCCAGAGATGAATTTGAAGATATACTTACTAAAACTTTAAGATTCTCACATAAGACAGATCAATAAAACAAAAAGGTTATTATTAGGTCATTGGCAACAAATATAGATAAATTTAAAAAATGCAGGAGCTCTATTGCATATCATATAACAAAATATATCACACATATATTAATGATACGAATTTAAATTATAAAATTGTGTGATGGCTAGACAATTTTAGTCCAGGTCTTTATATTACTGTGGTGAAAAATAACTTCATAGGAAATATGTCAGAAAATTCAAAGCATAAGATAAATTTGACTTAGAAGATGTGAAATATCTGTATGACAAAACTGTAAAATATTTTTAAATGATGAAAAATATGTTACATATATGAGAGATTAAAGATAATATTTTTATTTATTTATTTATTTATTTTTGAGACAGAGTCTGGCTCTTTGGCCCAGGCTGCAGTGCAGTGGCGAGATCTTTGCTCACTGCAAACTCCTCCTCCCAGGTTCAAACGATTCTCCTGCCTCCCGAGTAGCTGAGAATACAGGCATCCACCACCATGGCAGGCTAATTTTTGTATTTTTAGTCGAGACGGGGTTTCACCATGTTGGCCAGGCTGTTCTCAAACTCCTGATCTCGAGTGATCCGCCTGTCTCGGCTTCCCAAAGTGCTGGGATTACAGACGTGAGTCATCGCACCCAGCCTAAAAATAAATATTTTAAGGTATACTTAGCCTTCACAAAAAGTAAGGCACTCTAAAGAAGACAAAGAACACGAGAAAGAAACAAAAGGACTGATTCAGCTGTCCACATACAAAAGACTTACCAACTGCAAATGAATATGTGAAATGACTTAAAGCATTACAATTAATAAAATGAATACAAATAGAAGCAATGATTTTGTCTTTCTACAAATATATATTGACTGTTCTCTGTCAGGTTTTGTTTTTAAGGTTTGTTTATGAAAACATAAGTTACATTATTATAAGGCCCAAGAAGAAGATAGAGAAGGGAGTAAGTGTGTGTGTATGTGTCTGTGTGTAGAAGAATAAGAGATGTGGAATGTTTACCAAAAATATGGTAATTAGAAAATTAATGTGCAAGCAGATTATATTGAAATGAAACTTGAAAGATAAAGAATCATGCAGATAGAAGAGTGGCTGGCTTAAGGTAAAACAACTGAATTATGATGATAAAGAACACAGAATTATTTCAAAATATAAAGGAAACTAAGGTGGCAGGGGTGAAATAAAGTGAAAAAAGAAGTGGAAGGGGGTGAGGCTGAATGGATACATTTTTAGATGAAGGGAGTGGCATTGAGATTTGGAGCTCAGGCAAGGACTTCACATTTCACTATGTCAAGGAAAATTATTGATGAATTTGGGGCTAGGGTAAGACCGCTGTGTGGAGTCTATGCTTTTGAGGTGGGATGGCTCAAAACTTGGACTATGAAAGATATGCTCATAGGTGAAACATGCTCACAACTTGGAACCAGATAGTAATTACTTATCTGGAGAGAAATGGGAAGCTTCACATTCCATTGTAGTAGTAATAACAGGACTTGAAGAAGAATAAGATATGTTTAGACAAAACAAGACATGAATTAAGGCTAACGTTTTAATTTTTTTCTGAGCAATTAGAAGGTTTATTGATTGAAATGGTTCTGACAAGATCTCCTGAATCAGCTTCACTGAGTCTTGCATGTCCAGCTCCAGGAACTGCAGCTTCTCCTGAAAGCCTCTCATAGCACTGGGTTGGGAGTTGATGAGAGTCATTCAAGAGTTAGGGTTTGTCTTTCTGGGTCCCAGTACTCCCCACCTGTTCTAATTATCCTTGTTCTTGCTATATTAGGCTTTCCTTTCCCAACAGCTGGTCTGGCAGACCTGTTGTGACTTTAGGCACAGTACCAGACACAAGATGATAGTTCTGCCTCGACTTCTCCATCAGCTCCACTAATCTCTGTCATAAACCTCTCCTTTTTCATCATTTGTAGTTGTGCTGCTTCTCTGATCAAATTCTGATGGATCCAGATGTTTCTGTCCATACAAAAGAAATGAGAAAACATGATTACAGATGAGGCAGATTCATGGGCATAATAAAACCAAAAGATGAATTTTATGTGTTTGTTCCCATTTTCTCACTAAATTGTGAGACAAAACAATAAGCTTGGTTTTAACACAGGGTGGAGAGATGGGGCTTCCCAGAGCTGGGACCAGATTTACTAAAAAATGTACCAGGAGATCTGTTCATTGTCCAGTGAAATGTGTAGCAATTAATTTATAATGATATATTGGATTGTATCATTTTTTACTCAGGATTAGCTAACTGACAAGTCACCAAGCAAAATTCCAGCTGGGTTTCGAATTTTAGCTTAGCAAATACTGAAGAGATTTGAAATAATTAATATAAATGAGGCTATCAAATATTGGTACTTATTACTCGTGATTTCTATTTTGAATTAATGTAAATTTTCTAAAGCATATTACAATCATACTTATACTAATAACTAATTTTATAAATCATATTGTCTTAGCAAAGACTGTAATTGAATAAGGGAATAGTAGATGATTGAATTTTGTAATTTTAATTTGCAAAAACCATTTGTACTGGAAGCAGAATCTGTTGAGCTACCTAATGGCAAAACATTGTGATAACAGAGTTTATAAAATTTTAGTTAGAAAACCAGTTAAATATTTAAACTTTCATATGTAAGTGTGACAGCACAATGCAATAGCAAACTGAAAAACAAAATCCACGTGTGTTCCATATGTATTAATAGACATAATTACTCTCCTTGGTGTTAATGGCTGTGTGGCAAGTAGTGCTAATATGCAGAATTGCAATTTTTAAAATATAGGGCAACATCTTTTATATTTATGCTTGTGATCATTCATTTTCTTGTAGTCCCTCCCCATTGTCTTGATAGACATTTCCTCTAGTGGACAAAAATATGATCACTCCGAATCCATTTACAATGTGCTTTTGGAGAATAAATAATTTAAGTAATTTCATTCTGCATTTGAAAATAATATTAATAATGCAAAGGTATTTACACAACAAAAGTCACTGAAATTCCCAAGGATCCCCTCTAACTCTTCAGTTAAGTATTTATATGATTAAGGAACACATTTAGAGACAAGTACACAGTTGTCTATTACTTTGAAAGTCACAGAATGGAGATAATGATCAATATGTGAATGTGTACCCATCAATCAAACACTAGTCAGAAAGCTTTTGATACATAATCTCAAAGACATATACAAATTTCTCTTTTAAGTATCTGCATTGGTCATGTTGAGCATATCTTTGCATTTTAAGAGTTAGATTGTTTCTTATCTTAAACACTTAAATTTTTAAAGATTTTCTAGACAAAAAATATAAAACGAGTTGTTTTGCATAGGTTATCTTTTGAGTATGATTAATGGCAGTAGTAGAAAAAAACATTAGAGCTACTAGGATCATTTTTATAAAAACAACAAATACTTTAAAGAAACTGAATGGGGAAAAAAAACACCACAACTGTTATCAATGATTACTTGAGGCAATCAGTATTATTATGGAATTTTACTATTGATTTTTTCTTGGTTTTAAACTAAAAAAAAAATCAACTGCACAAGAAAATATAGCATATCACAATAAGCATCCATATACTTGCAATCATGAATTTAAAGCACTTTATATATTTAATTTAGATATTCTTATTTTTATTGTCATTTGCTTTTTATGCAATAAGCAATTTTTATAGGAAATGTGACAAGTAAATGGAAATTTACATGGAATAAGAGATTATTAGACAAAGGACAAAGTACACACATCTTTAATTTCAAAAAGAGTAACTTGAGCCAAAGTGGAGTCATAGAGTATGGCATGTTTGTGGAATGGTGAAAAGTCAAGTTAATTAAGAGAATAAACCTTAGCTGTTAAGGGGAGTGGCTCCAAGAATTTGGGATCTGCCAAAATGTTGTGAGGTTTTGATTCCAAGAAGAGATTGCAAGCTAGGATTTTATCCTTAGGCAAGTAGAAAACAGAGAGGATTAAAGTGAATGCTAATGTAATTGGAAAAGCTGGGTTGATGGAACAGGAGTGCAGAGCAAGTACTGTTATGGATCACAAATGGATAGTTGCAGGTGAAACTGAGCCAACGATAAACCAGTGTCATCTGAGATTTCACCAGAGGGGAGAAAAGTGTTTTCTACATATTAAAATTGCTCTTGCTTTTTTTTTTTAGAGTTGTAGGAAATTAGAAATTTTTAATTTTTGAAAAGCCGTTAATTTCAAAACTTCCATTTTTCTGTTTCTCAAAAATATAATGACTTTATTTTTTCTTTACCAGGAGACATTCTGATTGTCCACAGTTATGTGTCCTTAAACAATTGCCAAAACTTTTCAGATACAGTTTGACTCTGGAGTAATCTTAAATCTGTTTGATGGTCCTTTCTAAAGTGATGTAGTTTTTTTTTTTTTTCATTGTTACGTTTTATTGGCTATGGATCAAAAAATTCTTGCAAGTTTTCGTTTTTCTAATGTGCTAAAGAAAAGGGTGTCAGGTTTTAGCTTCCATCCAGTTTATACTCTTATTTAAATCTTGTATTCTAATGATTATTTTTATCTGACAAACATTTGTACTACGATGTAGTTTATCTTCATAACTACATTCAGCTACTAGGTGTATTTTTTTTTTTTTTTGTCTCATGCTTTTTCATTTTCTTGAATATCAAGAGTATATTAATTGGTAATTTCTATTGTTTTGAAGGAGATCCAATTGTAGGTAAAGTCAAAAAATGCCCAATTTGATGACAAGTAAAAAATTAAACTCCGACACACAGTATCAGCCGCCAGCATTCCTGACACCTTGGAGTTCAATCAGACTTATTCGCAAATCATCACAACATACCATTAAGTAAAAGAGAATCTATATTCTGACTACAACTGTCACACCATGATAGAATGTAAATCTGACACTAGCCACTTTGAGGTAGCATTAGATTCCACAGATTTAAGGGAATGGTCCCCAACAACACTGCCCCCACTCAAGTGCCATCCACCAAGTGGGGGATCCCTTGATTATTCACACTTTGGACCAACTGGGTACAAATCTATGGGGTTTTCATAATGCTCCTCAAGTGGGATAATTCTCTAGAAGGACTCACAGAACTTTCTTCGCACAACACACTTGTCCTCACTACATACTGTACTCCATTTAAGAACTCTCATTCGTATTCCACCCAATGTATATGTCTCCTTTTAAGACGATGTTTTCCTTGATCCTGGGCAGAATCCATCAACTCTGGGTTATTTTTCAATATAGTCACAAGGACTTCTATTAGGCATTTTTATTGTGTATGTCTCTTAATAAAATCTCGCCTCCTTGAAAACAAGGCTTATATCATTTTTCACTCTTTATCCCCTGGGGACCAGCATTGTGTCTTTTACACACCTGCACAAGCACACACACACACATACACCTATATATATATATATATGTACGCACACACACACACACAAACACACATATACATAAATATCCTCACATATATTTGGGTATATATGCATATACTGACATACCTTTTGTGTGTGTATATATATGCCACCATATGTCCATCTCAAGGAAAGATATATATATCTATATTATATATAGATATGTAAGATATATAACCATATATACATATACATATATAGGTATATATAAACACACAGACATACATATGTATATATACACACACATATATATGTATTGCCTTATGATGGACATATGGTGTGTGTGTGTATATATATATATTTGTGCATATATATATATTTTGTGTATGTGTGTGTGTGCATATATATAGTAGGTGGTCTTGAATTTAAGGAGTTTTCTTTTTTCTTTTTCTTTTTTGTATTTTTAGTGGAGACGGAGTTTCGCCATGTTGGCTAGGCTGGTCTCGAACTCCTGACCTCAGGTGATCTGCCTGCCTTAGCCTCCAAAAGTGCTGGGATTACAGGTGTGAGCCACTATGAATTTAAGGAGTTTTCTAATAAATTATAATGTCAAATTTTGTCTTCTCTGTCTTGCTTTCTATTTTTGTAATAACTTCTCTTTCTCTTGCTATTGTCAACTTACATGAAAAATGGAAGATAAGGGGTTGTTCCCCTTCTCAAATGTCTTGGATCACTTGCAGTGCCTACTGACTATGAGCTTATTATCTACCACCAAGAATAGCAATAACTAGTAGATTCCAAGCCCTGAGAGAGGCTTCATTGATTTTTGTGACTGTGGGAAAAGAAAATACTCTGAGGATGATTACAATCTTGAAATACTTTATTACTCCTGAACTGATTCCCCTGTTTTCTTGGAACACATTTTCTCTTTACTTCAAAGCAATGAAGACCTAGAGAAAATTCATTAAGGGATTTGTGTCTGTTTCTTAATTTAATATGATGGCTTTATTACTATTGATGATGATATGCAAATATATAGAGAAATATACCTAGTATTAGGCTTGAGTTCATATTGAATTCTTGCACTGCAGTTTTATAAAAATGTAATCAGTTATACAAAGGATTATATTTGCTCCTTTATATATTCTTCAATATGCTAATACAAACTTGAGTACCCAAGAAATATGATCACCTGACTAATTTTCAATGACTAATTAAGTGAATAAGAAAATTCGTAGGCTGATAGAAGTTAAGGAGCTTGCTAAAAAAGTGTGGAAGCATTCTGAGAATGAGAGAGAGAGACATTATCCTCAGTTTGACAATTGCTTGACCCACAAGAGAGATTAAAGAAACTTTAACCTGAGACCAAATGATGGCAACCTCAATGTATTATCAGTCACCCATACGATGATGACCTGTGATACTTATCACAATGTGAGCATTTAGGCGATCATATTAAAGTGAATGCTGGGATATGGTTAGTGAGGCAGGGGCTATTATTTTTTATTTATGACAAACTTTCTTCTTTACATAAAGTTGAGTAGAAAATTTATGTGAGAATTTACCTTCAACAAAGAGAGGGCATGGCATCAGGTTTATTGTTTTAAAATGACAAGGAATCACTTATTATTTTTACCTACTAGATTCTTAATAGACACCTGATTCTGTTGTAACATATCATTAATGGCTCTGTAAGAAATAGAACAGGGGATTGTCTTTTCTTGAAGTAATTGAAGTACCAATGTACGTAAGCCACAAGAGAATCCTCTATAATTAGATGGGTGATCTTCTCAAGCTTGATAATGTATCTCTCAGAATAATTTTTCTTAATTAACCCATCATAGAATTTCAAGTCTTGACATGATTCTACTAATAAAAGGAACTCAACTATACTAATAAATTCTTAAAGACAGATGATCATATATATTTTATTGAAGTGGATTGCTGCATGAAATCTGTTAAATGAAAGAGGCAATGTGAGAAGAATGTATTGGATAAAGTCAGATATTCTAAACTTTTCTGTCATTTCTTTTAAAGAACATAATTACTAAAGAGGATGAAATTGTCAACACATAATTTTAAGAAGTAGACAAAGATTTCGTATGAAATTCTAAAATTAATAGCACTATGATATTCAGCAAATATTGTAGTTCATACTGAAGCATTAAAATTAATGTATCTAGTCAAGTGTCATTTGTTATTTCTCAAATGTAGTCTTTCTTCATGAAGAACAATCACATATTGATTTTCTAGGTAATACATCTTGTTTTTAAAAGCACCTTGGTTTCCAGAAAAATTGAGCAGAATTATAGAGTTCCAACATGCCTTGTCTTTCTCCCACAAAATTTATTCAATTATTAACATATTGCCTTAGTATTGTTCATTTGTTGCAACTGACAGACTGATATTAACACATTATTATTAACTACATTCTGTATAGAATAGGGTTCACTCTGTGTTGTACAGTTCCATGAGTTTTGACAAAAGCATATTGTCATTTACACACCATTATAGTATTATGTAGAATAGTTTGACTGCCCTAAAAGTATCCTGCACTTCACTTATTTATCTCTATCCAACTCCTGAAACCACTGGCTACCACTGAACTTCATACTGTCTGCAGAGTTTCTAACTTTCTTGCAGTTTTTGTCACAGATTTGTAATCATGGAGTCTAGCCTTTCAAACTGACTTATTTCACTTAGCAATATCAATTTGTTTCCTTCATGTCTTTTGTGACTTGATAGCTCATTTCTTTTTACTG